>NW_024096599.1:3522500-4096049 GCF_016545835.1 Crotalus tigris
CTCACCTTCAAGTAACAGTTAGATACATATGTATTGCTAAAATATAGTAATAATAATAATAATAATAATAGTAATAATAGTAATAATAGTAATAATAATAAAGTTGGAAGGGACCTTGGAGGTCATCTAGTCCAACCTCCTGCTCAAGCAGGAAACCCTACACCATTTTGGACAAATAGCTGTCCAGTCTCTTCTTAAAAACCTCCAGTATTGAAGCATTCACGGCTTCTGGAGGCAGGTTGTTCCATTGGTTAATTGTTCTAACTATCAGGAAGTTTCTCCTTAGTTCTAGGTTGCTTCTCTCCTTGATTAGTTTCCATCTATTGCTTCTTGTCCTGCCTTCAGGTGCTTTGGAGAATAGCTTTGGCGAATATGATGGACAATAGATTTTTTTAAATGAACACTTTTCTATTGCCCCTTGCCAACAGCTTCAGCCTCTAGATGCTGATTATAAGAAATCAACTCAAGGGTTATGTTATCCATGGATGAAAGAGTAGCTACTGCTGAGAAACAGAAGGCTTTTGGAGTTAGAAGGATATGACCTGAGATTTGGGTAGCATGGATAATTATGGTATGATAAAGTCAAGGTTAAGGTGGATTTTAAAAATCATTATGTTAGATGTATCATATTGAGAATATGGAATAGATACCAACTCAGGTTGCGCCTGAAAACACCTTTGTGGATCTCAGCACAAGAAGCAGTTTGGATGAGAAATATTAAGTTAACCTAAAATAACCAAGAACATTTTTATCTGGACACATTTTTTTGGCTTCTGCTTGGATTCTTTTGTTCCAGATATCTAAGATGAATATAGTAAGTAATTTGTAAAATATTTTGTGATACTTACAGTTCATCTAAGAAGTAACAAATATTATAGAAAGTGTGAAATTTGTTTTATTAATTGATAACAGTTCTATTGATGTTATTTATTGACCATTTTGTCTATTGTAACATTCCTCTTATCAAAGCTGTGATATTTTAAATAAGAGATAACACAAATAGTGTGATAAGGGTGATGACAATAATGAGATAAAATGATAACGATGACGACAACAACAACAACAACATTTGGGACAGAGTCAGATAATAATTAAGGTGTTAATTTCTTTAAAAAAAACCCCACAGCACAGATAATGTATGTCTCCTTATAGCCACCTCTTTATGGAAAAGCATTATTATGTGGGATAACAAATTTATTTAGTCCATTGACTTGTTTCCTTAATGACCTCTCAGGTATCTATGGCATATCACCCAGGACATGACTGTAGTAACATATCCCAATGTGTTCCCCAGAAATTGTACAGAGGGAGGGGATGCCTTTGTACATGGGGGTTAAATATATTAGTCATGACTGTTGGTCAGTATGTTTTGGAGATATTTCTTATGTTTCCTGAATGTTGATCCTAGATTATAACATGCTCTATGGGTCTGAAACCTGGCTATTCTTTAGCAGTATTGAAGCTATTTTCTTTGATTCTGCAAATCATTAATACACATTGTTTTTATAAGAGGAAGATGGAACCTAAAGCAAAGGGGAACAAAAACATATTTTACAATCTGATTCTTGTTTAACAGCTGCAGCATATAGTGCAATATACGGATTTGAGCAAAATCCTATTACTAGGTGGAAAGAATAAAGGATAAATATGTGCATTAGCTCAAAGAATGTCTTAATTGGTTACAGAAAACATATGCATTGATCAGCAGTAAATAATATAGCAACTTCAGTTGTAATGCCCTAATACTGCAGATTCCTTTGGCAAATTCTAAGGAATTTCATTATCTATGTACAAAGATCTGAGTGAGGCCTATATCTGATGGCAGTCTAATTACTGATGTTAAGCTTGGGGGAGCAGCATTGATAATTGACATGTTTAGATCCTTTAGAATAGGGGTCTCCAACCTTGGCAATTTTAAGACTTGTGGACTTCAACTCCCAGAATTCCCCAGCCAGCGTATGTATATTCTGGGAGTTTAAGTCCACAAGTCTTAAAGTTGCCAAGGTTGGAGACTCCTGCTTTAGAATCCTTGAGATCCTACATGATAACTTGCTCACTGGAGTTTTGAATTTCTAGTAGCTAAGCCCAGCTTGGCTGCCAGCAGCAGAACAATCTTTTAAAAGTACTTCTCAGTTCTGGACTTCGAAATGCATAAATCATGGGATCAATGACAGCATTGAACATGATTAACATACCATTGACATGGAAGATGGACAAATAGCAAACACAGTAAGGGTTTTCGGGGCAAAACCGTATGAGAAGCATGTGAAGAACAAAGGGAGCCCAGCAGCAGAGAAAAACACCAAGTAACACTGTTAACGTAATGGCTCCTTTCATGTTAGCTCTCTGGTGGACAGAACTTGCAGGCATCAAGGCAATCTTTATGGCATGGGAACGGGCAAGCAGAAACATATGGATGTAAAGGCAGAGGATAAAAATGAGCATGAAATAAAACAGAGCTGAGAAAGATACAATAGTTGCAGTCTCATGGGAGAAAATCACCATTGCTATGCCACTCCCTGCACAGAAAGTCCAAATCACCAGCAAAATCAGCAAAGCCCGCCTTTGAGTCATGATGTTATGGTAACGCAGTGCATAGAATATCGTTATATATCGGTCAGCGGCAATGGCTGAAAGGCTGAAAATTGATCCCAGTAAAGATGAAATAAACATGAAATCTATAATATCATCCACAGTTGTTGCCATCTTTCCACGACATGGAAGGTATCTCATTTTGCAAAATATGATATAGAAGATATTCTCCAGAGTCTTGGACAAACTTCCTAACATGTCTGAAACAGCTAAGCTGCAAATGAAAATGTACATGGGGGAATGCAGATTCTTATTCCTCCCTACTGCAATGAGCACCAGCAGGTTCTCCAGGATTCCTACTGTAGCAATGGTGAAGAAGACTTCCTCTGGCACAACAATTGTCATGCAGTCGGAGATGTTCAGTGATGGCTCACTGTGGTTTTCAAAGACATGAATACTTCTCTCCTCCAGAAGTCTTATTATTTCAGAAGCCGTGTTGGTCTTCATCTCCTTAACCTTTTTGATTTGAGGGTGTGGGAGAGGATAAGGGTGGGTGGGTAGAGAGAAATGCATGACAGTTACTCTGACCTGATTAGGCAACTGCAAATAGATCAAGCTGAACATCTGATTCAGCTAGATATGGGAGAATTGCTATGAACTGATTGATCAGTAATAAATAGGCCTTTTCATATATTATCCTTGAATAGAGAATGGCAAGATATGCCAGTTTATGGAATGCCTGCATTAGTTTCATCCCCAAGAGCGGCATGGGATGCACACACAGTTGCAGGATTTTGCCTGCTTTGCCCACTTTCCTATATAAATAAAAGGTTTGAGTGGGATTGTTTTATCTGGATTCCAAGTTCCCTGGATTCTTTAACAAACTTTCAAATGAATGCTCATATGAACCCCTTTCAGATTTTCCTGTGCTATCTAGAAAGATCAAAGCAGAATATAAGACTTTCTAGTTACAATTGATCCACTCTACTCATATTTAGTCAGACTTATTCGACTAAGTATATTTAGGATGAAATGGCAAGGGAATGATGCTTAATGTATTGCCTAACATCATTTTTCTGGGCAAAACCATCACGTGTATTATTATTTATTTATTTTAAAGATGTACATAGCTGCCCGTATTGTAACGCCATCTCTGAGCAGTGCATAAAACAATAAAAACAATAGAGGCCCCATAAAATGAAAACCATGAAATGTGCTATTAGCCTCCTGGATGGGAGTGGAGGAGGAAGAGAAGGAATTGCAATGAAAAATAATGAAAATATTCATTCCTTCCCACTCCAGAGGCCTACTGTAGAGCCCAACAAGTTATATCAAGCCCCACACCACAACAATATCACTCTACAAGCTCTCCCCTTACATCCTTGCATGGTGATACCACCACTCTGGGGAGCTTGGGTTTTGTTGTACAGCACCTGCTCAGACATGGGAAAATCATATTGTATTAATTGCTTGTTGACAAAAAACAGGCCTGATAGTCTTCTCCCTGCATTCATGTAACAGTTGCTTTATAGGCTTTTTCCATGAACAGGTCAAGGATGTGTACATAATGGTGCAAATTGAACAACAAGCCTATTTGGAAATCAGATTGACTGACTTAGGTGTAATAAAGCTGCTTTCAGTAAACAAACAGTGAACAATAAAACTTAATCCCAGTAGAAGACTATGATCCAATGGGCCACCCATTGTGATCCATCAGAAATGTAGTTGCTTGATAACACCAGAGCCTCCAGGCAACTGAGCAACTTGCCAGGGATGGATCACAGAGTAGAAGGGAGGAAAGAAAAGTGGAACATTTTTCCCACCCAGCATTTTTATGGGGATGAATTGCAACAGGAAAATATTTTTTCTCATCTGGGTTGGGGAAAGGAGAGAAAGGAAAGGAAAGAAGTAGTGATTATCTTTTGCCTTTTCTGATCTGCCCAGGTTTTGCTTCTCTATTCATGTTTGTCAACTTCAGGATAGAAAAGTCTGCAAAAATAATGGCTTTGTAGGAATTGAGTGGGAAACATAGAGCTATAAGTTCAAGAAATCATAACATACAAAAATAGAAATATTTTTGGTTGAGGGAGAGAAAATCTTGAAAGACAATATTTATCTGTCTGAAAATGAAAAGGGCCTTTTCTTTGAGGCCAGGTCAGCTGGTGACTCAGAAAAGCTTTTTGATGAAAAGCCAGCAGACTTCAGGCCAAATTATTCAACAGCTGCTGCTTGTTGGAATAAAGCTAGGCAAAGCTGCAGTTCATCTGGATTTGAAGAGGGTGATTCTGTCAGGCAAGAGGTTAATTACACATTTGTTTTTCCTGCATAGGGATTCTTTTCCATAAATGCCACAGATATTTTTGTGTTCAATGCAAATTAATGAGAAAAAAACTTGAATTACAGAAAACAAATAGATATCAAAAAGCAGAGGATGGTGATTGTATGGCTGACAACTAGAAATATACACATTTATTTACCATTATAAAGATTTTCATATATCAAAGGACTGTTTTTTTCAAGAAGAAGAAGGAGGAGGAGGAGGAGGAGGAGGAGGAGAAGAAGAAGAAGAAGAGATTTCGTTTCTCATCCAAGAAGCTTCATGGAAATATAAGTACTGACAGTTGAGACTGGATGGTGGGGGCTCTCAGAGAGGGCTAATGACCAGATGACTGCAAAGAAATACAATCAGTGATGGGATTCAAATATGTGAACAACCAATTCTCTGTGTGGATGCCACTTCCGGAAGACCATTCTGGGCCTGGGCAACAAAATATTACCTACCAGTTCTGCCGAAATGGTGTGAACCAGCTGAATCCCACTACTGAATACAATCCTTCCACCCCCATATCCTATCAGTAACTATCCTTCCATCCCTCCCATCAGAATTGATTAGAATTCTTGGATGAGAAATGAAATGTTTTCGTCTTCTTCCTCAAGGAAAAAAAAACAATCTAGTTGTCTTTTGAAGAAGTAAGCACCTTTGAGATTCTACTTTTCATGTTTCTACATTAGTGCAAAAACTAATTTAATATTCCAGGAACATGAAAACCAGGAAAATTTGTGACATCGTCTTAAGAGACTTAAGCAACGTTGGGCCTGCTTAATATTTATACAGGAAATACTAGGAAATAGGAAGCCAGAAAGGTAGATTGTGGTATCAAACAGCTTTCTGGAAAAAGGCAATGGCAGAACACTTGCATATGGCTACCAGGAAAACTTAATGGACATGTGTGTAGAGTCCCTAGGAATTCAGCTGTCCTTAAGGGAATCCTTGCTCTTATCTTGGAAACTATCCACATATTTGTTTGTCATGGTTTTTTTTCTGACAGGATTTTATGCATGTATTCATGAACTATGTTTATATCTCATAATTCATATGGCTGGCTTGATTTTATGTATGTACTATAACTCATGTTCTCTGAAATTTAGTATCCTGTCCAAATAATCAACATGCTCTTTCTCCAATAAGATGATTTAAGATTAAAGTAAAATCTTATGAAATGAAGACTGCTTAGAAAGAATGGTGTTTGGTAGCCATGACAACTAGCAGATGGCTCTGTTTGCTCCTTTGCCTGTAACACATTTGTCCAGTCACCTAGCACCTAGTTTCTCCAATGATTTTCTAGTTCTTCTCTCAGAGAAGCTCTCAAACTCTTGATTCTCACTGTGCTACAAATCTTATTGGTAACCCACCTCCACTTTTCTGAAAGGAAAAGTATATTTTTAGTACTGAGAAGCAGATTAATTTTTAAAACAGTTAATCAATTATACATAATCCTTATTGTAATTATTAACTTGTAAATAGATCCCAGGGGATTTTGGTAAAACTTTTTCCAGACAGATTTTAGTGATCTTATTAAGTGGAAGAAAGGGAAGAGAATCAAAAATATTCCATTCTTCCTGAAGGAAGCGCACATTTAGGGGACAGTACAAGAGCTTTTCAATCCAGAGAAATAGAGAAGCAAAAAGAAATCTCTTAGTTTCTTTCCTCTCTGTGAATACTGGGCTAAAGTACATTTTACTCTTTGGATCTCTGTTTACAACTTCCTCAACAATTTGCTTCTTGGTAGGAACACTTTTAGTTCACCTGTCCTACATGACCAGAATTCCTAATGTTACTAGTGATATTATATAACTTATATACTATGACTACATTATGCAGCTATGACTAATGTATTAAAAAAATGTTTGCTTCCTGAGGAGCTCCATTCTAGTCACCTTGCCATTGATGCGGTGATATACAATTTACAGTATGTGGGTAGATGTGAACATACGATAAGTTTATATATTAATTAGTCTAGTGTGTATAATGCACTCCCTACGTTTTTTTTTCAGGCAGTACAGAATTGCAAGGATGAAATTTGCGTATGAAGCCTTTTTTTTTCTACTAGCAACCAAGAATTGCAAAAATGCTCCATCTCCCATATCTCTGTTTCTTCCCTCCAAGGACACTGGATGAGTAGCACTTTTGTTTGTTTGTTTTCAGAGCATCATTGGAAATTCTTTCCCTAATTGACATTGGAATAAATTCATCAGCATTGCAGTTTTGTTCCTTTATCCATTTCTCCCAAAGCTCTGCAAATCCCACTATCTTTGGCATTAGATTTCTGTGAAATTTTGATAACTGCAGATATTGTTATTGAAGAAACAGATTCAAGATTATAATTAAATTACAAGTTGGATTGTGCAAGCCTATTTTATTTTTGCTCTTATAGAATTGCTGAATGAAGACCTTAATTTTTTGAAGATCGTAGTTCAACTTCCTTTGTCCAAGATCCTAGGTTTGATTGCAGAAAAAATACATATCTATAAAATTTTAATTTTATTTTTTCTCGGTGATGGCAAATTAAAATTTTAGCACATCAGATGTAAGTCATACATCATATAGCTTTAGTCTATAATTTAAATAGGAAGAATGTATATATGTAACAAGGCTGTACTTCTATTTTAGCCTTATAAAAATAATCACTTAATTGACATGAGCATGAAAACAAGAACAAGACAAAATGTATATGGTCCTTCTAACCTTTTAATGGTCATTTTTGTATTATTTCATGAGTACTTCAGTACTTGCCTACTGAAAAATTTTATTGAAATGGAAAATGAATAAGAGAAAGTATTGGCAATTTACCTTACATAATTAAGCTTTCTGAGCTTTATTTAGTTTAAAATTATTTGTACTGCCTTGGTAGTAATAGTTTTTCAATCTAGAGACTGAATCATAATAATTTATCCATCTTCTTTCAGAGGGACTATTAACTAAAATAGGGACAAGATTACCCTTTTTATACACAATGCTATCAATCTGTTGTATGCTAAATTCTGCATAGGGCTTTATGTATTAAAATACATTATGTTCAGTAATGAGCCCTGTTCCTGGATTAGGAACATGCTGTTAAAATGGACAATAAGAAACAGCTAGCAATCTTTCTATTGCATATGAAAATCTTGAGTGGACTCTTAACAATCAACTTGAATTTTATGGAAGATCTTGGATTAAGAACAGCTTGTAAGTCCATGATGAGGACTACATTAGCTTAAAGACTCAATTCTTTAAGTATAGAGCTTAAAGAATATATTTGGGCTTGTCAATACATAATATGCTATGATATTCCAGTGCTTCATGAAAGGGATTCAGCCTAAGTTTCCACAGTTGTTTGGGATTTGAAGGTCCTGCAATATATGCTTGTTAACCCACTAGACTATGTTTTACTGGACTGTTACAGGACTATACAGTATTGTTTTCTCAGTACTGAACTTAAAGGACATTTTCCCATTGCTAAGTTGAAGTATTATCCACTTATCCTTGATCTGGGAGAAAAATTCACCAAGACAATTACTTTTTTCTGTTGCTGATTTTTGTCTTGCCTCTACTGCCAGTCATCTCTCCAACATAGTGGTGACAAAATCCAGCAGAAATAATTTACAAAGCCTGACCTTGGAGGTTCTTGAAACAAAAGGGAAAATTCTAGTATTAGGAGCTGGGGATATAGTAAGATGAGACAAGTAGGATAAAGATGCTAGCCTTTTTGTGCTGAGCTTAGAGGCAAGCAGTGAAAGATGCTATGCCCCATTGATATTTAGTTTTATACAAATTATACTGTAAGGTTTCCTTATTTTTTATGAGCACTGTGCAAATAAAAAGGAAGGCAAAGTTTGGATACAATGCCTTTTATCAAACAGCTTCCCAATATTACTACTGTTGGTCCCAACCAGAAAGCAGTGAATAACAAGGTTGTGTAGTGCATTTGATTTGATTTGAAAAATCTGATCTAGAGCATATGGAAGTGCTAAAATACCACTGTCTGCAACTTTAAGCAGCCATATCTTAGTATCCAAGGGCAGCTGTCATATTTAAGAAAAAGATGCTTGCTACTTTACAGAATTTGCACATCCATTGTTTCAAAATCCTTTTTAGAACTGAATCTGGAACACAGATTCTAGTTCTAGTTATTAATAAACAGATTGCTCTCATTTAAACTTAGAAATATTTAAATTCTTAGTTATAGTTCTTGCTTTATATTGTTTAATCTTTTTTCTAATATGCTTGCTTTTTAAAAAATATTTCATTTTATTGTTTCATTTTATTGTATTTTATGATATGTAATAAGTGATAAGCAATGGTTACAGCAACAAACTTACCGTACTAACTTTAATGGGTATAGAATTTTAGAAATAGGACAGCTATTTTGATTACTCTTAATTATGACTGCCTACAATGTTTTTCATCTTCACTGCAAAGGCAGCCACATCTTTCCCCTGTGGTCATTTTTTACCTGAGAACAGTACTAAGTAAACTACAGGCATTCGTGTTCACATAGCTACAAAACTTTTCAATTACATAAAATTCACCAAACATTTTCATATTCTTAACTGAAACCATGTGTTCTCAGTACTCACAGAATTTGTATGAAGCATCATCTCCAACTCAATGATATTTGTATGTCTGGTCCTTTGTTTTGGCCTTCGTATCTTGTCTATTGAGCATTCTGCTGTCCTCTTGGAATATACCTTATTAATGGCATAACAAACATTATTCTTGTGGCTGATTAGCTTGAAACTAACTAGTTACAGCGATTTCTTAATTTAGTTAACTTCTGATTCCTGCAAAGAAAGAAACAGGAAAAAGAATATATTTATGATCATTGATAATATATTCCATTTAATATACAGTTTACATTTGTCTGAAGAATATGGCTTCTTTTATCAAGATTATTCTACAAATATTAAAAATTTACTGAGGAAGATCAATTCTTTTTATATCTTGATTATAAAAAAACATTGTGAATAAATGAGGGTACAAATAGAAAAGTAATTTCTTAAGACCACAACCTCTTGTGATGTAAGCATAATACCATATGCCTTTCTAAATGTGACATACTCATGCAAACACTATACAAATGGATATTTCCTAAAAATAAAAATGTCTTATTACTGGTTTATTTGACTCCAGAAGTGACTGAACTACAAGTTATTGCTCTTTAAAGCCTTTATAATTCCTTTTAATAATATAATTTGATAGTAGAAGAGCACATTAACATTTCCCACCAAGGATATTTGAATCAGATGCACAAAATTTTAATATTTACTCTGAAAATTATACATTGAATAAAAAAAATAAAGAGTAAATTACATCCCGTCCATATCAGAAGTTTTTCTGAATATAATTATCTGCTTCCAGACAGAAGAGAAAGATTCATTTCATGAAAGTAGATCCATAAAGAAGAAAAAGTTGGTGACTTAGAGTTTTTTCATTGACTGTACCAGAATTAATTCTATGAGCTCAAACATTCCTGAAGTCTTAGCAAGTGCAATTCTGCACCCAACTTTTGTTGAAATTGACCAAAAGTATGGGTGAGAAGTTACTAGAAAAAAAATGAAAGCTATGATCACTGAATAGATTTCCTGTTATGATAGGAAATTTTGCGTGGTATCCTAGATCCTTAATCAGATCAAATCCCTATGTAAAAAAGACTCACTTGCACTTATAGGGTTTCAAAAAATGTGCCCATAACAAACTTTTTTTCAAGACAGACTTTCTCTCCAAGATTTGCAAAATGTTGATGTTATGAAGTGTCAGTTATTCCCAGCACAAATCTGTTCATCAGAGAATGTTTCTGTCTGATATTTATCTGTAGAACCTATGAACTTAAGATCTGCTTTGACATTTGAATTTAACTATTGTGCAAGAGAGAAGAAAAACAGCTTCAGTGTGGTTAGTACAAAGAGTCTCCTAAAGTTCACCAAAGAGATAAATCAGAAATCCTTCAGCTGCCAGATTTATTTGAGGAATATTTGCTCTATTCCACTACAAATGGTCTTTAACTAAATAGGAAAGAAGCTGACAGGAATCAGCTCTATTTCTAGCCTTAAGTGCAAAGAATGTTGCCAGTGAATTGTCTGCAAGAGTTAAAAATCTTGGTTTCTCCGAACATTTTTTTTACTTCTTAGAGAATTAACCAGCTGCTGGTCATATCTGTAAGAATATAACACAAAATGGAAATAATGGAAATATTAAAACCATTTTAATGTTCTTTCTACATAGAATGTCAGGGAAGTAATTTAGCATTGTACTACCATCATGAAACATTTCCTAAAGTTACTTTTATATGCTGTGCCAAAAATAGTTAATGTTTGAACTGAGATCTTCTACATTTCTTACAATGTATGTTTTATTCATATTTGATATTTCTATATATCTGAGTATAAATATAGTGAATATGAGAAGTAAGCCTCATGCACAGAATTATTTAAGGGTGCATTATAGAGAGGATAATTAACATAAACACAGAATTTAATATTTTGGAAACGGATTCACGCAAGTACTAATGCCTATGTCCCTTCCTTTAAATTATTCATATGTGCAATGAGGGGAGTACAGAGACTCACTGTGTCTTCCTTTGCTAGTGTGCTTTCCTCCTTTACTATCTTCCTTTTCTCCTCCAGAGGCAGAAATCCAATAGTATGACAGGCAACCTCCACCATGAGATCTGGATTCACCCAGGATATGGAGATGAACTCTGGAGGTCAGATCCTTTATCTGTGATGTGCTCAAATCATCCCCTGGCATTGAGTAGGAAGCTTACCAAAAACCTTTGTTTATTGATCTTCATAGTGCTTCGTCTTTTTGAGTTATTGTTCTTATTTTTTACTGTTGCTTTTGGACATTTACATTTAAAAATGTAAACTATATTTTTAAATAGAAAGAAATATATTCAAGGGCACCTTAAATGTTGTGTTCTTTTCTTTGTAATATGAATAATTCATTGGGATTTTTATTTTTCAAAAATGAACTAAAGTTATTTTGTTTTCAAATCAGTCCCTTACAATTCATTTGTACTGCATTTTAAAATTCATACTACTTCCAATTCTTAGCGTATTTTTTAAGGAATATCCTGTCATGTGTAGACATCACACTAGATTTATTTATTAATTCAGTGTATATAGCTATTTAAAAAGGAAGCATATTTTAAAGCTAAATGACAATTCATTTTTATAATTAAATAAATAGTTAAATAGACTTTATTTAACTATTTAAATAGAATGGTCTAGTTGTTAAGGTGCCAGGCTAGAAAGAAGGAGATCATTAGTTCAAGTTCTGCCTTAGCCATGAAAGCCATCTTGGTGACTTTGCACCACTGTTTTTCAGTTCAATTCACCTCACGGGTCTGTTGTTGTGAGGAAAAGGTGTGTTGGATATATTAACCACCTTGAGTTATTTGTAAAAATAATAAAGGTGGGACACAAACAAACAAATTATCTAGCGGGTCAAAATGGGTGTGGGGGAGGGGAGATAAAACACATCCTCAATATGAGTATTAAAAAAACCAACAACAATTAATGAATTCAGTGTTGTCTATTCCCAGGTTACAGGACTGTTGCTTCACTGCTTTTTCCATCCTAGCTCATTACTGCAGACAACACATTCAATGAACATCACACTGTGGATGTGTATTGCTCCTTTAACCTCATGTAAATCATATCCTCAAGATAATATGACAACATGCTACTCATGCTCTACTCCCTGTCTTCTAGGTAGTTTCTTTTGACCAGAAAAAAATCTGAAAGATAATTTCTGTTAAAAAGGAACCCCTGTGGATTTTACTCTGCTAGTTGTTGCACATTATAGTATAGGCCAGGGGTCTTCAAACTTGGCCCTTTTATGACTTATGGACTTCAACTCCCAGAATTCCTCAGCCAGGCATGCTGGCTGAGGAATTCTGGGAGTTGAAATCCACAAGTCATAAAAGGGCCAAGTTTGAAGATCCTTGGTATAAGCCATTTAGCCAGTGCTGTCTGAAGACATTTCCGTGGTCATGGAATGCTGTTACCTTCCCACCGAAGTGGTACCTATTTATCTACAATGAATACAATTTCAGTAAAACCAAGAGTAAAACTGCAGATTGTACAACTGAAACTAATAGTGTGGGAAATGGATTTATCTCCAAATCCTTTGTAGAAATAATAACCATTGCTAAACAAACACAAAGAAATGTTAGAGTAGGAAGAAAGCATTCCTTGGTGGGATTTTGCACATTAAATTACTATTTGCAAGGATGGTCAAATATAAATCTGTCAAAAATAGACTTTAGTCCATATAAGTCTCATTTCTACTTGTGTGATGTTGCAACAGAGCAACACAGCTATCTTAGAGTGAATGAATAACTGAAGAAGTAATCCAACATACTGTACATAAAAACTTCCAGCTGCAGACTTAGTACACAATGCATGGGGTGTGAAAAGCATTTAATTCATTGACTGGCCTTAGAAACAGAGCCAGAAAAGAAAGGATTGGTATACACCTTCAGGAGGAAAGATTATCTGGAGTTTCCCTAGCGAAACAGTATATCACATAATTTCATACAAGGCTGGAAAAATTATTCAATCCCAAAGGGAGATTTCATTGTTGTGAGTGATTCAAACATCTTGCTGTGTCAAAGCGGAAATAAAAGTACTACGTTTGCTATTGAATAGACTTTCCCATTTCTTCCCATCATTTATTTACCTTCACACAATAGTTACCACTCATTTCCAGTCTCTTCCTTCAGTCTCTCAAACTAACGTGAATGTCTTAGGTAGGAAGATTTGAAAATGAGATAAGAAACACTCCTCAGCTTCCCATTTGAAGATTCTGGCTTCAAAGACTTTTTCGCAGGGATGCAAAATGTTCAGCCCAGAAATTACACATAACCTCACTTAGACAAAAGTTGAGTTCTTTTATTTTGCATATTTGGAGATTTTAGTGGAAAACAGATCCGTTAAGCAACTGTTTCTCACAACTCTAAACTGCAAAACATCTTTTCCTTTGAAAGTCTTTTTGACATAAAAAGATAAAAGAAACAGATACATCTGTATTCCTCTCAGTTGGAGAGCTACCATAGCTCTCTTGCACCAGAACAAAAATAATAGATTAATTCCATGGGAAGGAATTGCTATACCAACTAGACCCAGATCCTAAAAAAGATCATACAACCAGTCCTTTGCTCCAATTTTACATTCAGAAAGATAACTGACCAGCTATAAACATTGAAAAAAAGGGAACAAATGATAGCTGTAACCATAGATATATAAAGAAAATAGATATGGAGGTACTTAACAATCAAAAGAGTTTGAAGAAAGAAATTTGAAATACATTTCTAATGATATACATATATACATACATACATACATATATGCCATGCCAGGTCACAGATGCTCTTATTAAACCTTCTTTGGAAAAAAAAATTCTTTCCAACTTTTCCTTCTATAGGTTATTATTTTTTTACTGTTTTCCATACAAAAGAAATAATAGATCAGGTTGGTATGATGGCAAAGCCGGATGGACTCTGCTTTTAAAGCAATGAACAAAGCCATTGCGCAAGAAGCAGACAAAAATACACCAGAGACAAAAAAAAAAAAAACAAAAACAAAAAACCCACCCCAGCAAAAAATCCCCACAACCAGCACTGATGTTATTACAGCCTTGAAGGACATCACTTTGAAATGAATCTGTTTTGTGTTAGAGGGAATAAAAAAACCTCCATGGAAATTTTTCTGTCTCTCAGCATTGTGATAAATAATGAGAGAAAATCCATTCAATTTTTGTATATATCTCGAATTAGAAAAATAGAAAAGGTGAGAACCTGACATTACATTGCAATCTTTATAGCAGACAAAAGGTAGACAAGTGGAATGAAAAAAAAAACTTAGCAGCAATCGGTATTTCTTGTAAAGAAGCAATTTCAACGTTTGGATTATAGTATTTTCTCTCCAAATCTTTTACAGTTTTTATAACAAACTGGGAATGCTGAGCGGCCCCTCTGCTCCACAGTAGCAACCAAGCTGCTGGATCATGCTGCGTGATTTGCAATAATCATATTCAGTGACACTAATTTCCTTTCTCCAGGGCATGTCCAAGATCATCAGGGGTCCAACTCATATAGGAAGAGATATATTAGATCTAGTTTTCATCTTGGAGCCTTTATCCTTTATCTTACTTGGATTACTATGGAATTGATTGGCAGCACCAATCTGCATAGGAAAGTGAACCTATGTAGAACTTTTTGGTTTCCATAGGGCACGTAGGGATTTTCCTGTGGCCAGTATTTCTATGGTTTTAGGCATGTCTTGGAATACAGAGGCAGCAGTGGCCTTGGACAGGACTGTTAACTAAGTGGCCTGTCCCTATTCATCAGTCCAATGAGCTTGTTGATTCCAGGGGATGAAGCCACAAAAGAGACTCTCCTCTCTTTCTGGTAAAAGAGAAAGAATGAGTTTGGCTGAACACAAGGCAGAAGCCAGATTCAGGTCTATACTATGATGATAAGATCTCCATGGATCATTGTTACCAGAAGTGCTTGATATGCCAGTAAGGGAAAAACCATTTTCTGTCTTGCTCTCATAGCATCCAACAATTAGGATGGGACCCTATAGTACAATTTTATTTTATTTTTATTCAATTCACATAACATATTTGATTAACTCTTAATTATTAGACTTTGGAGAGAGAAAGAGAGAGAGAGAGAGAGAGAGAGAGAGAGAGAGAGAGAGACAGAGAGACAGAGAGACAGAGAGAGAGAGAGAGACAGAGAGAGACAGAGAGAAAGAGAGACAGACAGACAGACAGAGACAAAGACACACACACACACACACACACACACACAGAATACATTTTCTGATATAATTATACCATTCTGTAGAAATTCTACAGGAGAGATAAGGAGAGTGGTGGGATTCAGCTTATTGCAAAATGTGTCAACCTACAAGCTGCATAACTTCAACTTGCAGGAGTTTTATTGGGTACTAGTGTTTTATTTCAGAATAGACTAAATCATAATTACATCCAGTGGTGAGATTCAGCCAGTTCGTACCAGTTCGACAGAACCGGTAGCTAATTTTTTATTGCCCAGGCCCAGAACGAACTTCCGGAAATGGCATCCACACAGAGAACTGGTTGTTCACATATTTGAATCTCGCCACTGGATAAAGGAATCATGTAATATATTTGAAGAAAAATGGCCTGATATTGGGAGTGGAGCTAATGAAGACATGCAGAGAAATGAAGTAGATTTAATTAGGAATGAAAAGATTAAAATATAAACCAGAAGCTGCGAATTAGTGTCAATTGTTTTGTTGTGTGAATGAAAGTAGGACAGTTAGTGATGCTGTGCTCCAGTGTTTGATAATAATGAAAGAACCAAATGTGAATTTTGGAAAAAATGTGCAACATTCTGCATAAATGTGACTCAGGGAAAAAAATATTTGGGTAGGTAATGTCAATGGACTAATGAAAAGAAAATAAGAGGGTATAGCAAATTTGACTGGTCCGTTTGGAAATCCAAGAATAAATGAGAATGGTAAGTGATTGGTGAGCAGTTGTTAAGGAAAAAACTTCCTGACGGTGAGGACAATCAACAGTGGAACAGCTTACCCCCAGAAATCGTGGGCGCTCCATCACTGGAGATTTTAAAGAAGAGACTAGACATTCACCTGTCTGAGACGGTATAGGTTCTCCTGCTTGAGTAGGGGGCTGGACTAGAAAACCTCCAAGGTCCCTTCCAGCTCTATTCTATTCTATTCTATTCTATTCTATTCTATTCTATTCTATTCTATTCTATTCTATTCTGTTCTGTTCTGTTCTGTTCTGTTCTGTTCTGTTCTGTTCTGTTCTGTTCTGATCCATTCCGTTCCGTTCTACTCTACTGTACTCTACTGTAGTCTACTGTAGTCTACTCTACTCTACTCTATTCTATTCTATTCTGTTCTGTTCTGTTCTATTCTATTCTAAAATATCTGTTTCAAATATCTGCTTTAAACATAAAGGGAAAAGGGAAACAACTTTCCAGTTGTGTCTGACTCTAGAGGGCAGAGTTCATCTCTGTTTCTTAGCTGAGGAAGCCAGCATTGTCTGAAGACATTTCTGTGGTCATGTAGTCAGCATGACTATATGCAAAGGAGCATGGAATACTGTTTGTTAATTTCTCACTGAAGTGATACCTATTTACCTACTTGCATTTGCATATTTTCAAACTGCTAGGTGGGCAGGAGGTTTCGAACCTGGGCTGTCAGCTTTCCAGCTGAAAAGCTCAGCATCTTTAACCACTGAGCCATCGCGCCTCCCCTTTAAACATACGTCTCTATAAAGGGAGAATATTCATGTCCTGTAAATATGGTTTGTTCAATGACTGCATTCATCAGTCTGATGGATCATAAGTTCCTTTGACTTGTTTTATGAATCTCTTCCACATAATTAAACCTTCTGTTTTTCTATATGAATTTCATAGTTTGTAGTTCATATTTATATTTTCAGCTCTTTATTATACTTTAGGAGAAAAGAAATGGAAATGGGACCCATTTCATCTAAAATTATGGTTAGCTCTCATTCCTGCCATATCTAAAAATGTATCTGCAAAACAGATGAGCCTAGAGCTTAATCATCTGTGATTACTTGTAATTAAGATTCCATTTAGCAAACTTTCTTATACTGCCAATACTCATTTCATAACTCATTCATCAATACTGACAAGTGAGTTGTGTACTAGTCTTTAATTTGGAAGAGGGCACCTGTGACTTCAGAATTCTATTTAACTTCCAGGCCCCCTTAATCTTTAATGTGAAAGAACTTTTAAATGACTTAAATTGGATTTAATTAATTGAAATTATATTTAAAATTCAGATATATTCTTTTTATACTGGATAAAATTATTATTTAATAGTAGCCTTTTCTTTATATACATCTCCTGCTTTATACATTTACAAGTATAAGAATGAAGTAAGGTGTACATGCTGTTGAACTACAGCTTTTAACAGCTTCATCATTAGCTATGCTTGAAGGTGTACTGAATTACAGCTTGGCAACAATTGAGGGGTGCAGATTGCCTATTCGACAGTCAACGTTTACAGTGCTAGGTATGTACCAGAGCATTTTCTGACTTTAGATGAATGCAGTGATTATATTTCATAGTTTTACTCTTCTTAAAAGGAAATTTACACTTTTTATAATTCTAGGTATGTTTATGACTTTTCTGCTTCCAAATAAGTTAGATTGACATTGTCATCATATAATAACAGTTGGAAAGAAAGCATAGGGCTGAAAAAGATGAATTTCCAAATAATCCAATTTAAAACAAATATTTCAAATGTTCTTTTATTTCATAGAAATGTAATCATTTCAGTCAATGTTTAAGTTGCCTTGATTTATAGCAGACATGTCAAACCCAAGCCCCGGGGGCCATATGCGGCCCGTGAAGTGGTTTCATGCAGCCCGCAAAGCCATCCTGGAAACAGTGAGGGAATGGCCCCTGCTGCCTTGGCCCTGGCCAGCTGGGAGCCAATGTACAATTTTGTGGTGGCCATCTTGGCACTTGCCCAGGTGGACCATGCCTTGGCACTTGCCCTGGTCCCACCCCCTTCTGCCAGAGACCCTCAGATCTCTCCCACTCCTGCCCAGGCCCCCACAGGCACCCTTGACGCAAATGATGTAGAACTGGCCACACCCACCCAGTAGGCCACACCCACTCCATCCACCCCCATCCAGTAGGCTGCACCCACTCTGGCCACACACCCCCCAGGGCAACCGCAATGCTGATGCGGCCCTCAGTGAAATTGAGTTTGACACCCCTGATTTATAGTAAAGAATATTCACAAGCACCTTTTGCAATTAACATGGCCATTTAAAAGTTGAGTTTTGAAAGCAGCTTGGGAAGAGAAATTTTAAGAGGCAGCACTAGTACAACTGGTAATCAAGTATGAAGCTTTATATCAATGTTCATCATTATTAATTGTCAGAAGGTTATTTTGCTTCAAATGCTTGGAAAATTATACACTTGGTATTTGACAGAAGACATAATCTATGAGTCATACTGGATGTGGGTTTCCTAATTATCTTGAATGTTCTTAGATAACACTTCTCAAGTGATTTCTGGAATAAAATGCCCCATGGTATTTTTGGGCCTATAATTATATTAATTACCCCTGTTGTGCAATTATGATGCTAGTAGCCCTTATTGCTAAAATGTCTGATACATGAGTATGTCTGAAATTAGAGAAGAATTGTATATTCTGTTGTATCACAATGGCTACACTTATATTACCCCTTGAGATACAAAATTAATCAACTACATTTTAGACCAGCATGTGGTAGAAGCTGCCTATATGATCAGTGTGGTGTAGCATGTGAATTCAGAAAAGTTGTTTAACTAAGTGAAAAGTAATTAGGTTAGCCATTGTTAGATGTGTGAAGTTAGCATAGCCACTATGCATTTAATTTACAGTTATAACCAATTTACTCCTCAAAACAAATTTTGTGGTAGGTTAGAGCTAGGAGACAACACACTTATAACAAAGGCAATTGTCAAGATCAATTTGCAATCTCTGATTGTAAAATCCATCAGAAAGTCTGGGTGAAGAAATACTGACTCTTGAGAACATGTTGGACTTCAACAAGAACAAATAATTCAGTGATATATTCCACTCCTCACTGGGAACATTAATAATGAAGCTATAACTTAACTATTTTGGAGACATAATATAAACACAAGAGTCTTGGCGAAGACCTTGGTGCTTGGAAAAAATGAAGTAAGTATAATAACTGATTACACAACCATGAGCTTAAAATAATGCTAAGAAGCAGTTACCACAGACAATCTGAGCAAAATTGTCAGTCAAGATAGGGAGAATTGAAAGTGTCTGAACAACTGAAAAACAACAGGTGCTGGTAACAGATGGATCAAGGAGGGAAGGATTAAAAACTCTACTGTATGAATAGAAGTTGACCACTGAAATATTGGTATCAAGAATTAGGAAATTAGCAAAGAGATGAGAGTAAAAAGTGAAGTATACTATGTTGTGCCTACTTAAAACCATGTTATTTTTTGCAAATATAGGATATTGTTGCACTGAGAAATGATTTCTTTAAAAAAAGCACCCTTTGCTACTGAATTTTCTATTCAAAATCATTGCATTGTTCTCTAGATATTATCTACTGTGGAAAATTATAGTTCATAGTTAAATGTGCAGGTTAGTCTGATCTGAACTCATCAAATTTGCAGGCAACACCAAGCTGGCAGGAATAACCAACACTCCGGAAGATAGGCTTAAGATACAGGAGGATCTTGACAGACTTGAATGACTTCTGAAGGGAAAGTAGCCCACTTCAGTTTATTGTTTATAGTTTATTGTTCTCACTGTCAGGTAATTTCTCCTTAGTTCTAGGTTACTTCTCTCTTGATTAGTTTTCATTCATTGCTTCTTGTCTTGCCTTCTGGTACTTTGGAGAATAGGTTGACCCCCTCTAGAAAAGATAATCAAGCAACGAATCAGCAAACACCTAGAGGCAAACAAAGTCATTACCAAAAGTCAACATGGGTTTGTCAAAAACAAATCATGACAGACAAATTTTATTGCATTCTTTGACCAAGTGACAAAATTAGTGGACCATAGGAATGCTGTGGATATAATTTACTTGGATATCAGTAAGACATTTGTTAAAGTAGACCACAACTTACTACTTGATAAGATAAAAAAATGTGGGCTAGACAGTATCATCACCACATGGATTTGTAGCTGGCTGACAGGCCGTACTCAGCATGTGGTCCTCAATGGAATGCATCTACATGGAGGGAAGTATGTAGTGGGTGCCCCAGGGCTCTGTTCTGGGCCCAGTGCTGTTCAACATCTTCATCAATGATTAGGATGAAGGGATAGATGAGGAACTCATCAAATTTTCAGATGACACCAAGGTGGCAGGAATAGCCAGCACTCCAGAAGATAGGCTTAAGATACAGAAGGACCTGGACAGACTTGAACATTGGGCACTATCTAACAAAATGAAATTCAATGGTAAAAAAAGTAAGATTCTACACTTAGGCAGGAAAAACCAAATGCACAGGCATAGTATAGGTGGTACCTTGCTCAATAGTAGTAACTGTGAGAGGGATCTCGGAATCCTAGTGGACAATCACTTAAATATAAGCCAGCAGTGTGCTGCAGCTGCCAAAAAAGCCAACACAGTGCAACCAATGTATTGACTGCCAGACAAGAAGAATTAAAAGAGAAAATTATAGCATATACAAATTACTAATAGAAAGATAGACTGCCAGCATTGAAAGTAGTGCCCAAGAAAGACTAGGCACCTATAATGAAAGATATAAATAAGGCACTTACAAGGATTAAAATACCATCTATCAAACATACTGATCAGTTTGCCTACAATATAGTAATGGTGGTAACAGAAGAACTGGTATCAAAATTAGGCAGAAAGAAAACAAACAAACAAAAAACAAAAGCAAAGTCATATTCAATCACAAAGTGGAAGTTCAGGCTGGAGGCCAAAATAAAGAAATTAAGATCAGATTTAAAGAACATGAAAGAGTAAAAATTGAAGAAAGTTAGAATCAAGATATGACTAATTTAAAAAAATATTGGCTTGGGACCAAAAAATTGAAAATGCATTGGAAATTATAAAGCAACAAATAACAGCAATAGCTGGAAAATTAAATGCTGTGAGGCATGAATCATCCAATTTAAGCAAAATCAGCTATTTGAAATAGACCAAAGGCAATTCAAAATTAATAGCTAGCAATAGAACAAACCATGTGGTGACATTTCAGTAATAACAGGTTTTTTTTTGAGTGATCAGTAAAAAGAAAAAGGCTGTTCAGAATAGTGATTAAGGCATCAGGCTAGAAACTTTAAACTGTTCGTCAATATTTTTATCTTTCAAAATTAACTAAAATTATTTAGTTTTCAAATCATTCCCTTATAGTCCACTTGTACTGTATTTTAAAATCATTTGTTCATAGTTCATCCTTCATTTCTTCCATTAAGGCCACCAACACCCCAATTAACAACTAAAAGCCACACACAATGAGAGAGAGGGAGAGGGAGAGGGAGAGGGAGAGGGAGAGGGAGGGAGGGAGGGAGGGAGAGAGAGAGAGAGAGAGAGAGAGAGAGAGAGAGAGAGAGAGAGAGAGAGAGAGAGAGAGACGGAGTCCAGTACAAACCTGAAAGCTTGGAAGAATAAACTTTTGGTTCCGGTGATTGACTCAGATTAGATCCTGCAACATTACCCTGGACATGTATATTTGTCTTCATTCACAGGACACAAGTTTTTGTAGGTAAAACTTAAAGAAGGCTCTTACAAGTTAGATATTAAAAAGTCAAGCATTGCCTATTCATAAAAATCTGATGCTGTAGTTCACTATAAACACTTTGGATCTATGTACCATCAGTCACATGTCATACATGCCTTGCCCACCCTACAAGGTTTCATCCAGAAAAGGTGCCGGAACTCTGTTCTGGGCGTTCTATGAGAAAAAAAGCCCTGTGTACCATGATAGTCTTCTTTCATCTTGGAATGTAATAGAAGTTTTCCACACTGGGTTTCTCTGTAACTTTTCAAAACTTTTGCTTTATTCTTGACATTCCATCCACATTACTACTGCATTTTCGTAAGTATAAATTGTTTTCATTTCTATTGCAACTAGATTTGATCCAGGTTCTTAATTACTTTCATGGAAAAATTGACTGAACTGACAGATGTACCAAAGTTGTAATTACCTTTTCAATGATAAATGAATCACTGTACAGATATTACAGGGTAGACCCTTCTTTCTTAGTGTAACTGACATTAAGTAGTAGTTAATATCTCTAGTTTGAGCTACTCTGTCATTTCCTTGCATATTGTTTGCTTAAAGATTGACTTTGAATTCAGTGCTATTTATTTTAAAGTCTCTTGAGTATGTGTCGTGTCTATTGATTGTACTTCTCATATAGCTTCAATGGCAGGTCTGGTGTTGAGATGTGGGTATTTATAGGACAAAAAGCTAGTCATACTATTACATAAATATTTTCATAATTGTTCCATATAAGTTGTTGATTATAAAAATTCAAAGTAATTAGCACAGAATATTCACTACAAGTAATTGTGTATATGTGTATACGAGCCAGCACGTCGCTTCTCACTGGTTCGAGGTTGATTCAGCCTTCCATCCTTCCGAGGTCGCTAAAATGAGGACCCAGATTGTTGGAGGCAATACGCTCATTCTGTAAACCGCTTAGAGAGGGCTGTAAAAACACTGTGAAGTGGTATATAAGTTTAAGTGTTAAGTGCTATATCCCTATGAAATTATGTTCATATTGATGGATTGATGCACATGTGGTTACAAACAGGTTAGTTAATTTCTAAATGTATAACACTAACTGAAAGTAATAAATGTAAAAAGGGCTAAATGTCTTTTCATTTAAATTTCTATAGCACTAATTAAAATTTTCTCTTCTAAGGCAAGTGAAAAGAAAGATTCATTTTGATGTACAAATATCCATGAAAAATAAAAAATGTCAATTTGGAAATTGTACTTTATTAATTTTAACACATGAAAAATACTGGAAAAGAAAAAAAACATTTTGAAAAAGTGCTTTTTATACTTCTTCATTTTAAAAGAACCAATTTAATAAAATTATTTGTGATATTCTAAAAAAGATCTATATGCACATATAATAAATATAGTTGATCCATTCAACTGCTGACTACCCTAGGATGTAAATACCAGAGAAGCACGCTGGGTTCCTTCTCCGTCATCTTTTCTTTGTGAGGAAAATAAGTTGGACTGAGAAGCAGCAGTTGCAAAATAACCCTCCCTTCCTCCCAAAATATATTGCACTTCAATTACTGTATATTCCAAAGCTGAACAAAGACTACAGTTGGTCCAGAATGCAGCCGCGCGAGTGATAGTGGGTGCTCCTCGATACACCCACGTTACACCTATCCTCCGTGAGCTGCATTGGTTGCCTATTGGTCTCCGGGTCCAATTCAAGGTGTTGGTTATTATCTTTAAAGCCCTATATGGCTCAGGGCCTGGCTATTTGCGAGACCACCTACTACCTCATAGTTCCCTTCGTCCGGTTAGATCCCACAGGCTGGGCCTCCTTCAGGTCCCGTTGGCCAAGCAGTGCCATTTGGCGGGGCTGCGGAGGAGGGCTTTCTCTGTGATGGGGCCCACGTCTTGGAACCAGCTCTCCCCGGAGATTAGGACCGCTCCCACCCTGTTGGTTTTCCGCAAGCTGCTTAAGACCTGGCTTTTCCAGCAGGCCTGGGGTTTATAAAATCTGACCCCTGGATAACTGTTCTTGTACTGTTTGTTTTGTTATGTTTTATGTGTTTTTATTGTTAGCCGCCCAGAGTCCTCCGGGAGTGGGGCGGCTTATAAATTTTAAAAATAAAATAAAATAAAATGCTATACATATCTTTTTTCCAAGCTCAGAGAAACTGCTTCACAAACTGCTTTAACTGTCTCTGCTTGAGGGTGAAAGGCTCCCCCCCCTCTTCCAGTGAAGCATATCAGCTGTGCAGTTTGAAGCAGCTTTACAAACAGCTGTCTAAGTCTGGGGAAAAAAATGGGAAACTACTTTTGCAAAGCACCTTTTCCAAAGGATTTTGCATGGTGCTATTCTGTACATAATGCTTAAATGGGAGTGTAGATATGCGGGAAGACTTCCTGTAGACCGTATGGATGGAAGGCTTAATTTATGTTTACACCATTGCAGGATTCTCCTTCCATGCACTGAATTACTCATGCAAAAGGCTCGTTTGTTGGGTTCTTATAACATTAAACATTAAGCTAAACTTTGGGTTGTTTTGTTTTGGTTTGTAATCTGTGAACCAAGCTTTATAGTTTGGAATCTAAAGATCACCATTCAGTAAATATACCTACCTTGGAGGTCAGTTTATGGCACCCCATCATGCATTCATTTAATTCATTGTGAAAAATATGGTTATTACCTGGGAATACCAGACTAAAATAATTCAATAAATTATTACTAAGTAGTGTTAACAAGCATCCCCACTCTTTCAAAAAGTAAAAAAAAAAAAAAAAAGGATCAGGGCTAAAGAGTTTAATGTTCTCCTGTAATTATGATACTAATAATTTCAGGCAAAGATGAATAGAACAGAACTGGCAAGAAATAGATATTCTTTGGAAATAAAAGCTCACACAGAAAGGAGGATCTTTGGCAGCTTCCCAAACTGTCAGGCCAGACATAATTAAGTATAAATCAGTATCTTTCATAAGCTCAACCTTGTGTTCGGGAACTTGATTGCCTTCAGAAGTTGGGGGTGCTCCAACACTGGAAGCTTTTAAGAAAAGACTAGACAGCCATTTGTCTAGAATGCTATAAGGTCTCCTGCTTGAGCAGAGGGTTGGACTAGATGACCTCCAGGGTCCCTTCCAAATCGGTTAGACTGTTAGGCAGGTTGCTTTATTGCAGATAATAATGAATAATGTAACGCTGGGAAAAAGAATGGCCAAGAATCCATTGATATGAAATGGTGAAAGAAAAAGAGCTTACATTTAAGTCCCAGATCATATAAGTATGATTTGATGACTGTGTTGCAGGTTTTCTACTAGTAGTCAAAAATAGACCCCAAAACTGGTAATTTAAAACTCATAATTATGCCAATATTGTAAGCTGCTGGCTTTTAAGAATTCAGTTGCAGGATTGCCAAGAAAAGTCCACAACAGTCAGCGGGTTAAATACCAGTTATTCTACAGAAGCTGACCCAAAGTCAGACTAAATCACAGAGCCTTAGAGGAAGAGATTACAGGAGCACAGTTCGGAAAGCAGGAGAATTTTTCTAACAAGGAGAAGAAGTCTGAAGCATGCTCTTAAATAGCCAGAGTTCCTTGCTGTGCTTCATAAAAGGAATTATCAACTCTTCCTCTTGAGATGCCAAATTGACCTCTGCTGCTCAATTCTGCAGTCTGATTTAGGACTTTGTATTCTTGGTCAAGCTCAGACTTTGAACCAGCATCTACTTGAACAAAATCACCCTCATCAATCAGAGGTGACTGAAAGCTTTCTGCCTCCTGAACTATAGACTGAAAGTCTATATAAGCTTTGAAATCAAAGGAGTCTAGAATAACTTTAACAACTGGTAAATTGGTATAGTTAACATTTGTAAAGTTTTTAAAATGAGTCATGTAATTTACATCCAAAAGCCTTGATTCTGAGAAATATTATAAAAACGATGATAAACCTGTTCTATTAAGCTTCTATTTTCTTGTAAAGTGAAAGAAATCCTCTTTCTGAACTTTTTATTTCACAATGTTCCTTCTTCAAATTGTTTTCAGTACAGGAAAATCTATAAGCTAAATAAACACAAAATAGGCTGTAAGACCCAAAAAGTCTATTCTTCCTTTAGAGCAGGGGTGTCAAACTGCCGGCCCGTGGGCTGGTTTCATCATACCGGAGCCGTGCCCACCCCATTGCCGGCAATGGCGAAAAAGCTCTGATATGTCGCGTGACGTCACGTGCGATGATCCAGGGCCCTGAATGGAGGCAAAGCAATCAGTTGGCCAGAGCAATAGTCTTTTTAATCACTGCCAATGTTCACCCAACAGCCCCCACATATGCTGGCACGAGTTCAAACAAATCAGCCAGGGAAGTTTACACTGTTCTTAAAGCAAGACAGATAACAAGCAAACGTATAATCCTTTTAATTCCCAGCTTGCCTGTGAACTGCAAACTGCAGACTGCAGACTGCAAGGAGAGATCAACAGGAAGCAAACTGGTCCAGAATACAAAGTGTTCAGGTTACAAGAGCACACTATCTCAAGATTTCATGTTTGTTCCCGGCAAATGCCCCACCCCACAGCGTCTCCTTAAATCCTACTCCCCAGGTGTGCCTTGTGGAGTGGGGTGGGATGCTCTCCTCCCGAGCAAGTGAGCCTGCCTCCGTTGTTCCCTCCTCCTCTCTGCTCTCCTTGCTCTAGGATCAGGTGGGGAGGGGCCTTGCTCCTCGCCTGAACTCTGCCTTCCCTATTCCAAACCTGAAAGGCCCTGGCCTGCCTCAGCCTGCTCCTCCCCACAGTCCTCCAAAGCCATAGACACCACCTCCTGGGCCTCAACAGGGAACTCCATTTCTTCCTCAGAGTGAGGCTCAGACAGAGGCATGACATCACGTGACGTCGCGAGTTTGACATGCTTGCTATAGAGCATAATGCCATGCTTTATGGACAAATGGTGTTTTGATGTTTGTCGTTAAATAAATAAAATTAAAATAAAATTATTTTTTGGCCAATGAAATTAATTAAAACAAAAAATAAGTGCATACAAATGAAAAACTGCAAACAAGAAGGGACTTTCATCAGCCAGGACTTCTCAGCATATTTATTTCTATTTCAACTTACGACGGACTTTTAATGAACGTGAAAGAGGTGTTTATCGGTGCTACCTGCATTTGCCTCCATGTTATCTTATATGAAAGTGGATTGAGGAAATAATTGCATCTATGTAGTTGTTTGTGTGAATATTGCTCAAAAACCGTTAAAGTCATCTACTGTATGAATGAATGATGAGCAGCATTTTTCTCTAAGGAGACAGCTTAACAGGTATTTCAGCTGGGTTCCCAATAGCAGCTGTCATTCCAATGTCAGCTTTATTTTTCACGGATCAACTGCCTGATTCAGGTATTCTTTCACTGAATTGCAGGAAAGGAAAAAAAAAGATAAAAGAGAATTGTTCTCCACATGTTTAAATGTGCTGCTGAACTGTTCCATGATTTCTTCAGTTTCCGAATTTTGGCAGTCTGGTACTTATCTGTAAGACAGGAGCGCATATCAAAATGATATCATCTTTACATAGTCCTTAAATATTCAAGGACATAATAATAAAAACATACTGAAATAACCCAATAAAAATTCCTAGCAGTAGCTTCCAGGACACATAAATATGGAGAACAATTGAATCAGAGACAATCTGGTGGCACTTTTAAAGTCTACCAAATTTACTATCCAGTTAACAAATGAAGTTAACTAACTTCATCAGATATACATAGTGAAGTCTAGAGTGAGCCCTAATTTCTTGTTTAACTCCTCAGATTCTGAGGAAATAAACCAATAGTTGTATGTATTCACACTTGTAGGTAGTCCTTGCTTAATGACCAGCCTAGCAAAGTTCCATTAACTGACCCTCTCTGTGGTCACAGCTTGCATTTATGGCCATTTGCAGCATCCCTTGATCATACAATTGCAATTTTTGACTTTTTTGCAGGTTTCCAGTATTTACTTCTTGTTTCCAGCCAAAACGCCCATTGAATAAAATGGATTTGCTTAACAACTGCAGTTTTGACTTAATGACCTCTGAAAAAAAGGTTATAAAATCAGGCATGGTCACATAGTGACCCAGTTAATAACCACAATGAATCATGATTGTAAATTGAGGCTCAAGTACGGTCATAAACTGAACACTACCTATTCACCTGCAAAAACGTCTTCAGTTTAATTCCATTAGATTTTTTTTTCCTCCTAAAGCAGCCATGCATTTTTGTCAGCTGCCTAATTAATAGACAATTCCAGGAAAAGACATAGTTTTTAAAAGTGTTATTGATAGGTGTTAAACTTTGTGCTCCTATAGTCTGGGGAGTGTTTTTTTGAAAAATGAATCAGAAATACGGCATAACCTTCATGCATATGCAGCAAATAAAACAGTACTGCAGTTCTTGTTTGCTTTTGACTCTGAATCCACTTAAAAAGATTCAGGCTTCATTTAATCTCCCCCCCCCCATGGATGAACTGTCATTTTTAGTGAAAGAAGTTTTCCCCTTCTGCTATAATAACATTACTTTTTCTCTTTTCACATTCTCTAGAAATAATCTCTTTGACATTAAGCAAGTGTTCAGTTTTGTATGCTGGAAGAAGAATGGGAAAGCATAACAAGTTAAAATGTATTTCTCATCACTGGAAAGGATATACAAACACAGGGACTCTTATACACATGTGCATTGAAATCTAAGAGTCTGATCTGGACTTAGATTGCCCAAGAAATAAGTTATAGGTCATTGCTGTAGTAATAGTTTAATCCAAGAGGATCTGTGGGCCCAAATCATCAAAGCAAGCACACAAATAAATAACAAAACAAAGACAGACCCTAGATTCACTATTTTTACAGCACAGTTACTATTTTCAAGCTTTAGATGTAAAAATAGTGTCTGCCTTTTCATTACTTTGAACTAGTAACTATGTCAGGAAGATGCCACCAATAAAAGCTTGTTTGTCCAGCTCGAATGGATTTTAGATAAAGTGTTTGCTTGTTAAATGGAATATCTTCAACTGAGCTGACCAAGCAATGCCTGGAAGATCTGACCTAATCTCTGAAGGCTATGGAGGTCTGCATAGGAAAGAACAGGCATCAGCTTAAACCAGTGGTGGGATTCAAATGTATGAATAACTGGTTCTCTGTGTAGATGCCGCTTATGGAAATCCATTCTGAGCTTGGGCAACAAAAAATTAGCTACCAGTTCTGCCAAAGTGGTGTGAACTGGCTGAATCCCACCACTGGCTTAAACCCTGATTAGCTGTAGGTTTTAGGGCCATCTTACCCAAAGAGAACTGATATGTAATTTGGGAGGTCCTCTTGGGCTCATGGCTCCTGTTCAAAGAGCAGATGGCACCAGTGCCATCTTTATGCAACTTCATATTGTTTGTTGACTGCACATTTTTCTGGACTGGGAGGCAATATGGATAGTCACTCATGTTTGAGCCATCTCCTATATAATTACTGCCTGTGAATTGAGCCTGAGAAATTTGTTAAGTATATTTGAAGGACTTATTCTTGGTTACTATCTATTGATTTCTTTGGTTACATGTTTTGTGGTTCTTTCGTAACTTGTCACTTATACTGATCTTTTAAAAACATGTTTGTTATCCAGAGTTACTTTACAACTATTTAAACTCTAGTCAATAAATAAGTTTGGCTAATGGTAGCAAGTGCTGGAATTATATTTCAGCAGGATTTGGTTGGCAACACTTGTCCATTTCCAACATTTTGATGAAAACTAAGAGAAATACTGGATTACCACATTAACTGAATTTGTCGAAATATTGAAGTTGATCACTTTGGTTAGGGAAAAATCATAAAGTAGTCATATTGTGCCTATCAATAGTTAACTCTGAAGCAGCTGTGGCAACAGATTAGTGTAGCA
The DNA here is from genome assembly GCF_016545835.1 of Crotalus tigris. NCBI lineage: Eukaryota > Metazoa > Chordata > Lepidosauria > Squamata > Viperidae > Crotalus > Crotalus tigris. The sequence continues at coordinate 3,552,490 of NW_024096599.1, forward strand.
CAGTATCTTCTGGACCCAAAGCTTTTGGTTTTCTGATCTTTTAATTAAAGGACTTGACATCTTTTTAAAAAGATGTAGAAGCACCAAGCCACAGGAGAATTTTCACAAACCATTAGAATGGATTGCATTGTTTCATATCTGACTGGTAGTCTTGCATATAAAATATGATACTAGCAGTGAAATTACAATGAACCGTGTGAAAGAATAGATCTAGGTCATCAGTCACAATACAGTCTAACATAAAATGTATGTAGATACTTAACCTTATATTATTATAGAAGCATAGTCAAATAACAAAACAAAGTTAAAAACAATAATTTGAAACAATAGAAGAAAAACACAGGAAAAGAAGAGAAACAGATTTTAATAACTGCACTTGTCTATAAAGATCAAAAGATATGAAGCACTTTATGGCAACCTGCCTTTATGAAGGGCAATAAATCCAATCATGACCATGTCTTAAAAGATAATTGAGTCTGAAAGGCAATGATTTGATCAAGTTCAACATATTTGTTCATGGTTGCTTTGCAATTTTTGCAATTCTTTAATAATACACTGCTTCATGAACTAGACCATACTAAATGGTTTGATTCAATATTACTTCAATTTCTAAGTTGTTACATAAGAATATCTCATTAGAGATTTTGCACCCATCGGTGGATGCTTCTATTTTTTCTTTGCATGTTTGACTGAATATAAGCTATTTTTTACTTCCAACATATTGTGATATTGCTCTCTGGATATCAGTTATCTAGCTCCTGATCATGGAAAAGCATATATTCTTCACTATTGTGTACCGATTCCTCTTTGTTTCATTTTCTTTATCAAAATTTATTAAATTTCTCTGGTGAACTTTTAAAATATACTTTTAGAGATAAATGTCACTTTTCTCATCCAGCTATGTTTTGTATACCTTAATAAATAATAATTATACTGATCTGAAACACAACTTATAGATATTTAAGGTTTTACTAAGCACTGGTCTTTAATCGCTGTGAAGGCTGACTCTAATTTTATTGCTTACATTTCAGGATTTGGGATTGTAACCTACATTTGTTTTCAAGTTCTATTAAACTCAATAAGATATATATTAAACAAATACATTTAAGCTTTGGTTTGTAAGAATGCTCATGTACTTAAGAAAATGCTATTTTTGGTATTATAGAGTTCTACATTGGTTAGAACATACTAGTGACATCTTAGACTTTTGGGAAAACTTGATTCATATGAAGGCCAACTAAAAAACTGGAAGCTATGATTTCACACTTGTGTATATAATAATAGTTGTGTATATAATAATAATGGTGAACTTTCACAGTACTAGAGAGTAAGTGCCCTAAAAAATTATTTTCACCATTCTATAGTTAAGATCAGTTTTTAACTCTTTAACTTCAATCATTACACTTTATAATTTTAAATGTATTTGTATCTTATTTTAGTGTTGCTTTATTTTACTTTAGTTTCCTGATCATTTTTCCTTTTCTGTGTAGCCCTGTTTGCTAGGATCTGTATTTCCTATTTGTTTTATGTCTGTAAATACAATTAGTCTACAATGATAAATGCATTAACGAAAATAGCATAAAATGCATACTTGTTTCAGCTGATAGCTATAAAGATTACTTGCATGAAGAAGGTTTAATTTTGTGAATCAAAGCAAGATATAGCTCTATGTATCTATTTGTCTGAAAGGAGAAAATAGATATTGTTGAAGTTCTTTAATAATATTCAGTATAGTTATCCACTTGACTGATAGCTTTTTGGGATTGGATTTGTCCTTTATGAATGCTATTAGCATTAGTGTTTTCTATTAACAAGCATATCTCTTAATAATGTCTGTAGATGGCTGTTTTCCTAATGAGAAAGCAGTACTGACAGCTGTCCTCTGTCACATACCTAAAGATAATGAAGGAATTGTTCTACAGAAATGAAACATATGCTTCTGTTAATTAGACTTTGGAAGAGAATACTGATTATACCTAATTTCTGACAAAGATTTCAATGGGGCTTATATTTCTTCACTGACAGCTGAATATCATCTGAAGGTCTCCTGCATAGCCAGTCTCCAGAAGAAAAACTGACCTTTGAGGAACCTCAGTGGATGATGGGCAATGAAGAAGACTCAGGAGAAACAGCTGCTTGAAGCTGCTTTGCATTTTTACATATTTCTGCATGTGAAACAAAGTGGCTGTCTTGATTTCTTTCATCTGCTTTGACTGGCAGTAATAATACTTGGAAGATGTTTCTGTACATGTATGCAAGAAGACTCCTCCATTTTTGTAAGTGGTGATCAGAGTAGGTGAAGTGCTGCCAAGCACTGTTATGGACTGTTAGAATAACCTTGGGAAACAGGAAAAAGAGCTGCACCAGTCTGATAACAGAAATCCAATCTAAAGGAATAGAGAAGAAGAATCAACCTTCCCTAGTTTTCTAGAATGCAAAGGTGGTGGTGAAAGCACTTTCAGACTTACAAGATTCTGTTACTGTAACCTTATAATACAATCGGTATTATTAGTTATGATTTTTTGTTCCTTGGCCTGGACTACCTTGAAGGGCCAACACGCACCTTGCTGAAGCAAATTATACTACTTCTTTGACACGCTGAGGAAGATATGCATTCATGTATTTATTTACAAGTAGTCATTAACTTATGAACACAACTGGAACCAGAATCTCAGTCACTGAGTGAATCAGTCATTAAGTTAAATGGCGTGTGACAGCTTCACTCACCAACCACAATCATGGCTCTCACAGGTTGTTAATAGAGTGCTGGGGAGAGAACCCTCAATTGTGCCCAGGCCGCCTAGGGCCAGGAGGCCCTGGCCCCCTTCCCATCCCACCATTTACCTTTGCCTTTTGCTACAGGGGCCCCATTCTCATGATCTTTGGAAGGTTCCTTTTCCAAATTGTGCAATTTGGAGAAAGGGAATTCCAAACTACTGCAAGAATGATGGTGTTCATTAGACTTCCTAGCCTAGGAGGATGCAGCCTGGCAGAGAGGCTGACTTTTCCTCTGTGCACAAAAAAGAATGGCACCCACTGGGTTGCAGAAAAGGAGGTTAGTTCTTTAGGATCTGAGCCCTTTTTGCAGCTTGGCAGAAGGAATGTACGTCCTCCAAGTATAGAAGAGGAGGCCTCTGCTGGGCTACAGAAATGGGGATTGGATCTTCAAGATCTGCAGTCCAGCAGAGGGGCTGAGCTGCATTTGACAGGCAGCTCTTTCAGCCAGTCCCCAGAGAAGAGAGGGAATCCTCTTGGTAGGCAGCAGCAGCTTAAAACTCCTTCCAGCATCCCCACTGACTTTCTGGAGAAGCCTGCAGAGTAGATTGCAAACAATGGTCATATTACTGGGGGATATTTGGCAACTGATTGTGAGTACAAATAGGTTGTTAAGTATCCAAAATGCAGCCTTGTGGTTGTGAGGGGCCTGGTGTGACATTTTATGATGGTTGGAAGTACTTTATAGGCTATAAAGTGCCCTTTTTGAGACCATTGTAACATTGAACGGTTATTAAACAACTGGTAATAAGTCAATGTCTACCTGTAATGGATTTTTAGGATGACCAATAAAACAATGTGACTCTGAGCTGTGTACAGAAAAAATAAAAATAAATCATAAATAAATAAATGACCAAAGACACAACATTAAAAAAACTTTAAACTTCAATTATTAAAAATATATAAAACAAAATAGCAACTAAAATATCTATGTCTTAATACCTGAATGGCACAAAGCTCTTCATTTAGGCAAATCTAAGTTGCTTCAGACAGATCAGTTTCACAGGCAGTGTTATAAATGTGACTAGTTTATGGTCTCAAGTCTATGAAAGATGGATCTCTAAATATTAGATCAAAGTGCTTGTCAAATGAAAATGGACACTGTTATGTCTTGGGCCTGCTGAATGACTCAGCAGGCTCAGGAGGCTGCAGAAAGCCCAGGCAGACCATGTGGTTGCTTAGGACCAGATAGGCTGTCTCCAGCCTTATGAGCAGGTGCAAGGTGGGAGACCAGCCTTGCATTGATAGGCTGATGCTGTCCCTGCAAAGGGAGTATAAAAGGGCCAGCACCATTTTGTTTGCTGTTCTGTTCTGTTTGTGATCTTAATAAAGAAGTTGTGTTTTGTTACTCCTGCCTCGCTTCGATGTCTCTGATTATAAAACAGAACATTGGCGACAAAGGTGGGATTGGCTGCAAGAAGAACAACAGGAGAAGCTAGGCTGACTTACTAGAAGAGGCCTGAAGCGCTGGGAAGTTCGGCGTCCAGAGGAAGCGATTGCCTGCCAGTATGACAACACTGGAGGTGAGCTCGGCTTCGTAGGATCCCTTCTCATACCTTGCAGCAAGAGGCATCGAAGAGGCTTCAGGCTGTAACGATGTCAAAGGTAGGCCGTCTATCGGAATTTGATACTTCTCATCCTGAGCACTGGAGCTCCTACGTGGCTCGATTAGAGAATTACTTTCGAGTAAACAAGATCCAAGAAGATGGCCTTAAAGCTGCTACATTGCTGTGTGTCTGTGGGCAAGAGACTTTTGATATTGCAGAGAATCTTGTAGCCCCAGCACCACTGGAATAAATTGTGTATGCTGACTTAAAGAGGATGCTGTGAGACCACTTCAAACCCAAGCTCTCAGTAATTGCATGGAAGCATGCCTTCAAGCAGAGGGATCAGAGGCCTGGTGAGTCTGTTGCTCCCTTAAGACAAGCAGCTAGGCCTTGTGCATTCAAGGATCTAGAAGAGAGGCTCCGGGATTGTTTAGTTTGTGGGCTTCAGAGTCGTGAGCTGCAACAGAAACTTTTTGCAAAAGAAGACGTGTCAATCCAAGATGCGTTAAGAGAAATTGCAGCTGAAGAAGCAGCAGGCGGAGCAGTGAAGGCCTTGAGGCTTGCCAAGAACCCCCCAATGCCTACTACCGTTCATCAAGAGGTCACTTGGGAGGATTCCGAAGAGGAGCCAGAGATGGAGATAGACAGGCTTCAGCAGCAAGCAGGAAGAAGGCCTCAGGAAGGTAGACAGCAGACAACCTCAGTCCCTCAGTGTTTCGGGTGTGGAGATTGCCACAAGCGCTCTGACTGCCGGTTACACTCTGCTATCTGCCGGGCATGTGGCAGGCAAGGCCACATTGCCTCCATCTGTTTGGGTTGCCAGAAGGAACAGTCTCCAGAAGAATTGCCTCTGAAAGGTACCAAGATCCCCAGCCAAAACAGGGTGGGCTTCTGCGCGTCCCATAGGGCCGTTTTCAAAACCGGGGTTCACAGGCCACTTAAAAAGAAGCTTCACATTGATGTGAAGTTGCAAGGGGTTCCCTTGTCAATGGAGTTGGACACAGGGTCCGCTCTATCTATCATTTCCTTAGACACATTTAATAAGGGTTGCAGCAGAAATGGCCTACGAGTTAAACTCAGGCCTTCAAATTTAATCCTTACTGACTTCCAGAATTCCAGAGTCAGCGTGAAGGGGGAGGCCATGCTCAAGGTGCAGCGTAGGAGTTTTGAAGGGCTGCTAGATGTGGTGGTAGTTAGGAGTGATCGTACGAGTCTTATTGGACTTGATTGGTTCAAGGCCCTTGGGATTCAAGTGACTGGACTTCACAATCTGCAAACGTCAGGCCTTGCAGAAGTTTGCTGATGTGTTCAGTTGAGAGCTTGGCTCGTACAAGGGGCCTCCCATTGCTTTATGTTTAGACCCAGCCATCACACCCATCAGGGTCAAGCCCTGAAGGGTACCTTTTGCCCTAAAGAACAAAATAGATGCAGAGCTGGACAAGATGCTCCAGCAGGGCATCTTAGAACCTGTGGACTCTGGTCCATGGGAAACCCCTATAGTCACGCCACTGAAGGCCAATGGAGAAGTCTGAATTTGTGCGGACTATAAATGTATGCCTACCCGGTGCCTGTGGTAAGCCACATTCTGGCCTCACTCAAGGGGGGCAAATCTTTGCAAAGCTTGCTTTGGCTCAGGCCTATCAACAGCTACCTGTTGATGAGGCAACGGCTGAGGCCTAAACAATTGTGATGCACCGGGGAGCCTTTAAGGTAAAAAGGCTGCAGTTTGGGGTTAATGTGGCCCATGGAATATTCCAGAGTGTGATGGAGCGAACGCTCCATGGTATTCCTGGGGTCTGTCTCTACTTCGATGATGTCCTCATTGCTGGGGAGTCATCTGTGAACTTAGCTGAAAGGCTGAGGGCTGTCTTGCTGCATTTCCACCAAGCAGGGTTGAAGCTGAAGCGAGACAAATGTAAGATTGGAGTTACCTCCACTGAATTTCTGGGGTTCCATATTGATGCTGAAGGCATCCATCCTGCTGAATCCAAGCTCAAAGCAATTCAGCAGGCCCCAAGTCCCAAGTCCAAAAGCAAACTTCAGGCTTTTCTGGGGCTGTTAAACTTTTACCATGAATTTCTACCTCACAAGGCTGCATGGCTGAGCCGTTACACCGGCTCTTGGATAAACAGGCTCCTTGGCAGTGGATACAAGTCCATGAAAAGAGCTTTTCAGAGGTCAAGGCCTTGCTTTCCTCAAATGCTGTGTTAGCTCATTTCAATGAGCAATTGTCTGTATGCATAGCCTGTGATGCATCCCCTTATGGGGTGATGGGACACAAGTCCCTGTGACCTACTACTCCAGAACTCTCTCATCTACAGAGCGTAATTACACGCAGATTGACAGAGAAGCCTTGGCAATAGTGGCTGGCATAAAGAAATTCCATGATTTTTTATATGGCCGCCATTTCACGGTCTACACAAACCATAAACCTCTGCTGGGTTTGTTTACAACAAACAAACAAACCCCTCATATAATATCTCCTAGAATGCTGAGATGGTCAATTTTCCTGTCAGCATATGAGTATACTCTGGTCCACAAAACAGGTAAAGAAATGGGCCATGCAGATGGCCTCAGCAGATTACCTCTACCGCAGGTAGAGGCAGATCCTGCTCCTGCTCTTTGCATTCTCTCTATTCAGGAATTGCCTGAATCTCCTCTCAATGCTAGGGACGTGGCTGCAGAAACTGCCACTGATCACACGCTTACATGCTTGCTGACATGGGTGTTGTCAGGGTGGCCTGACATGTGTCCAGGCTCAGAATTCCAGAGTTTCTGGCAGAGGAAACACAAACTTTCCACTTTCAAGGGGCGTGTCCTGTGGGGAAGCAGGGTAGTCATCCCAGCCTCATTGAGGACTAGAGTCTTGCAATCTTTACATGAAGGTCATCACGGAATTGTCCGAATGAAGGCGCTTGCACGTAGCCATCTATGGTGGCCTGGGCTTGATAAAGAGATCAAGACCCAGGTTCATGGATGCCAAGTGTGCCAACAGTCAAGGCCTGAAATGCCTTAGGCCTCTGTACATAGGTGGGAGGAGACACATACTCCATGGTCGAGGGTACACATCGACTACGCTGGGCCCTTTCAGGGGCAATTCTTCCTTTGCCTCGTGGACAGCCATTCCAAGTGGCTAGAGGTTGTTCCTGTCTCCTCCACTACTACTGCTAGGACCATCCAGGTGCTGAGAGGAATCTTCGCCTCACATGGTCTTCCAGACATCCTTGTCTCCAACAACAGACCCCAATTCACGTCTTCTGAGTTTCAGGCTTTTCTTCAAGTCAACATGATCCGGCATGCCACATCTGCACCATTCCATCCAGCTTCCAACGGCCAGGCTGAGCGTATGGTGCGTATTACCAAAGATGCTTTAAAGAGAATCACTCACAGTAACAGGCACCACAGGTTAGCTGACTTTCTTCTTTGCCACTGCACCACACCTTGTACTGCCACTGGGAAGAGCCCAGCTGAACTCCACTGGGATCACAGACTCATTACCAAACTGGACAGGTTGCACCCAGACCGGGTGGCTTCATAGGTGTCACAGCCACGGGCACCTAGGAGAGTACAGGTGTGCAATCCGGTCTGGGCAAGGAACTATGGACCTGGACATCTCTGGGTGACTGCAGTGGTATGCAAAATCTCTGGGTCACTGTCATACGAAGTGGCCTTGGACGATGGTCATGTGTTAAGGCACAACATCGATCAACTACACTGGAGGCTTCCCAGCAACACTTCCGTTCCTGGCTCTGCTCTTGGGGGGGAGGAAGACCATGATTACGATCGTGGACCACAGTCTCTCCATGAAAGTGGGGATACACTGGCTCCAGAAGGGGGTTCTGCTTACGAGGTGGCTCCTGACTCAGGCACTGGGTCTATGGATTTGGCCAGTCAACCAGCACTACAGGCTTCTCCATCTGCTGGTCTTGGGCTCACAGGACAGTGCTCCCAAGAGGGGTCCATTGTGGACTCGGGGAATTCCACCCCACCAAGGAACTCTGGTCTGGGGTTACGATGGAGGGTCGCCGGATTCAAGGGGGCATCTACGTCCTGGTTTGCCAAGCCTGGCAGGCAAGCTTGCAGGCCAGGTGCCCACAACAGCTCTAAGAAGATCAGAGCAAGCAAGGGGTCCCCCCAAGCATTTACAAGACTATGTAAGGTTCTTGTCAATTCCAGGACAGGCCTAATAGTCTTGTGAAAAAATAGAATGTATGTAAGGTAGGCATAATAGTTCTCTTGTACTAAGGGCACACTCAGATTTGGGGTGTTTTGTTTGATAGTATTAAACAATATGTGGTATTCTTGTAAATATGAAAAATGTCATGACTGGGTCTGTCTGCGTGCAGGCATCACTGTGTTAGAAATAACAACATGCTTAATTGAACATATGTATATGTATGCTGTTATAAAAACAAACAGAACAGTATTCACTTATTGTTTTATCCAAGGGGGGAGGGGTGTTATGTCCTGGGCCTGCTGAATGACTCAGCAGGCTCAGGAGGCTGCAGAAGGCCCGGGCAGATCATGTGGTTGCCTGGGACCAGACAGGCTGTCTCCAGCCTTATGAGCAGGTGCAAGGTGGGAGACCAGCCTTGCATTGATAGGCTGATGCTGTCCCTGCAAAGGGAGTATAAAAGAGCCAGCACCATTTTGTTTGCTGTTCTGTTCTTTTGTGATCTTAATAAAGAAGTTGTGTTTTGTTACTCCTGCCTCGCTTCGATGTCTCTGATTCTAAAACAGAACAGACACATATTAATATTTGGTCTTTCCTCAGTTATTTCTCCTTGCGCTGTTTATAGGAAGTAATCAACAGTGGGCCTTGAATCTTTAATAAAATACTTCTGTTAGAGATGGTGATGGGGAAGAAATCTGGGTTACAATGCCTCACATTTGGCTGGGTCATCAGATGAGGAGAGAGCAAAAATGGCTTATTAGTGCTCAAGTCTGAAATTAGATTTTGTTAAAAAGGCAGGTAAAACTCTTGTTTCTTTGTTCCACCAAATTATAAAACACAGAATTGGTATAGGTTTTGAATATACAGAGAAGCATAGTTGATAACCTGTTTTTTTGGGGGGGGAGGAGGCAAAATTCAGGCTTGATGGAACAAAATGTATTGGACACTACTCTTATGACTTCTGCTCTTATCGTAAGATAAAACTAGGCTTGTTTACTTTACAGAGGTTTGCTTTTTCAATGTAAATGTACCCATTGTGCAAAACAACCTGGTGCAATTTTTCTACAGAAAAATTACTATTATTATACTGAATGGAGAAAAAGAGATCAGAATTTAAGGAATTTTGGGGAAGAAAACGTTGAATGATTTTGTACTTTCTACAGAGAAAAAGCACACTTATGTTTACATATGCATTAGATCCCAGCCTAAGTGCCGTTTTGTTATTTTTACTACAGAAATGAAAACAAGGAATCTATGGAAGAAAATAAAAGACACCATATTACTATGCAGGAAATCTCTCTCTCTCTCTCTCTCTCTTTCTCCCCCCCACCTCTCTCGCAAACAGTGACGAAAGCAGAATTAATATTTTTTTAGGCAAAATGAAGTTACATTTTTGCAGATTCATTCTCTCCCTCTCTCTCTTTAGAAAGGTCTGACTCAGTTATGTCATCAAACGTTCTCTTTGATTTTGCCATCTAGTAAATCTGAATTTGATTCAGAAGAACTGAAGCAAACTTTCTACCAAGCACTCTCTTAATCTTATTTTCTCCATTGTTACTTTGCTGAGCAGGGCATTTGCTTTGGTAAATTCTTAAATTTGAAAGCAATGAATGCAGTTCAACTGAAACTGATTCTAGTTTGATGTATGTTTTAAGCCTCAGATTGATAACTTCCTTTTAGGCTATCTAAATATTTTAATTTTAGTTTTATTATTCAACATGTACACATTTTAACTGGATTATTTTATCTTTTGGCATTGATATGAATTTTATTGTGCTACTCAGTTTATAATTTAGCTTTTTAATTATGTTGTTTTAATTATTTTTCTTTTCATTATTTATAAATTACTACTTTCCAAGCAGAAAAATTGCTTTAAACAAAAAGTAGAACAAGCGTATGCCAATTCTACATTAATAAATCAATTAATGTAAATAGGAAAATATATTTACTAGCCCTTGACATTGGAAACAAAAGTTAAGTAACATAACCAAAAAGATAAATTTCAGAAGCAGAAATCATTAAATGGAATGAATCCAAAGGAAACTGCACAATAGAAAATTAACAGAAATCCACTATGGTTTGACAGTCTAACAGTTATCAAATGCTCCTCAAAATCTGTTTTCCTTAAAACAGACACTGCTTCATTATGGAATATCAAGTGCATTTAGTAGGAATTCAATTGCAAAACATTTCTTTGGTGCTATTTAGTATTATCTTAATAGGGTCTAAGATAATAACAAGGTACTCCAAGAAAGACAAGCTGTGGAGAGGAGCTCTCTAGCATTCAAAATAATTTGCTGAAGGACTGGCTTTGATTCTCATCTATTGTCATGGTAACAATGATTCTATAATGTACTCTACAATGCATATTAATACCTGAATTTAAGTGTCGATACAGTATTGCCTACCAAGAGCACCTCTGTGTGTGCTCAGAAATGGAAGTTGAGCCTATGGCACATTTTGCTAAGTTGCTTTCTGCATGGTATCTGGCATTTCAACTTATTGAACCACTCAGTAGGCTTTCCTATCCACATTAGTTAATGATTTATAAGTCATTTACCTTGAGAGCAATTTACTGAGGCATCAAAGAAGGCTTTGCAAGACCATCAGAAGCTGGAAATGTTGTGCTCTAAAAATTAATTAATTAAACAAAATTATATAGCTACCATGTATCAAAAGGAACTGTGGTAATGAATAAAACAGAAACACAATACACTAAAAAGTCCATTTGGAACAATAAACAATATTGAGGCCCCACTAATCATCCCGCCCCAGCTCCATCAACATCCTGGCCTCAGTATATGGGGGAAAAGCCAGGTCTTTACCACTTTCCTGAAGGTTAACTGGGTCAGGACTATCTATATTTCTGAGGGAAAGTTGTTCCATAAGGTAGCTGCCGTAATAGAGAAGGCATATTTTGAACCACCTCCCATTGTTTCCCTGGGAGAATGCAGAACATGTGTCCCCCACCATTTATTAGATGGGCAGAAAGTATCAAGAATAAGTAGTCTTATAGGAAACCAGGCTTCATGCCATGTAGGCCTTTAAAGAAGAAAACCAGCACCTTGAATTGCATCCTGAAGTCTAGTGGGAACCAAGGTAGCTCATGCAGTAATATTGTTACATGGATATTGTTGAGTCCGTGGTGGGAAGCAGACACGAGAAGCAGTTGAAGTTCTCAGTTTTCTTTATTCTGCGTTCAGCTTACAAGTAGATGGCTTCAGCAGCTCCCAAAACCTCCCAACTTCTTATATAGACATTTCCTGGGTAAATGCGATACTTTTCCCGCGCCAGCACCCGCGCATGCGCACGGCGCTGGCGACAGCCTGTCTGGTCCCGGGCAGCTTTGCACCTGCCCGGGACTGCCTGCAAACGCCCGAGCCGTTTGCAAGGCTCGGACATAACACCCCTTTTCCCCGGGCTAAAACTACTACCAACATATAAACATTTATTTTATGCAGTGTTAGTGCTCCTGGCTTTTGTTTAGCCATCAATGTTATGTAATCCTCTAAGTATTTAGGAGACTTCTTTGCTCTCTGTGACCTTCTCAGCTCTGGGTTACTAGCATGAGTTCCCTGACTGGAGGGAGATGTGAGCCTGTTCTCCTTATTTTGCCTTGGTGCCTTCCAAGGACTGTGCCCCGCTGCCTGGCCTGCTTGCTCGCCCACCGGGCTCGTCAGGCCAGGGCTTCTGTCACTTTGTGACCTGGTTGACCTGCCTAGCTGTAGACCCTCGGGCCCCTTGAAGTGATAGCCACTGCTGGGCGTCTCTGTTGAACCTCCTAGGTCCGTCCAAGACCTGTCAGGAGGCTGTCCATTCCCTGAACCCCGTTCTGTGTCCGGGCTTGTGTGGGTTTCTGTACTTTCCCAAAACTCAGTTACTCCCTGATTTGGGCTAGAGGTGTTGTAGTCGGGACTTGGTTCCTCGACCACCTCCCTGTATGTTTGACCCCCTGTAGGATTTGGGGTAAGGTCAGGCCAACCTTGGGAATTGTGTGCCAGCTCTCTTGCGGGGAATGATTTGTTGGGATGCCCCCGGGTATCCTCCGTGACTGGAGTGCTGTGTGATGTGTGTGGAAAGTGAGTATGCCCCCGGGGTGACTCCCTGGCTGGAGTAGGCGTGGATGCCTGGTAATTAGGTAGGCTCATAGAATTCTTGTTCGGAGCTCTCGCGGAACCCTGGGATGGGCCGTTTGTGGCTCCATCAGTGGAGATGGGCAGCAGCTCGTGCCCTTCCCTTTGCTCCAAAGGGTCCCCCTCCCCCCCTGGAAAAGACCCAGGAGTCTCATCTGAAAAGTCCCGCCTAGGGCGGAGTTGGTCGATGTGCCGACGCAGGACACGACCGTTGTCCAGGGCAACCTTGTAGGAGAGAGGACCTGTGACCCGGAAATAGAAGCGGGGACCCAGGTATGACCAGGCCCGTAATTGCGAGCCCAAACCGGGGCACCCACAAGTAGTTGTCTAGGTGCCCTAGGATGTGAGGTAGATGAAGGCAGTCTGTCCGGATGCAACCGGTCAAGTTTAGTAGTAAGTTGACGCCCCCAGCGAAGTTCAGCTGGGCTTCTCCCTGTAGAAGTGGATGGTGTGGTGCGATAAGAAAGGAGAAAGTCAGCCAACCTGTGATGCCAGTCCCCGTAGGTGAGTCTTTTCAATGCGTCCTTTGTGATGCGCACCATACGTTCAGCCATACCGTTGGTGGACGGGTGGAAGGGTGCAGACGTGGCATGACGAATCATGTTTGCCTGTAAGAAAGCTTGGAATTCGGAGGAAGTGAATTGAGGGCCGTTGTCGGACACAATGACATCTGCAGCCCGTGTGCAGCAAAAATCCCCCTCAGTACCTGAATAGTCTTTGCAGTGGTGGTGGATGAGACAGGTACAACCTCAAGCCATTTCGAATGGCTGTCAACAAGGACCAAGAAGAACTGGCCCTGAAAGGGTCCAGCATAGTCAATGTGCACCCTAGACCATGGGGACTGTGTTTCCTCCCATCTATGCATGGGAGCTTGGGGCATCTCTGGGCGAGATCGTTGGCACAGGTGGCATGCATGCACCTTAGCCTCAATATCTTTATCTAAACCAGGCCACCACAAGTGGCTGCGCGCAAGAGCCTTCATACGAACAATGCCAGGATGACCCTCGTGGAGGGATTCTAAGACCCTAGTCCTCATTGAGGTGGGAATGACAACTCTGTTTCCCCAAAGCAGACAACCCTGAGAAAGGGACAGCTCGTTCCTTTTGGACCAGAAACTCTGAAACTAAGGACTAGGGCAGTGCTCAGGCCAACCAGACAAAACCCAGGAACGGACACGTGAAAGTGTGTGATCTGTACCTGTTTCAGCGGCAACATCCCTGGCACTCAGAGGGAGCTCGGGCAAGGCTTGGATTGATAGAATGTTGACAGCTGGCGCAGGGTCAGCTTCTACTACTGGCAGGGGCAATCTACTGAGGCCATCAGCATGGCCCATTTCTTTCCCAGGCTTGTGGAGTAAGGAAAAATCATATGCAGACAGAAAAATAGACCACCTAAGCATTCGAGGGGAAATGATTTGGGGAGTTTGTTTACGTGTGGTAAACAGTCCCAGCAGAGGCTTATGGTCAGTGAAGACCGTGAAATGCCTGCCATATAGAAAGTCATGGAATTTTTTAATTCCAGCAACAACAGCCAGAGCCTCCCTGTCTATCTGAGTGTAGTTGCGCTCAGCAGAAGACAATGTTCTGGAGTAATATGCAACAGGAACCTGAGTTCCATCAGACCTGAGGTGGCTCAGGACAGCTCCAACCCCGTAAGGGGACGCATCACAAGCGATGCACACAGGAAGAGACTCGTTGAAATGTGCACGTACACTGTTAGAAGTGAGCAAAGCCTTGACTTTGTTAAAACAACCCTCATGCGTTTGTGACCACTGCCACACTGCTTGCTTGTCTAGTAGCCTGTGAAAAGGCTCAGCTACACTAGCTTTTTGTGGAAGAAAAGAATTGTAGAAATTCAGGAGGCCCAGGAAGGCCTGAAGTTCGGCCTTGGACTTTGGCCTAGGTGCTTCTAAAATAGCAGTCAGTTTGGATTCAGCAGGGTGAATCCCAGCAGCATCAATTTTGAACCCCAGAAATTCAGTAGAAGGCACCCCAATCATGCATTTGTCTTTTTTGAGCTTGAGGCCTGATTTCCTGAATCTTAACAGAACAGCTCTTAGCCTTTCAGCTAGAATGTGTGTGGAGTCTCCTGCAATTAAGACATCATCAAAGTAGGGGCAAACCCCTGGTATACCCCGTAGTGTGTTTTCCATTACGCTTTGGAAAATCCCAGGAGCGACATTCACTCCAAACTGCAGCCTTTTTACCTTAAAGGCTCCCCTGTGGGTCACAATAGTCTGAGCTATAGCAGCATCATCATCAACAGGCAGCTGTTGATACGCTTGAGCTAGGTCAAGCTTTGCAAAAACGCGCCCCCCCTTGAGGGAGGCCAGAATATGACTGACCACAGGAACAGGATAGGCATGTTGCTGCAATGCCTTATTCAGAGTGCATTTGTAGTCAGCACAAATGCAAATGTCCCCATTTGCCTTTAGAGGCGTGACAATGGGGGTCTCCCAAGGACTGGAATCAACAGGTTCTAGGATTCCCTGTTGAATCAGTTTGTCTAACTCAGTGTCAATTTTACTCTTTAAAGCAAAAGGGACCCTTCTTGCTTTAATTCTAATGGGAGTGACAGTGGGGTCTAGCTTTAAGGACACAGGGGGTCCTTTGAATGTGCCCAGCTGGGGGCTGAAAACATCTGCAAATTCTTTGCAGACTTCCTGTAGGTCGAGTGTTTGTAAACTGTTGAGTCCTGTGACGTGTATCCCCAGGGCCTCAAACCAATCGAGTCCTATGAGACTCGTTCGTTCACCCCCTACTACTAATAAGTCTAGTGGACCTTCAAAACTCTTGTATTGCACGTTAAGGGTGGCCTCCCCCTTAACACACACTCTTGAATTTTGAAAATCTGTTAACACAATGTCAGAAGGCCTTAACTTGGCCTGAGTTCCACTACCGGAACAAATCTTCCTAAATGTATGCAAGGAGATAATTGAAAAGGCAGACCCTGTGTCTAGTTCCATAGATAATGGAACCCCTTGTAGCTTCACCTTGAGTGACAGCTTTTTCTTAATGGGCTTGTGTGTGCCTGTCCTAAGGATGCTTCTTCGCGAAGCGCAAAACCCTACCCTATTCTGGCTGGGGAATCTGGTACCTTTCAGGCGCAGTTCTTCCTGAGGTTGTACCTTTCGTCGGCCCAGACACACAGCTGCAATGTGTCCTTGTTTGCCGCATGCCCGGCAGGTAGCGGAGCGGAACTTGCAGTCGGTTCTCCTGTGGCGACCTCCACAGCCGATGCACTTGAGCGGAGCTGAAGAGCTTCCCTTCTGTTTTTCTTCCTTCGTGGGGTGGAGACGGTCGACTTCCTCGTCCGGATCCTCCTCGGAGTTTCTTTGGACGTCTTCCTGGTGCACGGATGCAACCTCTGGACTGTTTCTGATCGGCCGCATGTTCTTGACAGCGCCGCCTGCTGCTTCTTCTGTGGTGACTTCCCTTAAGGCATCTTGGTAGGACAATTCTTCTTTAGCGAAAAGTCTCTGTTGTAGATCTCGATGCCTTAACCCGCACACGAATCGGTCCCTCAGTCGTTCTTCGAGGTCTTTGAACTCGCAGTGCTTGGCGGCCTTCCGTAATGCGGCGATGAATTCTTTGGCCGACTCACCGGGCCGTTGATCCCTCTGCTCGAAGGTGTGGCGCCATGCGATGACGGACATCTTGGGGTGGAAGTGCTCCTTCAGTAGCTTCTTCAGATCTGCGTAGCTTACAGACTCTACTGGAACAGGTGCTGCAAGTTTTTCTGCGATGTCGAAGGCGTCTTGGCCGCAAACACAAAGCAGGGTGGCAGCCTTCAAGCTCTCTTCCCTCACTTGGTTTGCTTTGAAGTAGTTCTCCACCCTGGCTACGTATGACTCCCACCGCTCTGGATGTGAGACGTCGAACTCCGAAAGCCTTCCGATTTTTGCCATCTTCAGGAGACGGGTCTATCAGCCAGCCTACCCCCGAATGCGCACTGGATTGGCGGGTAGCTGCCGAGTCGACGCCGTTCCGCCGCTCAGGACTCACTTGGGTAAGCTTACACTTCTTCCTTTCCAGGCGGTGTAAGGCAATCCCACCTTCATCGCCAGTGTTGAGTCCGTGGCGGGAAGCAGACACGAGAAGCAGTTGAAGTTCTCAGTTTTCTTTATTCTGCGTTCAGCTTACAAGTAGATGGCTTCAGCAGCTCCCAAAACCTCCCAACTTCTTATATAGACATTTCCCGGGTAAATGCGATACTTTTCCCGTGCCAGCACCCGCGCATGCGCACGGCGCTGGCGACAGCCTGTCTGGTCCCAGGCAGCTTTGCACCTGCCCGGGACTGCCTGCAAACGCCCGAGCCGTTTGCAAGGCTCGGGACATAACAGATATACTGACGTGTTGCCTGTACTGTCTTCCTCATTGTGTTCTGGACCAGCTGCATGTTCTGAATAATCTT
Organism: Crotalus tigris; assembly: GCF_016545835.1. Classification (NCBI taxonomy): domain Eukaryota; kingdom Metazoa; phylum Chordata; class Lepidosauria; order Squamata; family Viperidae; genus Crotalus; species Crotalus tigris. Next base: position 3,569,532 of record NW_024096599.1, read on the forward strand.
CAAGGGCAGCCTCCATGTAGACTACATTGCAATAGTCCAGTTGGGAGGTAACTAAAGCAATAAACTAATTCTGGATTCTGTTTTCCATTTACTAGTATTAGCTCAACAGTTTTGTTTCTACCTTTTCTATTAATCTCTCGACAAACATCTGATTCTCACAGCACTGCCTATTAGCTGATGCTTTTAATTTTTATATAGCATGCCTATGCCCTGGTATATTTGCCAGGTATAGAACTCAGTGGCTTACATGACTTTCTTTCTTCAAATCCATTTTATAGTTTCTGTTCTTTTTTAAAAATGTATTTCTGATTTACAGCCATTCTGAAAATGAGCAAACAAACTTCACTTTATTTTCAGAGAAAAAGGCTGTTAAAACCTTACTGTTTTCATTCAAACTCTATGCTGAAAGGAGGGTCCAACTTTAGATGCCTTTTTTAAAAAAAACCACAGTAAACAATTCAAAAAATGTTTTACTTTTGGTGTCTTATTTTGCATGTATGTGTTGCCATCTTTTAGTTTCAATTAGAGCAGTGTTTCCCAAACTTGACAATTTTAAGGCCTGTGGACTTCAACTCCCAGAATTCCACAGCCAGCGTTGCTGGTGTGGAATTCTGGGAGTTGAAGTCCTCATGCCTTAAAATTGTCAAGTTTGGGAAACACTGAATTAGAGCATCAAAAACTGGAGATGGCACAGGTTCTCTGATTCACTTATTTGGAAAACAGCCCAATATACTTTGGCTTGCTTGAGAGCTTCCAGTTAGACAAGTGCTGCAAATATGTAGAAAAATGCCAAATATATTGGAAGATTTTAGAAAAACAGGTGGACATGAGAGAGATAGCTAAGGTAAAATGGATTATGGAGAGAACAAGAGAATATAGGAAGGACACTTTGATGTAGGTCATGCCAGAATGTGGAGAAGATAAAGTCTGTGGGCATTCCTCAGCACTTGATTATTCTTTTGAGGAACTTATAACATTAACAGGAAGCCACTGTAAAATCTGAATTTGGAGAAACAAGATGGTTCATGACTGAGAAGAGAGCCAGGCAAGGATGCATATTATCCCATATTTGTTTATATGTTTAACATGTATTAGAAGAATATCAGAAGAGATGACATGTGGAATCAAAGCTGGAGGAAAAAGCATAAATACATTGAGATTTGCAAATGATACTTGTTAAGTGAAAGTATGGGAGATTAGCAGATGTTATTATGAAAGGAACGATAGAAAATGAAAAAAAACAGAGTTGCTAGACATTAAGAAGACATACATAGCACCACTAGTGTATTTAGTAAATTTACAGAGCACTATGAAGAAGTGAAGTTTTCTTGGTTTGTGGGGGGCATTAACTGTAAATAAAAACAGATGGTGTATTAAGGCAGTCAGAAGAATCCTAGGAAGTAAGGAAATTACAAATGTAATTAAGTTTATGAAAGATACAGATATTTCAGTGATAAAAAGTATTCAAGTAATTAAAGCAATTATCATTTCAATCATATGAATGGCTATGAAAGCTAAATAAGAAGAAAGAATAATTGGAATTGTGATTTGGAAATAGTTAATAAAAGTGTCCTTGACTGCAAGAAGAACTAATAAATCAGTGCTAGGCTAAAGAGACAGCCTAGACTGCTAAAATTCTAGCTGTTCCCTTGCGGTGATAATCAGCAAGCGGAAACTTTCATACTTTGATCATGTGATGCCAGTAAATGCTGAAACAGAAAAAAAAATAGTGATACTTGGCAAGATTGAAATACTATAAGAAAACGAAATGGAAAACAATAAATAAGATGGGATCAAAGACATTAGTGGAATGTATGTGGAAAAGCTACAAGATATTGCTAAAGACATATTGGGATGATTAGCATTTGCCTATGCCAGTGTTTCTCAACCTTGGCAAGACACATGGATTTCAACTCCCAGAATTCCCATTTTATGTACATAAATGGATTTATTTATTTATTTATATGTCATTCCATTTAATAAGATAAATATTAAAAAAACATTGAGGGACAGCCATAATCCTTATATGATTTCAACCTTCAGGAGGGATAGAAACAATCTCCCAAACTCTGAATGTTCATCAAAAAAAACCTGCCCTTACTGATTTATGACAACTAATAGAGTTGAAGTCCATATGATATTGGGGGGATGCTGGAGAATGGAAGCATTAAGTGAGAATAATATAACCAGGGCTTTTTTTTGTCATAGAACGCCCAGAACGGAGTTCCGGCACCTTTTCTTTTTACAAAAAAGCACTGAATATAGCTGATGGCTGTGTGATGGTTCCTAGATAAATAACCTACAATACTTCAAGTAGTTAATGAAGGAACCAGGAAGATATGATGAATGAGAAAGCAATGAAGACTGTTTTTAATGTGCTGCTTGATAGGTACTCAAAACATAGAGAGTCTGATAGAAATAACTGAAAGTTATGGAGAAACAGCAACAGAATCAGAAATATTTAATATTTTCTATAAGAAAGCTGATACTGCTTCACAGACTTCAACAGCATTTCCAAACACAATTTCCCCAGGTCTCTTGCTCTGTGTGAACTCCATGTAACACCCACAGTTGTCTGAACAATTACTCATCAGTCCAAATTATACAATGCTGCAAGATAGCAAGGTCAGTAAAGAAGCCAAATAATAAAAAAGAGCTATTAAATCAGGGATTACCCAAACCAAAATCAGTTTTCCACAAATGGTTGCAATGTTCTTGCCCAAATATTCCTTTGCATCAGATACAATGACATACATAAAAGGAGAGAGCTTGCTAGGAATTATAAAATGTTTCTTTAAATCACCACTCCACCGCCGAATATATCAGGTCCATTTAAAAGATACTTAAAGGTTCTCAAAGTGAAAAGCAAAGTTTTACTGAAAATTTATAAACAGAATTATTCTACTAATTCCTGGCTTCGTTTTAATGTAGCCTAAAGGGTCTTTTAAGAGGCAACTGCTAAACCTCCACTAATGAAGAGAAAATCTTGAGAAAAGAGACTTTATTTCTATTGGTGTGCCAGATAGAGTGCTCTTGAGGAACAGCAGTAATGAGGAAAAGAATAGGATGTCTTTCCCAAGACAATCACAGCATCATTTTACTAGATATTTACAATTCAAAACTTAAAAAAAATGGATTTCGAATTTCATGTTCCTTACGTGATATTCAACTCTACTAAACATCACATATAAAATTATATATAATTATTATATTATTACATTATATTGTATTATGTTACATTACATTATATATAAAATTAAAATTATATGAACATTATTATAGTCTTCTATCCTTCCGAGTTCGGTAAAATGAGGACCCAGATTGTTGGGGGCAATATACTGACTCTGTAAACTGCTTAGAGAGAGGGCTGTAAAGCACCATGGGGCAGTATATGAGTCTAAGTGCTGTTACTATAATGAAGGTGAGTCCATTAAACATGTGTTTAAGACAATTCCTCTTATGAAGCTTCAATCTGCCCTTTAGAAGCAGTTATGGACTCAGCATCATCAGACTGTTTACGAAGAAGCCAACCAGACATTGTTGATCTCCTGGAACTTTGCCAAATAAAACAAATAAAGACAAAAAGATGGCAAAATCAGGCAACCAGGAAAAACATATGCACACTATTTAGAAGGTGCTTACCTAGCCAAAGCCTGGGCAAAAAGTCACATCTTCTGAAATTCCACTAGAGTGGGATTCTCATTGCAGAAGGTGGGCTCTGTGACAGAAAGCATGCTTCCAGAGCCCTGTTAGACAGTATTATTTAACTAAAGGAATCTGGACAGCATTAAACCTGTTGGAACAAAGCAGCCATATAGTTCCTATGGAATAATCCTAATCTTAAATGGTACCCCTGAAGAAATTCATTAGTGAAACCAGACCAACTTCTGTAAGCATCAAGAGTACCTTTTAGTATTATCAATGTATCACAAAATGCAAACCATTCTTTTAAACATTTTGTTAATGTCTTCAAGTCAGTATTAACTCTTGGCAACTGTCTGAACAAGTTCCTGCAGTTTTTTGGCAACATTTTCACCAGTGGCTTGTTGTTGCCCTCTTCCTAGGACTGAGACTGGCTCAAGGTCACCCAGATAGCTTTGTATTTAAAGAATGACTAGAACTTGTAGACTCCAAGTTTCTAGCCTGATTCCTTATTCTCTCACTAAACTGGTTCTTCTAATCAATAGCTGCCCTCATTGCAACATCCTACCTGTAATAATTAAACGTATAAGATACTTTTCTACATGCTACCCAAAATATGTGTCCTGGCTAATCATGTAGAAAATAACAAAACATTAGGGGATAGGGCAGATATTTCAAACTCGCGACGTCATGTGACATTGCGCAACATATCGGAACTTTTTTTCCATTGCCGGCAACAGAGTGGGTACGCCTTCTGGATGACGCATCCGGCCTGCGGGCTGGCAGTTTGACACCCCTGGGATAGAGGAAGCCTTCACTCTGCTATAACTTGGACCAAACTTCCTGGCTTAGTCATTCCACCTGCAATGAATACTTAGCCAGGATTGGCCAGTGACTTCCAAATATTTACATCCAGCACTCAAGGCATCTTGATTAAAGCACTAGTAGAGATATTAATTCAAACATGTTTTTCTGAAGTTTGTGAAGAGACAGTGATACTGAAAAAAGTTTGCATTTTTTTCTCTTTCACTTCAACATGGATAAAACTTTTGTTCCAGGGAATTCATGTTGTGTTCATGTCTGTTTTTCTTTCAGGAATTGCCTGCCATACCCTTCACTCATCTCCCAGTTCCTACATATCATTTCAACTAGTTCAGACAAAAGCTATCAAATACAGTTCAAATACAGTTTTGCTGTCATGCTAAAAAGTTCATTACCACACAGCACTCTTAGGATTTGTTGTGATAATACATTTCACAGGGCTCACTAGAATGCTGCCTTTGCTCTACAATGCTAGCCTGGCACTATGATAAATAGAAGGCTTTTGTGGTTTCTAAGGTTATATTTTCAGTCTTTTCTTAGACTTGCCCCCGCAGTAAGGATTTTTTAAAAAAGTTTTTTTCTTTTAGATTTTATCTTTTCTTAAGGAACTCAAGATATCATGCTTCTGTTCTCACATTTGCTACAAAAGATATCCATATGGGAAGGGACCAATAATATCAAAAAGGTGGGCATGTCTGTGTGATCAAAGCCCCATCCCTTTTAAATGCATATTACACGCAAAAAGGGTTGGAGATTCATTTGTCCAGTTGCACCTGCCATTTTGATGATGCTGACTTCCTCTGTGGATCCTTGTGGTTTCTACACAAGCTTGCCTCTTGTCACGATATGCAAAGTTTAAACTTCAATCTAATCAGTCTGTTCACTGATGACTTACTTGTAGAAGGCAGGAAATTAGGAATGAACGACAAGGAAGAGAAAATAAGTGCCCAAAGTTTCAGTGTTGATCTTAATTTCCGTTTAAAATTAGTAGTGTTTGCAATAGTGGCAAACTTTAATAGAAGCGAACTCAGTTCTTTTTTTAACCAGTCTCAACTAAAAGGAAATGTAGCGTCTTAACAAGGGACCATAAAAGCTAAATTATAAGCTTTTGAACAATATTACCACTGATCCTTTAATTTAGTCTATTTTGGTCAAATAAGCTTTTCTGTTAATGGAGGAAAATGGATGCTATATAAGGCAGCCGTCGATTATAGTTTGGAAACCATTTTTTTCAGACTTTGCTAAGAGGTGACTGCTGAGATATGAACAATAAAGAACTTTAAAGTCTTTATAGTGTTTTCAGAGCTCTGTGTGGGTTTCAGCTTATGTCATCATCTCTTAGTGAAGTAATTTCATTTAGGTTATAGCTAAATTTTTCTACAGCTGAATTTATGAAAAGAAACATAACCACCATTATCACATGTTCCATACATTGTACATTTTTATTGAATGGCATGATGGGGACGATATTCAAAAAGTGACTATTTCCTTATTGCATATTTAGCCTCCAGTCACATTTTCCTAATGCAGCTTGAAAATAGTATTTTCTTCTTATGTTGTGTCTTGATTATTTTATTTCCTTACAGGCTAGTTTCAGCAATTCATGGGCTACTTCTCAGAGGAAAGAGCACTTCTTCAGCTGAAGCTATGCTTTCCATTCACTCTCTTTTAGACCTTTTATCAGTGTAAGTCTTGTTTTGTAAATCAAAGTTTGCTGGTTTGGAGCAGCACAGAATGTTTTTAATTATTGTTATTCTTTCTGGGTTTTCTTTTATTTTTTTCTGTGGGTGATTGTTTTTCAGCAACTTCAGTTTCATAGTACTTTCCAGTCACCTAAGATAAAAAAAATCCCAAAGATGCTTTTTCAAGAGGCAACTGGACTTTCTTGTCATTCTTTGAAGACGTTTCACTTCTCAACATGACGTTTCTCATTTGCCTCTTGAAAAAGCACCTTTGGGACTAAGATAGAAAGTTTTCACTCTCAGCACTCAGTCCTTATTTTGCATCTTCTGGGATACTCAGTAAACACGGATATGCTTAATTCATTTAATTAATCCCATTTTAAAATCATAGGATACTGATGGAACATTGTTTAAAATTCTAGCCTACTGATTTGTCAAAATAGGATATTCCACATTATTTGAATATTATCATCAAGTATATTAGTTTTCTTTTCTTTTCTTTTTTATCAATGCTTTGGATTTCCTTGGCTTTTCTGTATTCTGTATGATTTTGCTTAACATGAAATAAAGTATGTGTTTATGCAAGTTTATATATTCTAATAAATCTGCAATACTTTATTTCTTAATCCAATTAAAAGACAAATTTAAACATGGCTACATCTTAAAAAGTTAAATGAATTAAAAAGTGCAAATGATTAATTTTTTTACAATTATTACATGCTATTTGTAGATTTGCAGGCAATGAAACCTTTTCAGAAGTTGAAATGCAATTTCTATAGCAACAGGTTGCAATATCTGTCATAAAATTTCTCCATAGTGATCATGAATTCTGATCTCAAGTGTATGAAAGAACTGTAACAATTAATATAAAAGAAAAATCAAAACGCCAGATTTATAAGAGTTTTTATTAGATAATCTATCTTTACAATTCATTAGTTAAGACTTAAAACTTCAGTAATATTATCTCAAAGGATAGTATAATCTGTGTTGCTCTAATAGAGAAAACAAATTTTAAGAGATCCATTTAATAGGATACGTTATTGCAGGGTCCAATTTATTGTAACACATGAACAATGTTTCAGTAAACTAAAATGAATATAATTTATCTTCAAAAAATAAATTCTGCCAGTCTGAAATCTGTTAATGTAAATGTTATTATAGCATCTGCCAGTAAATGCAATATTTGTTTCAATTTGATTTAAAACTGAGCTAAGGCAAGAATTTTGAACAAATGGTTTTGAACAAAACCTAATGCAGATTTTGTTTCTATTTGGATTTAACTGTATAAAGACATACTTTATAAAGTTCAGTTTAAGTGAAGTTGATGTATTGCTTTGTATATCACTTTAATAAACCACATTTAAGAATATGTAGCATAAACAGATTTGGTTCTTACCTTTTTTTCCAATTGTGCTGAAGAAATAATGAATTAGTTAACATTTGTTTCCATTATCCTTATTTACATATTTTCAGCCAATGGAAAAAAAAAAAACCCACAAGAAACTAATACTATAGGCCAGGGCAGTTAAGAGACTTCATTGCATAGCCCTCCATTTTCAACAGGAAAGTAATAATGGGAATAGAAAGCAAAATAAATGTAATCTGAATGGTGGAGGGTTTTAAAGAGAGGAAAAAGTTGTTTACTTCTGAGTTCTCATTTGTTTCCTTAAAACCATTCAAAAGGCACATGAAATAAAACATCAGCTTTTCCCATTCTGCTGTTGTCACTTCATCATTGAAACCACTCTCTGGCCTTGTGAAAGGCTGTGAACCTTAACCCAAAATAAGTTGTTTATCCATGTGTAGGCATTGGTCTTTTGATGGGCTAAAGAACAAATGAAATGACAGGTTAGGAGAGTTGAGCCTAAAGGTTATCTCATTAATCAGCTGAGGGCTAATTTGTAAGTAGAATGGAAAAAGGGCATAATTGTTGAAATGAGAAAAATTAGTTTATTAGTAGAAAAAACGGATTTACACAATTTATATGCTAAAATATGACAGGCTATTTTGTATTTTAATATGGTCATGTCAATGTGATTTCAGAATCACAATGTCTTTACTTATTCAACTTCATTATTTAGAAGAAGCTTAGATGTAAGGACATCACTTTGTTTTTGGCAGAGACTTAGTTGTTATTTCCAATTCCCAAACTGCTTCTCTTGGGCCGATAAACACTAATACAGGAAATGATTTTATTATATTTAAATTGTAATTTTTATGTTAGCTAGGGGCACTGAGGAGACCATCTCTTCAGTGGCTACTTGCTGCTCCCTTCACTAAGAGTCATGGACATCTGAGAAGAGAACCATCTGTTTAAGAAAGAGACTTAAGCCACAAGAAGCAAGTGGCAATTGTGTAAAATGAATGTTTTGCTTGCTTCTCTCTTTTCTGAGAGTTTAAGGCAAGGTGGAATGTATATACCATTCTGATACATATCTGGAAAGCCAAGGCAACTTCTACTATAGTAGTGAATTGTTTCCTAGGTGAAATTGGAGGAAAAGCAGGTAAATATTAATTTTATGTTCACGGGGCCAGGCACATTATAAGAACGGGGCCAGGCACGTACATCTTGTGAATCAGAAAATAGAGAAGTTTGAAGGACAAAGCCTGTTTGTCAGAATGCCATGTGCTCAGAGAAGGCTTCTCTTTCTAGAATACTCCAAAGAAAAAGCATTCTAGTGTATAAAAGTCCCAATATTACAGAGAAGAAAGTTTTATGTCAAAATTGTGCAGTGAAAAGAAGAGAAGAAATTACATGTCCTCCAGATTATTGACCCTATTCTTGTTTAAGCTTGAAGATACAAAGAACAATATGCATTGCAACAAAATTAGACAAATTTGGCTTCTTTGGAGGTGTTTTTTTTTTTTTTTACTAAAGATGAAAAACCAGGTGAGACAAATATTTTAGAATTGCTGATTGAACATAGTGTTTAGCATGTGATTTGTAGCGAGGAGAGAATGTTGATTTACTTATATTTTGCCTTTATTATTTTTAAAATTAATAATTAAAGGTGGCAACCATACCTAGTGCTCCTTCCTTCTCCTACTTTCCCCACAGCAATCACCCTGTTGAAACGTTGAAACTGAAAACATTGAAATGTTGAAAGAACTGAAGGATTATCAAAAGAAGCAAAAATGGCAGTGTGCTTCTCTCCATTTGGTTATATGGAAATGAGTTAGCTATGTCAGGGAAAATATAAACGTTAAGTTGAATGCAATGGGAATAGGATTCTTGTATGAGAGATAGGGTAAAAAAATTCATGGGCTGTGAACCAATGTAGATTAAATACACAAGTGAATGCCCACTATGTATGTTGAATGAGAATGAGTGAGGATCAAACTGCAAAACAAATATAGAACCCCTTTGATGTAATGGTTAAGGCATTATACTAGAAACCAGGAAACAGAATTCTAGTTCTCCCTTGGGCTATTAGTTGGGTGATTTTGAATGAATCACTTTCTTTCAGTCCAACCTATTGCACAGAATTGTTGCTGTGAAGAATTAAGAAATGGGAGCATTTGGAAACTGCATAATATACATAATACAGGCAAAATAGAAATATAATAAATACAGTTTATGAAGGGAAGACTAAACAAGTCAAGAAAAGAGAATAAAATCTCTCTTCTGCTTGAATAGAGTTGATGAGGTCCTAAAAAAAACCTTAAAGAATAAAAAAAAAAATCCATGAATTGGTATAAGAACAACATGGTTTGTTAGGGCAGGAAGATTTTAGAAGGTATAATAAATAATGTTGGCAAAATGTAGGATTATTAAGATTTCCTTTCCTTTTCTCTTATTCCTCACCTTTGTACTTTGTTCATTACTTCTCACTTTTTTATGCAGTTCGACTTCCGATCAAGTTCAGTAGTGTGATGGGTATGTATATATGTATCATAGTTCTTTTTCAGTCATAAACTCTGCTAATGTAAGCTTTGATTCAGGTATTATTTTTAATATGACAAAAATAGGTAGACCAGACCAAGAAATCAACTCCTCAAGAAGGCTAAAACTGCTTTTATTGAGACTGTCTTTATTGATAGTACCTTGCAAGTTTGATTGTATTGTACCTCTTCAACCTTGTAGTTTAGAGAATTAAAGAATGTTGGTCCAGAAAGACCAACATACAGAAAGGAAAGCGATTGGCCATTATTTTTCTGGAAAAAAGTGGGGAGGGCACAGCACCCAGGAAATTATCCAATGGAAGCATGTGATGGCTTGCTATTTGGATTGAATGGCTTGTAAGCTGTTGTTAGAGTGTCTCACTCCTATCAGGTTTTTCTTAAACTGATTTAAAATAAGCACAGGAGAGGAGCTGCTTAAGTGTAACTATGGATATGTCCTGAAATGAGTGTCTCTTGAACACATTTAGGACAGGGGTCTGCAACCTTTTCTTAAAGTTGTCAAGGTTGCAGACCCCTGATCTAGGAGAACCACTATTCTCATTTAAGAAGATCTCAGAAAGTCTCAAATGCAAACTTTTAACAGATTGGAGAGATTGAAAATGTACTAAAATTGACATAGGTTTGAGCTTCATTTTGAATAGTTTCAGATCTGCAATAGTCTTTGCTAGTGTTTTTGACACGTATTTCTAATTTGTTCCAATTGGTATTTTGGTATATGAATCACTGTTCTAGAATTTAATGATTACCAACTTGGGGTGTGCTGAGGCAGTGAAATTGATTTGCAATAATGGGTTATTTTGCTTAGCAACTTAGAAATAAGAATAAACTAGGAGAATTTGGAACAAGGCTTTGCTTTATGAGCTTTAGGAAGCTCAAATATATTTTTTTAGAAGTTTATGTAGCTAGTGTAATTTATAATAGCTAATGTAATTTATATTAATAATTATGTGGCCAGCAATAGAGGTTGTAACTTGTAGGTCCTCATAATTTTGTGGCACACCTATAATGTGAAGACCATGAATGCCCCCTTGTGGAAGGCAAACTGTATTTATGTTAGCACAATTCTGTAATATTGTTAAGAAAAAATCACTATATTTCTGGTGAGTCTTAGATAACATAAAAAAAACAAGTTTCCAAAATTACAGGCCCCCTGAAGCACTATAATTCTGTTTCTTTGGATTAGCAAAAGCTAATGAGTATCAAATTTCTGAACTTGCACCATTGTATATATTCACAATAGGGGAGGAGGAGTCCCTGCAGATTTTACTCCGCTAACCATTGCCAGCTATAGGGGGTGGTGTTCATCTCTGTTTCAAGGCCATTGAGCCAGCACTGTTCAAAGAAATTTCCATGGTTATGTGGACAGCATGAAGTCACGGAGTGCTGTTACCTTTCCACTGAAGTGGTACCTATTTATCTACTTGCATTTGCATGCTTTCAAACTGAAGGGGGGGGGCGGTGGCTCAGTGGTTAAGACATTGGCTTGTTGGCTGGGAAGCTAGCAGCCCAGGTTTGAGACCTGAGTGCCACGTAATGGGGGTGAGATCCCATCCTCGCCTCAGCTCCTGCCAACCTAGCATATATTCACAATGGCTGAGGGCAATTTATTTGTCACTTGATCCTTCTCAATGGAAAAATATTCTACCAACCAGATAAAGTTGGTTTCAAGGGAGAATTGATAAAATGAGCTGACGTCTGTTATTAATGGAATCCAAGCTAGCAATTTTTCCTATTCTTTCTTGACCTGATGTAGACATTTCTTTGGAGGGTGGACTGTCAGTGTGGACCAAAACTGAATGATTTGATGGATTCAGAATAATGTCACCTGTCAAAGATTTTTTTCTACATGATGAAATTGGGTAGAAAAGAGCTGTTCTTAACATTTGGTTTGTTATGAGCTGTTTAACTGTGATAATCCCAAATGCAGGTAGAGTTATTATCTTGCACGTAAAGCTATCAATTACATAGAAATATGTCAATCTATTATTAATCAAATTTATATAGCTGACCATCTCACAAAAATGACTCTGGGCAACATACAACAATCTGTTGCAGACTATATAGACTGAAGGTCACCTTGCTCCATTTCTTTTTGGTTTTGGTCCTTATTTACACTTACAAAACCTTTAGAATGTTAAAGTCAAAAAGGTTAGGACTTTTTCCATGTATAGTTACACATTCAAATGACATATTTTTGTTGGAAGCTTTATTGGCTATCAGTTGACTTCTGGTGCTGTTCAAGGTGCTGATTATTACCTTTAATGCTAATGCTTGGGGCCTGGATATTTGTGGGACTGCTTAAGTGATTTCAGTTTATCCAATGATAAATTATATAAAAGAGATGTTATAGACATCCGGTCCTCACTCCAAAGAGTGGAGGAAACTTTTACAGGTGCATCCCCCAGGTGGGTATGAAGAGATTAATCTTCTTAGTGATGAATCTCATCCTTTGGAGCAACTTATCCCAGTGATTAGGATAGCCCTGACAGTATTTGGGAGAACTGCTGTATGCTGGGTCTTCTGTATATTCACTGGGAATTCAACAAATATTTTGCATTGTTGTTCCTGAAGTAGATGAGAATGCCAGGTCTTAATATTTACTGTGTTTTCATATTTTCAACATTTGTGTTCTGCGGAATTGTTAGTTCCTTGGAGGCTAAAGATTGATGTAGCCTATAAAATACAAATAAGTACGCAGGCAAGCAGGAATTACATTTCTCTAACTCATTGTAGGTATTCTGATCTTTAAAACAGTAGAGATCTATTTGAAGACAGTGAAGCCAATCACACTTAAAGTGCATAAACAATGATATCATATTCCATTTCCTTCAATCTGTCCTAATCCTTAGTTTTCAGCTTTCAGAAAAGCATAACTGACTTTTGTTTTCAAGGTAACTATGGATTCACCTTATAGACATACCAAGTGTAACTCAGAAAATTATTGCTTATTTTATCAAATGTTTTGCTGACATGAATATGCCTACCTATAATCTAGAGAGCATTTACAGCAGGGGCCCCCAACCTGTGGGTCACAGCCCGGTAGTGGTCTGTGGTCTGCTGGCCACTAGGCCATGGGACAGGCTGGCCAGTGTGCATGCATGTGCATGCACATCTCCTCACTTGTGCTAGCGCTGTGGCTACAGGGTACAAAAACAGGATGCTGTACCACAGGGTGTACAAACAGGCTGCCATTGTACCTCGGGGTGTGAAAATGGGCTGCCGCTGTGCTGCAAGGCACAAAAACAGACGCCATCGCACCACGGGACATGGAAACGGCCACCACTGTGTCACGGGGTGCAAAAATGGGCACCGCTGTGCCATGGGGCACAAAAATGGGCTGCCACTGCCCTACAAGGTGCAAAAACACCCACTGCCATGCCACGGGGTACAGAAACATGGCGCTGCACCATGCAAGAATGGGGCAGGGCTAGTGAGTATCACATGGGTGCTAGCCCACCCTGTTTGCAGCACATGCATGCTCATGGCCCTGTGTGCACGTGTGTGCATGCATGCATGAAAAATGCTTCCCCCTTCCTTCTCCACTGGTCCGCCAACCGACAAAAGTTGGTGACTTCTGATTTACAGTACATAATCTAGGGAGCCGCTCTGGTGTAGTGATTAAGGCATCACGTTAGAAATCAGGAAGTTGTGCGTTTTAGTCTTGCCTTCAAGTATTAAGTCATTTGGGTGACTTGGGCCAGTCACACATTCTCAGTCCTAGGAAGCAAGCAATGGCAAATCGTTTTCAAAATCTTGGCAATAAAAGTGCAAGGGCTTGTCAAGGCAGTTTTCAGAAGTCAAGACTGACTCAAAGACACAAACATACAGACAATAACATTTTAATAGTATTTGGGGAATAAGCTTTTGTGAACTGTAGCTCACATTATCAGATGCCATGCCAAGCATTTGATGCAGTGAGTTGTGTTTCACAAAAGCTTAAACATATGCCTTTTAATAAAACGTGTTAGCCTGAAAAACTATACCAGACTTGCAGTCAAAGCCCTGTGGAACCTCAAGAAGTGTTGAGACTACAATTTCCAGAAATTTCACCCAGAATGCTCATTACCAATTGAAAGGGCTTCTGAAGAATATGTTTCCTCTTTATTCCTGCTGTCTGGAGTAGCATGGTTCCAGAAATTTGAAGGGTCCAATGTTGATTTCCTTTAAATATGCCTTGAAGACCTGGGTCTTTCTCAGGACTCTGGACTAAGATGGGATGTGGGCTAGCCATGTTAGGAGTAATATATGCTGTTAGTGGAAGCTTTGTTCTACTGATATGGCCATCTTTCTTGTTTGGGTTTGTTGAATTATACCTTTGTTTTTTAATTACCCAGAGTTGTGGATGAGGTGAATGATAAATGAATTATAAGTATAAATACATCAAATTCTACACATCAAATATTGTACAAGGTATATACTGAAATGTCAGTAGAGATATAATGAACCAGGATTTAAGAAAGATAAAACTAACTTCAAAAAGATACATGGCTTTTAGTAAAAAAAAACTTTTAATTGACATAAATGACAAGATTTTCTAGGAAAGAAATGTGGATGCGGAGATCTTCAGCTTTAAAAGAATGGGACGACTTTTAAAAGAATGGTGACAACTTGAAAAAAATGAGGAAGGGGCATATGGGCTACTGGGTGGAGGTGAAAAAAATACAGATCATGACCATGACTGCATGATCAAAGCCCCACTGCTTCTTGACACAACTAAAACAGGGACAGGGCTTTGTTTTTGACCATCTCATAGATGTGCCTAAGGAGCAATGTTTAATTTGAGAATGGTATAAAATGTAGGAAACATTGAACAGAGCTAGCACAATTCCTATTGGGATAGATTTTGGTCTGATTTGTCCTCCAGCAAGAAAATAAAATAGGTCTTAAGAGTTCTATGAGAGAGGGGGAAAAATAGTTATACTACTTTGAAGAATAGGCAGCTATTCTGAAATAATCTGACTAACCACTTGGTGTCACTCTTGTTCAATACTTTGCTGGCAACTCTTAAAAATTCGGGAAAATTAAGCAAGTTACCTTTTTTTTGTAAGTCCCATTTTGGAAAGGAGTACATGAAATGTCGTAAACATTTCTCTTGCTCTGTGGGTATTGACTGAAAGCTCTCTTGTAAGCCCCTAATCACCTAAAGCCAAGGAGAGCAATCTTTTGCAAACAGCACAATTTCTTCACTGATTGTAAAAATCTGGCTGTGTGGGGAATGGGGGAAGAAAAGATTGCATACAAAGTTTATCCATTAATTAGTGATAAATTCTAGAGTACAAATGAACATCTCTTTAAAAAAAAGAATGTAAAATACCCTTGAGGAATAAATAATTTTAAGGTCAGTAGTTATGGCTGCAATTCCCATAATAAAATACTTAAATTTAAGAAATAACTACATCGGTGATCTATCTTTCCTTTTGTGCAAGCGAAGATGGAAATTCTATAGAATTTATTAGAGAACTTTACCTTAAAAATGGAGTTCATGCAGTTATATGGGCCACTATTAATAGATGACAATGTATTTACCATGATTTATTATAGGAAGCTCACATTTGTTTTCCATGTGAAAGGAAAGAGGCTCTGCTATTCCCAAGACCATATCAATTATTGCCAATTTAAAAGAGCTTGTTTACCAATTGATCGCTTACAACAGAAAAAAGCTGGAATCATCTATCTTTTCAAAAGCATGTGCACAAGCTTAATACACATATGAAAAAATCTAAATGTGCACTACTGTTGCATGAAATATATTTCCATTTAAGCAGTTATGGGATTCCCCTGATCAGCTGCCTCTTCTCTGGGTCAGGATTGAGGGCATAGTATCTGTTCTATTGCACTCTGCCCTGAAGGAGTATTCAGGCTGCTGCTCCCTTTTCTGTCCTTTAGAGTAGATTATGTGTGTAAGCCCTGGGTCCTGGAACAGAAATATTACTCCCTCAAAAGTAGCCATTAGCTCCTCAAATGATGGCTATTGTTGACATGCTGCATTATGAATATAATAAAGATTTGATTTGATTGATTGGACTAAAGTTCAACCATATCTGAAGGTTTGCCTTGATGCCCAAAGAGTTCTACTTCATCCTTGCTTTTCAACCATTTTATTTATTTTCCTTATTCTCTAAAAACATGTCCATACAATTCCTTCTGCCTGTAACCTAGTAATAATCAATCTGCAAAAGAAGATACAAGATCAAAGTTCTTCTTGGTACATAATATCTGGGAACATTCTTCAATCTCAGTCAGTAGCAGGAGAGATTTATTACTGCTGCTGAAATTTTGACCATGATCTCCACAAAATCTTAGTGTAAAGATTTAAATTCACTTCAGTCAAGTCCACCCCCTAAATCATGTTTTTAAAATTCATTGTTTAGAGATCAGTACAGGCTGTTGAATTGTTATAATAGCTCATTAGACAAGAAAAATATATTTAGTTTTAAAAATGCAATTAGAGAAAGATAATATTAACACAGATTTTATTTTCCAATTCATTATAGGTGTTTATTTAATTATATAAAATAAATATTTACTTATTTATTCAATTTGGATGTTATCTGACTCCAACCAGCTTTGGACAGCTCATAACAATAGTATAACATAAATAACAAAATACATAAAATATCCAGAACAGTTAAAAACTACAAAATAACTGATGGATTGATTAAATACGTGCCATCATGTAGTTTTCAAGTCCTAGTAGCCACACAGATTGATTTTTCCCAAGGCAATACTAATGTCCAAAAGTATTAATATTCTTCTTATCATTCTTTAAAGTCCAACTTTTGCTTCCATACAGTGTTTCAAGAAATATCATGGCTTGAACAGTTCTGATATTTGAAGATATAGACATATCACAGGATTAGAATATCTTTTGCAAAGTCTTCATGGCTGCTTTACTGAGTGCTAGCTTGTAGCATATTAACATAACAATGTTAGGTATGGAAAAATTGCTGGAGTAGCAGAAATGGATAAGTCAGTCTCCTATTCCATTTTGGTTCTGTAAGCAATAGCAATAGCACTTAGACTTATAGACCGCTCCTTAGTCCTTTACAGCCCTCTCTAAGCAGTGTCAGTATGTTGCCCCCAACAATCTGGGTCCTCATTTTACCAACCTCAGAAGGGTGGAAGCCTGAGCCAATCTTGAGCTGGTCAGGATTGAACTTCTGGCAGTCAGGAGAATTAGCCTGCAGTACTGCATTCTAAGCACTGCACCACCACTGCTCTTACAGCCTTAGAGTCCAACTACATTTTCCTTTTTCATGTTTTCAACTTTGGCATTCCAGTGTCCAATCACAAGCAGCACATTTTACTTGCATATTCTGACAGTTTCTTCTTTGTTTTTCATGTCCTGACTAATAAACAATGTAATCTTGTGACTGAAAGTGTCTGATCCCAGGCCATCACAATTTGATGAGACTTAAGATATCAATTTGTACTCATTTAATTTCGTCTTTCACTGTGTTGAGCTTTCTTGTGTTCATTTTCTTATGTTCCCTGTTCTTACTGTAATTCTATTTTTACAACCCTGGATTTTCTTTTCCTGTATGACAACAATTAAAGCTATCAAAAGTTTTAATCTATTCATGCCATAAACACCATCAGTACTCCCAAATGTTCCTCAGCTTTTGTTCAATAGTATAATGTATCTGACCAGAATGATTTTATATTTTCTATCCATATGGCTTTCTTGATAAAAATGCAGAAGTAGTTTACCATTACCTTCACCAGTGCAATATGAATTTATGGTGTCATTCTTGTCACTAAAGAGATCATTCTGCCTCTGGCATCTTCCTATAATGCCGCTGCACAATACATCTGGATGAGCTTTACTCCTTGAGTGACCATACTAGGAATGAATGAATGAACGAACAAATGAATGAATGAATGAATGAACATACACACATATTCTTGGCATACACTCCTGATATTTTACATTAATTCCTCCCAGGCATACATCCCATCACAATGAAGCCACACAGGAGGACTTGGGGGGGGAGACAAAATAATTATGAGAGGACAATGCAAATAACAAAACAAAGATAAAAGTTCACAAAGAGTGGAGTCCTATCCATTCACCCTTAAGGCTTGGATAAATAGGTTTTCAAGACCTTCAGTAATTCATCAGGGTTGAAACTATATGAATCTCAGGGAGACCTCATTTAAAGAGTAGGCACCACCTACAGAAAAGGTGTAGTTCCTTTTGCCACCTGCACTTCAAGAGGAACTGTGAGTCCAACAAAAAAAACCCAAGTTGGACACTATCTCCTGATTAGGGAAGTCCAACCTCATCCAAGAGGGATGAATAATCCCTAGATCTGGGTGGTCCGAACAGTCACAGCAATAGCTACTAAGTCTTGCTAAGATTGAGCCAGAATTGGTTTTTCCCCATCCAAACCTGCACAGCCTCCATGGATTAGGGCAGATGTTTGACAGTGTCACTTAGCTAACTCAGGACTGAAAGATACAATTGGATATCATGATATTACCAATGATACCGAACTCCAAATCAGTGAATGATCTTATTCACCTTATCCATCATGCAAGATGTTAACTGCAATTGTTTAGTAAGAAAATGGGACTATGGACTGAAGCTGCATACTTTCCCCCATTTTTCCTTTGAATATAGTCTTTAGTGACATTCAGCACCGCCTGACTAGAGGCTTATCCAGAGGGATGGTCGAATTGTTTGTGCTCTTGAGTTGATTTGGTCAACAATTTCCCATATTTTATTTCCTACAAGTGTGTCTCTCCTTGATGTCATGCAGATAAATTGGCACAATTAGCTTAGAAATTCCCAGACAGCATGGATTTCTTGGCATCGTAATCTGAACACATCTGGAGAAAGGCTGTTTGATGCTTTCTGTGTGGATCTACTTAAAAGTGACTGAAAGGAAAGATTAGAGAAATGTAAGGTGATAGTTAATCCCCATGGAAATTCCTCTTTTAATTAAAATCTCTCATATGAGTCAAAGAGGAGTTGATGCTGGAAAGAGACCATTTATTTTTTGGTGTGCTGGAAAACAGAACCGAACAAAAATATTGCCCAAAGCATTATTATTATTATTTTTAAATAAAAGAAGGTCAGGGCTGATCTTTAGCTTCTTGAAGAGTTGAAGTTCTGATGAGGCCAGTAATTAACTGCATTTCTTGAGTCTATAATATTAGCTGGATCTATTTGACAAAAATAAAATATATTTTTTTTAAAATTAAACTCAGCTAAGAAGCACAATCTGAGGAGCTCATTATAGCAAAAATGCCAGAGGGGTTATAGAATGAAGGCAAGCACAATATTATCTTTTGCAATACATGGATCTGGCTGCAATTTGTCCTTTTGATTCTTTGGAAAGCCATCATTTTTGGAAGAAACTGGATCAATTACTCCAAAATGAAGACAATCTACTATACGTAAAATACCCCATTTTGGAGTCATGGCATCAGAAATCCAATTAATCTTTTTCCTATGCTGGCATCAGCCTAGAACTAAGGAGAAACTTCCTGACAGTTAGAACAATTAACTAATGGAACAACCTGCCTCCAGAAGTGGTGAATGCTCCAACATTGGGAATTTTTAAGAAGAGACTGGACAGCCATTTGTCTGAAGTGGTATAGGGTTTCCTGCCTGAGCAGGGGGTTGGACTCAATGACCTCCAAGGTTCCTTCCAACTTTATTATTATTATTATTATTATTATTATTATTATTATTATTATTATTATTATTATTATTATTATTATTATTATTATTATTATTTGTTTTCCTGTAAAACTTTATTCTTTTTTCCTCTTTTCTTGTTTTTTTTAAAAAATCAATTGTGTCTATATATCAATAATTACTTCCCAAAATTCTTTCTGTAAAAACCAAACAAGATAAGCATCTGAAGGAATAAGATGATATTTTTGATGGATACTTTTTTTCCACAGCTGGCACATGGGAAGTTTAGTCATCAACCTATATCAATATATATCTCAACACACTTTCTGAGGCCATCATTTTTTTCCCTATGCTTTTAAATCTATTTTCTTTGTGAGGGGAGCAAGACTTAGGAACAACAGATAAATTTAAACAGACCTTAGAAATACATAAATATGTTGTATTAATTGAAAGCTATATCAAAAGAAAGAAGTGGTATGAGGAAGAGGAATAACATTGAGCTGCTGAACCCAAGTGAGCTAGAGAAAAAATTTTTTCCCCTTAAATCTACTGGGTTATTTAAATTAAAGCATAAGAAAAAGACAGGTATCTTAAGGAAAAACAAGCATGTAGCCCATATGAAAGTTAAATAACATAAACTAGGGTATTTAGAAAGTAATGCCTTCTTTTTTCATTTTGATGAAGCCCGAAAAGAGCTTTATTTGGGTAATAAGCATGTCCTTGATTTTCAGAATGTATAAGCATAAAAATATCCATATTGACAAAATGGAAATTCAGAAACAAAATTTTGATAACAGCAATCTGGACAGATATTTTGGGAGCATTATTGTTCAGCCATATGAAAATTGAGCGCTATCATATTATTTCATTTCATTTTCATAAGTTATAGTATGATGAAGCAAGACCATTGAAATCTACTTGTATCGAACTAAGTACAAAAAAGGTAAATGGTAAAATTGGTGCATCAACCAAATTTTTTAGAATCTGTAGATATCAAACAGTACCTAATTTCTTGTCCTATACTTTACCTTTATGGGTTCATGAAATTGCTAATCAACTTGAGTTGTGCTTCATGGGAGATTAAGTTGAAAATAACTTCACACCCAAAGATAAAGTCCCATTTGCATGAAATTCGTTTTTGCAAAGTGGTCACAAACAGATATTCTATCATAAAATAAATGCCTGTATTTGTGGAAGTAACAGTGTCTGTGCTACAGTCTAGCAAGTGACTTTCATTTTATTAACAATTCTTTGCTGTAGATGTTAAAGATTCTGTGTTTAGTATTCCATAATGTCTGAAAATTCTGGAAAAGTCTGATTGAGCTAAGTCAATATACAGTTAAACTGCATTGGTTCTATTAAGAGCTAATACAAAATATCTATGATATCAGGTAAAAGAAATACATTGGTTTCAGTGAAAATGTATTGTCTGTTTTTGTGACAAGAAACATTAGAAAACTGTGTATTTGTTTCGGTAACAATGTATTCTTTCCAGTGTAGTCATTGTGCCTTTCAGCAAGAATGTATTCATTTTATAAAAATCTGCTGCTTGAGATCAACAAACATTCAGGTAGCGCTCACTGGTTTCTGTTAAAGTTCACTGACTGATGTTAATAGCATTGTGCTATGCCATTGGTTGCTATGGGCTTTTAAAACAATGAATAGAAAAAAAACTTGTTGTGCAAATTGTTAAAAATAATGTGAGTGAGTTCTCTCATAGTCAGAACTAAACAGCCTAATACCGAATCTGTCAGATACCAAAACAAAGATAAGTCTGACAGTGTGGATCTATTGTTGCATGATGAAAACCACCACCAACATCTGCTACCCTATTTTCCATATCACCTATAATTAAGAATCCTTGCTATATTTATCTGCTGTCAGAATTGGGTTTCCATTTCATCATGCAACAAACTCATCATCTCCCTCCACCTTTTTTTGGTCACTTTTTGTCACTTTATAACTGAGCTAAGCAAGCATACAAAAATTGTTGTTTATCTTCAGACCATTTAGAATAATGGCTGAATTATCCTGATCATTTCTGACTGACTTTCATTCCTCCTCTTGACTTCTCTTGTTTCTACTGATTCTCTGAAGAGATGCAGGTTGACATCCTGCCTTGAGTCATAGTGATGACATACTACGTTGCATGATGTCATTTTGAGGAATCTGAGATTTGAGTCCTCCCATGGCTCTGGTTAATAGACAACTTATGGAAATATGTCTCAGAGACTTTAGGGGATGGTCATGGTTATTATCTTCTCTTTAAGATTGTGTTGTCTTCTAATTGTTTACACTGCCATTATTCCACCGAGAAAAGGGATATATGACAGCAGCTCTCTCTATATCATAACCATATTTTTAATCTGTTGCTACACAGCAATATTGACTGGTTATCATGTACACAGAGAGTGCATAGGAAGAGTTGCTCTTCTTCCTTCTTATTGTAATTTTTTTGTTATTGTTTATTTATTTTGTATTGTGTTTTTCCTTGAAAAGCTCAAGACAATTTAAATGCTGATTTTTATTCATTTTTTTCTTCAGTGCCTAGGATTCCAACCCATACAGCCTTTAGTCCAGGGGTGTCAAACTCAGTTTCATTGAGGGCCACATCAGCACTGGGGTTGCCCTCGGGAGGGTGGGGGTGTGTGGCCAGGGTGTGTGCAGCCTACTGGGTGGGCGTGGATGGAGTGGGTGTGGCCTACTGGGTGGGCATGGCCAGCTCTACATTGTTCACGTCAAGGGTGCCTATGGGGCCTGGGCAGGAGTGGGACAGATCTGAGAGTCTCTGGCAGAAGGGGGTGGGACCAGGGCAAGTGCCAAGGCATGGTCCATTTCTTCATTCCTCACAAAGGGTAACATCTCCCCAGCATGTACCCAGGGGGCGGGGCAGACACAGCAGGAGCTGGTTCCTCGCTGTTTCCGGACGGCCTTGTGGGGGTAAGACTGAATGCGTTTCAGCATAGATGGCCACCACAAAATTGTACATTGGTTCCTGGCCAGCCTGAGTCAGGGCCAAGGCAGCAGGGGCCGTTCCCTCACTGTTTCCAGGATGGCTTCATGGGCTACATGAAACCACTTCGCGGGCCGCATCCAGCCCCTGGGCCTTGTGTTTGACATGTCTGCTTTAGTCCATCCACCATGTGCACTCAATTTTCTGATATCACTTATTTAATCTGTGTTACCTTTTCTTAGTGAGTTGCATTACTAACATCCTAAACACTTGACTAATAAGTGAAGATGGTCTTTTTACTCGTGATCTGGTCCATCACTGATTTTATATATCTTTTAATTTTGTGAGATGCTTTAATGTTTTATGGAATATATAGCTGCCTATAGGAAAATAGACAAGATCAGGGTAATTGTTCTGCTTATAGGAAAATAGACCACTTCAGGGTAATTGTTATTTATACATCTATCCCAGCATTTACATTTGCTGGCCCTGTGTGTTCTATCAGCAGCCTTGTGCAGACATTTTGTAATTAATATTTAAAAAGCCATACTACTTAGAAAATTGTGGGTAATTTAAGACTATTTCTCCCAGAAATATATCCAACTGCTTGATTTGCTCCATAGAGTTCTGCTCCTACTATTGCAGATGACTTCTGATTTGATTTTCATATCAAATCTTCCATCTTCAGACAAAATAAAATGTATTCTCTACTCATTCAAAGAAATATATCTCATTTTGATTAAATCTAATTTACTCTGTGATGCACAATCTGGAACAACTTAAATTCCATCAATTACATTTTTAAAAAAATCATTTTCTGGGAATGCTGCTAATTTTATAACTAATCATATTAATACAAATCTCTTGACATCTAGAGCGTACTTTGCTACTCCATGTATCCAAAGGATATATATATACTTGCAGCTGCAATATTCCAGAGGTTGAGAACAGAGTAGGTGAAGCAGTTCTGTCTTATAGGGAAAAGTCCATAAACAGGTTGAAAAAATGTCACAGCCAGTGACCCAGTAATAATGTGCATCAGTGTCAAACGAATATGTTCAAAAATTATCGAGTTCTGAAAATTAGACCTTTAAAGAGAATTTAAAGAGTTATAGGGACAAATCAACAAATTGCTTGCCATAATCTTCCTTTCATATGCAAATGTGCTTCAGAGGGGCTTCATAGAGAGCAGTTGGTCCAAAACAGATTCCACTTGATTTCCATTATTATGTACACCCTCATAACAGTGATCAAAATAGCATAAGACAATTGGGAGAGATGGTGCTTCTCTTCCCTGAAGCTTTGGTCTGACAAATATGTAGTGAAAACAATCCAGCCATAATGTCAGATTCAGTTTTCAAGCTCACTTCTAAGATTATACTTGTTTTAATACAAAACATTAACAAAATGTTCCTATTAGTTACAAATAGAGAGACATCTAAATCATTATAACATATACACTCTCTGAGTTCCTATTCAAGCAGTATTTGCTTTAGGTATTAAAGTTTAAAATATGCTTTTTATTTACCATACTACAGAAAATAAGCTGGCTTCAAACTACAGATCTTTTCAGAGATCTTTTTTTCCCTTCCCCATTTTAAATTAGGGGAAAAGGACATGTTTTTCATCCAAACAATTTTTCTGAAAGAATAATGGCTTTGTGGGATAAAGTATAGTTACTAGTCCCAAAGGTACCAGGCAGGACAGAATCAGGTTAAGAGTGCCAAGCAGTATTTACTGAACAGTAAACTTTGGTTGCTTATTTTAAAGTCTAAGAGCAAAACAGCCCTCTCTTTTCTAAGAAGCAGTTTACTGATAGATGAGAATATTTATAGCTCAGGGTTGAAATGGGGGATCCTTAATGCTCTCTCAGCTTGGTTGTTTCCTTGCAGATGTTTCATTACCCAAACTAGGCAACATCATCAGTGTTAATAAGGAGTTGGGTTTGCTCTCAATTTACTGTATATTCTAGCGGCTTGCCCTGTCCGTTTTGGTGGGAGTGGTCTTAGTGGTTCTTTGGTTGGGCTGTTTACTATTAGCTTGTTTAACAGTTCCTTGATTGTGGTATTGTTTACTTCTTGATTATAGCTCTGATGTTATTCTTGATACTAATCTATGCTCATCTGGGTGTTACTTGCTGGTGGGTCTTTCTGGTCTTTTTCTTCTCTTTTTGGCTTGTTGATTGTCTCTTTTGCATGGTATGTATATGTTATTCATGTCTATGTGCCTATTGATGGCTGATATGACAGAGTGCCAGGCTTCCAGGAATTCTCTAGTGTTTTTGGACTTGGTTTGGTCTAGGATGGTAACAATTTTTTTCAATCAGAATAGAGCTGGAAGGGACCTTGGAGGTCTTCTAGTACAAGCCCCTGCTCTAGCAGGAGACCCCATACCATTTCAGACAGGTGGCTGTCCAGCCTTTTCTTAAAAACCTCCACTGATGAAGCACCTACAAGTTGTTGATGATTGTTCTCACTGTTAGGAAATTTCTCCTTAATTCCAGGTTGTTTCTCTCCTTGGTTAGTTTCTATTTGTTTTCTTGATTTCTGGTGCTTTGGAAAATAAGTTGACCCCTCTTCTTTGTGGCAGCCCCTCAAATACTGAAATACTGCTACTGTGTCCTTCTTTTCTATATACTAGCCATAACCAATTCCTGCAACTATTCTTCATATGTTTTTGTCTCCAAAAACATTTCCATTTCCCAACTGAAACTATGGCTAAGTCTGTCCATGTGTTAGCCAGTTAAGGAATTTTCATCATATCTTTTCACTATGCCAGATGTGTTCTGCTAGTCTTCTGCCTGTTTGTCCTATATAGTGGCTGCTGTAGTTTTTACAGTATATTGTAGATGACTCCTGTTTTTTTTTTTCTGGGGCTGCTGGGTCCCTCACAGCCTTCAGCACTGCGAAAGAATGTGCACAGCATCACTATATATCTGATGGAGATATATAGTGGAGCATCATCAGCATACTGATATAAGGTGGCTGAAATAAAATAATTAAACATTTCTGATAATTCTCAATTCATTACTGTCATTTTCCAGATTAGCTGTTATGTTTGCAGTCCCTTTTGTTAGGGCTTATTTTTCTTACACAGAGTTATCCCAGATGATGATGATGATGATAGGACATTCTGATGTTATTGATGGCAAACCTGAACTAAAATGAAGGCAATATTTGTTTTGTTTTTCAAAAGGAAGTCCTTTTCAGTGGTATTACTTTAATTTTCCAAGAAAAGCTTACCTAGTATTGACATTATGGGGCCAGATGAAGATATTTCTTTTCCCAAGTGATGAGGTTTTCCAAAACACACATTAATGTTTTTTAGATTGTTGCATTGTTGAGTTTCATCTGCTGTACTTTACTTTGGTTTTATATAGAATATATATTTTAAGTTTTAAAATACTTTTACATGTTTAAATTACTGAAGCCTCTACTTTATGAACAATTGCTTTGATTATATATATGTGTCTGTGTGTATGTGTGTGTGTGTGATAGAGAGAGAGAGAGAAAGAGAAAGAGAGAGACCCAGTGGCTATAAGATACACTAATCATCAAGGTGACCTAAATTCATATCAGATTTCATAATATAAGGTAACATTTTTTTGGTAGAGAAACTAGCCTTGTTTTGTATCCTGGCTTATAGTTAGTGGTTGAGTGTTGAATGTAATCAGGGTGTGCAGCATCTCTTGCTTTCTCATCTACTGTACTTCAACTAGTTTAAACGATAAAACAGCATGAAAAGTAAACATCTAAGGAATATTAATTATAGATCTTCAACAGTTACTACAACATTGTTTCTAAACCTTTTCATTAAAAGTAGGTGACTAAATTCAGCAGGAGTTATTCACACATCACATTTTTAGTGCACTTAAGCAACTCACATAGTTAATTCACTTATTAGCATAGAGTATTGTACTGATTAAATAAATAGAAAGGAACTTAAAATTCTACAATGAGATTGTTGTTAGAATAGGAAAGGAAAAAAAGGAAAGAAAGCCAAAGAAAACAAACCTTTAATATGCATGTGGTTTGTTTTTAGACCCACTCATTCATTAAAATATTAATGTGGGATTACATACTACTAATAGCAGACTATGTTAAAAGAAAATGACACAACAGAGCAAGATTTAAGGCTCTAGAAACTAAACACAATGAGCCTTGGACTATTTAAATGTGAAGTAGCTATGAATTTTGACAACAGCTATTATAGTAGAATGCTGAAGGTAGAAACCTGATTCAGAGTCCCCCAAAAAGTGTTGAAAGAGAGAAAGTGGAAATAGCTGGAATAAGCAGCATTTTCAAACTTTGAAGGCAAAAGGTAAAAATCAAATAGGGCAGTAGCTGAAGAAAGAGAATAGCGTGAATGTTGTCCTTGAGAAGCCATACTTACAAAAAGCAACACTCTGTTCATTGATTGGTTTGTGTGACATGCAGCATTCTCTGGCAGCCATTTTAGATTCAGAACTGAGATTAGCTAATTAAGAAGCACCCCCATAAGTATAAAGAGCTCTAATCATAGGTAAACATTTAACAGCATCTTATAAGATTTTTTTTGACGTGAGAGAGTAATGTATTCAGAAAAGGACAGGAGAGGAAGAAAGTTGCAGTAAAAAAGAAGATTTCAGATCAAGCCTATATTGTAGAAGAGAAATGCTATATAAAAATCTATTTTTTTTTAAAAAAAACCATTGTCTTCTATATACATTATGCAGAGTAAGTTCAATTTTGTTTGTTTATTTATTTATTGTATATCTGAACCACCCATCTCCCTCAAAGAGGCAATCTGAGTGACGTAAAATAAAATGTTAAAATGTAAAAACAGTATGTAAAAATTACATTATTAAAATTAAATATTTAGAAATAGAATTTTAGACTGAGGCAAGGATAAATAAATCCTATTAAAAGTTAAAAAGGGTTCTCAGGACACCAACCAGACCAATGGCTGTGTGCTTTTTTGGGCTCCTCATGCAAGGCTGCAAGATGGGGGCTTGCCTCACCTCTGAGGGGGACTATTACACTGGGGGGCAATAGCAGAGAAGCTCTCTTCCTGGACCCTGCCAGTTAGAGTTTTTAACTGACAGGATCTACAACATACCTTTCTGCCTGACCAGGTGGAATGGGCTGATGTAATGGGACGAAGCTGGTTCAATCCTTTGTATATAGCCTATATTACTGTTGCTAAACCTAGATTTGCCGGTGCATGCATAGTTGATTGGAATGATTTGCATCATAGGTTGTATAAATATAATTAAGAAGTAACTGTTATTGAACTTAATTCAGGGAACACGTTAATAGTATGTTAGAGAACTAATGTTAAAGAATTGCTTATATGTGTACAAATAAATACTGTTCATATTATTACCCCATATGGAATAACATTATGAAGAAATTAAGCTGATAGGGTTTGTTAACATTGCATCTGACTTCATAGAGAGCTGCAAACTGTCCCCAGTACTAGAACATTATCATTCATGAACCAGAAATACAGTTAGGATAGATGTGTCTATAATAATATAATTCATTGATTCTTTAAACCTTATTTTCTATGACTGATCAAGGAATGAATATTATTGAAATCTCAAAATTATACTTTATTGCCACTTGTATATAGTCTTTGTTCCATACTGTGACTGTAAAAACAGTTCTGTGCCTGTTTTTCCTAAGTGCTTTTAAGTGTCAGCCCAGGTTTTCAGAGATGTAACTTTAACTTATTGACTTAGCCTTCAGTATGTATCTCCATTATACTGCCTATACTTTTTGGCATCATTACGAAGTATTTTGTGAGAAATGTAGTTCAACTACATTGACTGTTTTGGGTTAAATCAAAAGGGGTGCTCCTTGACCCAAATAATCAGATTCTATTCTATTCTGTTCTGTTCTGTTCTATTCTATTCCCACCTCTTTTTCTCTTTGCTTTGTCTGCTGAGATGAATGCATAAGTTTCAATGATCCCAAGAAGTCAATAGCAGATGGTATGTCATATATTGGTATTTGGCTTGTATTTAGGGAATAAATATATCTTAATCCTTCTAGGTGTGTATTATATATAGGTATACAGTGACATTTAACAGCAAACTGTTTCCAATTCAGGGCTATAGTATACATTCTAATTTCACACAACCAAGTTCGCAATTTTTTACTAAAGCAATTTTGATTATTAAAATTCAGAAGTACAGGCTTTGTTCTCTGCCTGATGCATGTGATTATATGCATGAAGGAAAGGAAAACAGATCATTCATGTGCTGTGTAATTATGGACATGTAGAATGACTTCAAGTTTGGATTCTGATTCTGATTCTTTTTATTAGAAAGTGTGATTTTGTGACTTCTGACTAGAGGTATGTTTTATACATACCCCAGCACATATTTGGGAAAAATTGATGCCTAGTAATCCAATAAATTGTAATTTTGGCAACAAATTGCATTACCCATGACAATATACTTCTTACACTTAGCTAAAATTTAAGCGTCTGCTAAAAACGGCAACTTTCTGCAGTAATTTTCTTTCCTCAAGCAAAAAGCAGAATATACAGGTCGCTGGAATGGCATATCCTAGCAGAGTGGCTAGCTTGTATTCATAAATAATTTCATGCAAGTTTCAGTTGGAAGAATTTGTCAGCATGTTAGCTTAATAGTGCTCAGTCCTTTGATTCTGCAGATTTCAAGCCATTTTTGGTTGCTTTGGCTGTGTGATGTTGTACACCAAATGAGAGGTGACTTCTAATCTATGTGGAAAAGCCACCCAACAAATCACAAAGATGAATAATTTATATGGCGTCAGCAGAGAAAACAACAAATCACATTCTCCCTTCCCCAAATCATGTAAAATGTCACTTGGTCCAATTCTAAATGGACCAAACCAAAACTCACTTGAGAGCATAGCATTTATAGTTAAAAAGACAGGCAATGGAGGCTGAGCAGAAGAAAGGAGAAGCAGAAATTGACAATGATGTGACCTTTCCTTTTGTCATTGGTTACAGAAACAAGTTACTGAAGCTGTCATAATTGAAGAGAAAATAAGGCACAATGTACATCCTTCTGGAGTTATTATTGGCTTTATTAATTATATACAGTACTGGTTGATGAAAGTATAAAACCTTACCAAAAGTAATAGGATTTCTCCATAGAATAAATCTAACAGTTTCTCTGAGCTGAACAAGGGAATTTGCTGTGATATTTAAGACTCACAATACAACAAATCGGTTGTTTGGAATAACAGGATCTGAGTAACTAAAATGTAAAACTAACTCATATATGGTATATTTCACTCCCTACAATTGAACAAGAGAAAAATAAAAACAAACCAGTCAGCTTCCCAGATGGATTGTAGAATATAACTTACTGTTATCGTGTTCTCTAGCTGCATAAGGTAAATTGTATCAGATTATCACTACAGTGGCAAACATAGCTGATATTTGCATAAATAGGGTCTTGTAATAGAATATAATTAGAGTATTTTGGAAAGTCGAGAGAATTGTGATGAGGGGCAGATCCCAATGTGAATACCTCCCTCTGCAAAGTTGGTATATATGGCAGGGGTAGCAACAATGTAATCTATAGTAAGTAATGCCGCTGTTATTCCCTACAATGCCACAAAACTCTGCAGCATGGGCTGGAGTTAGCAATATAGCTGTGATTTCTTTATGATATATGTGGAGCCTTAAAAATTAATAAAAACAAAAAAATGGAGATCTAGTTTGGTTAAGGCACTAGGTTAAAAGCTGAGAGACCATGAGTTCT
Source organism: Crotalus tigris (assembly GCF_016545835.1). Classification (NCBI taxonomy): domain Eukaryota; kingdom Metazoa; phylum Chordata; class Lepidosauria; order Squamata; family Viperidae; genus Crotalus; species Crotalus tigris. The sequence continues at coordinate 3,599,921 of NW_024096599.1, forward strand.
AGTCCTGCCTAGGTGCAAAGCCAGCTGGGTAACCTGGGCTAAGATACTCTTTCAGCCTTAGGAGAAAGGCAATGGCAAACTACTTCCAAAAATCCTTGTGAAAACACTGCATAGACCTGAAGGCCAAACAACAACACGCCAAACAAAACACCCTTTCCCCCAAAATAATATAAAAATAGAACAAATCGAACAATGTTTAGTGATCATACATAAGATCTCATAAAAGTATGCCAAAATTCCACTAATTAAAAGCAGCACTGGGCTAGTAATGCTGATTAACCCTGATGTTAATCAATCATGATTGTCTGAGTCATGCATTCTTTTAATCTGCAAAAGAGACAGAAAAGTTAAGACTAAAAGAATATCATATACACTTAATGTATAATTGCCTATGCAGTAGTTTTATCTTTTAGTTCTGTCTAGTTCAACATACTGTATATTCTCATGCTTTGTAGAGAAATTTGGCAGAATTGCATTACAGCACAAATGCCCTGCTATCCTCCCCTTGAGCCCCCTCAGTTTCTGTAGTATTACTCAAGTAGAAGAATATTTTGGACTATAGACCTCCATAATCTGCCATCCCAGGTCATAGTAGCAATATGATTATACAATCATTTGATTGCATAAGTTGGTTTCTATTTTGAAATTTTGATATGTAAAGGGTGTCAAGTTGGAGCTGTAATTTGATGTCAAGACTTATTTAATCTGGAAATACACATTTCTACTTAGGAGCACATAGTGCAAGGAGACTGTCAGTAAGTTCATTTCATTGAAACCAGAACAGGCTGTTAATCACATATTTCCAACACTTCAATTGCACGTACCCGAAAGGGCAGAAACACATAAGATGAAATGTAATAGAAAAAAAAATGATCTACATCCCTTCCATCCTCCCCCTTCAAATTCAGTCTCACTTTCTTTGAAGTCTGGGTGAAAGGTTAGATTTATACTTAACATTATAAAAATAAATTTACACATTCAGAGGAAGTGAGTAAAGTGTACAAAAAAGGAGCAATCTTATGTTTTACGGTAGAGGGCACTTTAAGACAAGATTAGCAAATGAGCTGTTCTGAAGACCAAGTCTAATTAAAAGTATGCAGAGATTGATAATAACACATACTGGATAAGACTGCTTTTGTTTTCAAAAATAAAGTCAAAGACTGATAAGGCCACAAAGTTTATTCTAAATAAAGATAACTGAAATGTTTTGTTAATAATATTGTAGACATGGTGATTATTATGAATTTGAAAGCATAACCCACTAATTCACCTAGCACCATAGATAAAACTTGTACATGAATACCAGCTGAAAAGACCTATTGTATTCAATGAAGCTGTAGGCTTATATAATATCAAAATATCCTTGGAAGTTTAATAAGTCCAACTATAATTAAATAGATGGCAAACAACACTAAATTTCAGCACAAAACGGATATAGAAAATATTGCTAAAAGTGGCAGGGGTGAGGGTAGAAGAGAAGAATGTTCAACGTTAATGTGAGCCTAACAGCTCTTTGAAATTTAAGTGATAATTGGTCATTCACCTGAGTTCATGTAGGATATATATAAATATATACTTTTACAAGGAATTGTATTTATAAACATATAAAAATATCCATCACACTTCTTTCCTCACAGGAATAAAAAGTGCAAAGCACAAAAATGAAGTAGAAAGCTCAGAAATTAAAGGTATGAGACAAGAAAAGGAGACATACCATATATATTTGTGGATATCCTGACAATTTTACATTAACAATATACCCCCCAAATTAGGTTCAGTTCCTCTGAGAACCAGAGCTCAGATTTTTAAAAGTCCATCACTTCCTTAAAATCATGCGGTTTTATAAATGATTAGGCAACAGTTTGTTCTTTCTCATCTCTTAGTGCAATTAAAAATTTGAGGGGTAGCTTAGCTGCGAGTAGCACATTTTTCATAGATTTTTAGGGCTGAGCTTATCCGCAGATGGATTTATCCATGTTTATATATAGTAGTTAAACTAGATTACATTAACATTGTTCACTATATCTTTCCATATCTTTTTATTCTTGGAAAGTATTCTGTTTTCTGGGCTGGAGGCTAAAACATATGAAGAATGGTTGCAGGAATTGGGTAAGGCCAATCTAGTGAAAAGAAGCAGTAAGGGTGACATGATAGCAGTTTTCCAATATTTGGGGGGCTGCCACAAAGATGAGGGGGTCCACTTATTTTCCAAAGCATCAGAAGACAAGACAAGAAACAATGGATGAAAACTAATCAAGGAGAAAAGCAACCTAGAAATAAGGAGAAATTTCCTGACAGTGAGGACAATCAGGGATAGTGGGTGCCTTCAGAGATTGTGGGTGCTCCATCATTGGAAGCTTTTAAGAAGAGACTCAACATTCATTTGAAATGCTACAGGATGTTCTGCTTAAGCAAAGGGTTGGACTAGAAGACTTTCAAGGTACCTGTTCTATCCCAGCCTATGGCCGTCCTTGTTAAAGGCACAAGGACCAAACCCCTGTTGAGAAAATAGGCTGGAGACTCAAAACAAAACAAACCCCTTTTAATATGAGTAACAAACCTGCCAAATAGTCCAGAAACAAAAGCAGCAAAACACAATCCAAATGGAAGAAATTGTCCACATGAAACACGATGCAAACAGAAAAGTAGTCACCGGCAATACTAACAGAACATGATCCCATGAAGTACTTTGCAACGGTTGCCTTCAGCAACAAGCACCGCCCACACCTTCCCTTTTCATAAGGCAGTCCCAACGCATTGCCTCTCAGTGCCTTCTCCTCCTCCCCTGGAGTTGTCGTATTGACTGCTGCTGATCTGCTCTTGCCTGCATCTACGAGCATCAATCATCATGTCCATCAGGTGTGAATCCTCCAAGTCTGACTCATTCTCCCCACATCAGGAACATGACTGGAGGGCCCAGGCTCTTCATCAAACCGTGAGTCTTGTAATTCATCAGAGTCTCCCTCTGACCCTGATGGCCCTTCAAATGCCTCCTCCACCTCCTCCTCAGATTCCCCAGACTCAGCTGTTGGGAACACAGGCTGGCCCAGAATCATGACAGTACCTTCGAACTCTGAAGATAATGATGATATCTGTACAACACTTCATATATTGACTTTTATTGGTTAAACATTCTGTCTCTCTCTTTTTGAGGTTCTCATCACTCCATCCAGTAACAACTTGACTCTTTGCTCAACACCATTATTTTCCTTTAATGCATTTGCTTTACAACTCAATTGTCATCCTTTCTAGATAATCAATTCAATTTAATCTATTGCTTTCATACTGGTCACTCAGGGTGGTATTGAATATACATTTAGCACCCATTCTTTCTTGACCCTACACTAAATACATTTGTTTGGTTCTGTTGTTTTAATTGGTTGAGTTTTAGTTTTAAAATGATTTTACATGTCTTTTAATGATTGACTTGTAGCCATCCAGAGGTGGCTAAATAAATGTAATGAATGAATGAATGAATGAATGAATTCTTGATCCACCTCTCATTTCTACATAACAAGGCAGGCAAAAGCATGCTCCTAAGTTCAGCCTTATTTGAACTTTCCACAAATATTCAGTCTTTGTAGCAAACCACATAATATCCACACTCTTTCAAGATCGGCACATTTTAAAATTTCTCTATTCTTGTTCTCATCTTTAGCAAACATTTTATCAAGATATGCAGGTTCATCTACTTATTCTATTTTTTTTTCTATTGACATACAATATAGCTTATTATCATTCACTCCTTTTCCTTCTATAATACAGCTATTATATTATATTTCTTGTTGCATTATATAATCTATTTGCTGCAAATCACTCAAGTTCTGAGCTCAGGTTCATGGCATCATCTGCAAAGGAAACTACATATATGTGTCTCCCGTTAACAAATTTATAGCATAATTGGAAAGGTTACTTTCCCTGTACATATATATGCATTAAACATCCAAAGAGATTTCACATATCTTTTTTATTTTCTGGTCAATGTTAAACTACTGATTAAGAAATTAACCCACATACTTTCACATACTTTATTTCTGTTATATTCTTATTAAATTCAGCAGTCAACTTCATTTCCACTTTTGTACAAAACTTCGTTAAGCTTATACACTTTATCATGCACATTCTCTATTATCAACCTATGTGCAATAAACTTCTTTTCTCACATTTATCTGTTTCTGAATGACCTGTTAAAAAATTAAAATCTCATCTGCTCATCTCCTGTCCAGCATAAAGCCACACAACACTTTCCAAATTTGGCTCATTAACACTTCACATGTACCGTCATATGACACATGTACCATTTTGATTAGAACTCTGTCAAACATCTTATAATTTAGTAGAAGAATTTATAATGAATTTAAATTGGTCTGGACTAATTTAAAGTATCTAAGTCTTATCATTAATTATAACACTGTGGATTTAACATTTCCTATACCCCTAGCTTGATCTGTGCTTAGCTATAAGAGATCTTGGTCTACAGTAGATGCTTACATTGCAGAAACAACTGTCTACCCATCTTGAGCAACTTTTCCAGTCTGCCCAGAGACAAGAAGCAATCTCTAAGGAAATTTAACAGTATATTCTTTCAAAGTTAGCACTGCCTAGCCCAACAGAAATACAATTGCAAGTAATAATGAAACACTAAATCTTTAGCTTGATTTTAAAAAAACAACAACCAGGTACTTGAAAATAAATTCTAGTGAAGTTAATGCAAACTCAACTTCATTTGTACCTCTCAATTAGCATTTCAATCATGTAACTGAAGTTGATTGCTGAATTTAATAAGGGCAATATATGATCATGTGAGAAAATGAATTAAATTCTTAATGAATGGTTTAGCATCGATCAGGGAATAAAAAGGACGTGTGAAGTCCCCTTGGTTGTTTAATGCATATTAATGCTTGGGTGGGGGGAGCAACAAGCCGTGTATCATGGCATTACAACATGAAACACATGACTTACAAATTTGCATTGGATTTTAACAAGACCTCAACTTGGTTTGCTGTAGGTATCTAGTACTTGTATGACACATTAATTACACCACCCTATGCACATTTAGTTGAAAGTAAGTCCATCTCCACTCTATTTAGAAAGCTATTATGCACAAGGACAATGGCCTCAACTAAATATACTTGCGTGTAAATGAAATGGGCATATGGCCTCTTCTTTCTACACATTATCTCCATATTACAGGTTAAGGTTTCGGTCCCTGATATCTTTGCCATGCCAAAAGTTATTTTTCCTGGCAATACCAAGGGATTTTGTCTTCTCAACTGTTTCCATAGTGGCACTATTTCCAATGTGAAGCAACATTTAATTGTGTTTTTCATGAATGACTGCTAATGAGTTTCACAGCTTGCATACTGCTAGCACCTTTTATAACAGAGCCTATATCTTTTAAATTGCAGTAAATGGAAATAATTTTTTAAGCCAAATCCTAAACAATTCCATCCATTCCATATAATTTTAGAGGCCTTCTTCTTATTTCTGCCCTTAACCTTAATTAAAAATTAAAAACATGTTTGCGTTCTCTCTATTAAGTTCCTGTTTTTAATTTCTACCAGCTCATTTAAAAGACCGATGATTCTTTTTTTGGCCTTCACCCTGAACAATGCTACCTATGAAAAGTGATAGCCACTTCTGCTTCTAGGGCATCTTCAGACTCTTGACCTTCCAGATGTTCAATTTGGTTCTGAAAGAAGGATTTGTATTCATCATTAATATTCAGTTTTTGAACTTAGTTATGTGCAGATATTTCATTCAATGAACTCAGTGGGTGTTCAAAGCAGCTACCAAGGGCTGAAGTTGACCCCACATTCCATTTGTATGTATCTAATACAACTGTGATGAATGCAAGGACTGAATTAAGCAGACTTAACATATGGCTGGTACATTAAGTCAGTACTCTGCAACAAACAATGGTTTTTACATCTCAGAAGCCTAACATGGCTTTCAAAGACATAATTTTCAGAGAGTGTGCACAATATACTTCCTGTATTGCTCACAGAGTTTTGTCTTTAAATGGATATTTTAAAAAGCCTTTTACAATTATCCTGACCTTAAATAACCTCTTTAAATAGACAGCCGCTTTGTCTATTTGGAAAATTGGAATTTGTCTATTTTGTCTAAGTGGAAAATATGGTCTTTGTAATGTGTGAGAGGAAATAGTTTGACATAAGGGGAACAGGAATATAGTGTGGGAGCGATTCATTAAAGCACAAATTTATCAAATGCATCTGTGTAAAAGAGGCTGTCAAAGACCATCTTTATATGTTGTAATATGACCAGGCTGAAACAGGTTTGGAATGATCTCTATTAATTCCTATTTTTTTTTTTTTAAAATCAAGGTTAAGGCTAATATCTTTAGGGAAAGAAAGACACATTAGAGTTTCTTTATGCACTAAAGTTAAAGTATATTTATATTTTAATTTTTGAAATAATTTTGTATTTAATTTTAGTTCAACAGCGTTTCTTCCCATCCTTTGTACACTTGCATGACAACACACACACAAACACATAATTTAAAAGACTTACATGGCCACCCTTCTTATATACAATAAACTGCTTCACAATATAACAATAAAACATAAAAAGCCCTCAGTAATACTAAGAACAAAACTATGAAGACAACACTCCATATCTTTGTTGGGCTTCAGTCTCACCCTAGCTCAGTGATGGCAGACCTTTTAGAGACTGAGTGCCCCCAAACTGCCCCTGCCCCCATTCTGCCTCCCGCCCTGCCTGTTCCGACCCCGCCTGCCTGCCCCCTGCCCTGCCTGCCCACAGGGCTACGCACTGCCTCCATGGCCTGTCGCAGATCACCCAGGCAGCCCTGCAGCACCATGGCAGCCACGCCCTCCACCCACACCCCGCAGCATCATCTGCATGCTATCGGATGTGAGGGCAGATTCTTGTCCCTGCTGCCCGGCTATGTCCTTGGCTGCGCTGCTCCGTGCAGGCTGTGCCCGGGGGCTCCTCCAGGGTGGCTGCTGGTGAGGGGCCACAAGGGGAGGTGGGGCTGGGGCAACGGCACGTGTGCCCACAGAGAGGGCTCAGAGTGCCGCCTCTGGCATGCATGCCATAGGTTCTCCACCACTGCCCTAGCTGATACTTGAGATAAAAACCAGACCTTCATGATTTTCTGAAAGGCAAAGGGGTGAAAGTCTGTTGGATCTAAGAAAGGAGGGTGTTTCATCAGGCAGGGGCTATTACAAAGTGTGTCTCCTAAGTGACAACATTCAAAGGAGGAGACCTGATATGGACTCACCCTGTCTGAACCAGGCCAAGTACCCTCAAAAAGAGCCAATCCTGTGGATAACCTGGTCATGTGCCATTTTGGACTTTGAAGGTGATAACCAGCATCTGAACTTGCACCTGAAAAAAACATAAAAAGCCAGTGCATCTCATGCAGCAATGGTGTAATATGGGCAAATGGTAAGATGCATAGAATCACGGGTACCACTGCAGTCTGAACCAATTGCAATTTCCAAATAATCTTCAATGATAGCCGCAAGTAGAAAGTTTTGCAATAATCCAACCAGGAAGTGGTCCAAGGTATGACTGACTGAGCATGGCTTTGTAGTCCAGGAATTAGTATAATAAATGAATCTGTGCAAAAGCCATCCCCCTGCCAATATGGTTGCTCCCTGCTCCTTGAGCAGAAGCCACAAGTCCAGGAAGGACTCCAGATTGAACACCAACTCTGTTCAGAGGAGAGCTACACATTTGAGAATTGAAAATCATGCATTTCCATAAGTACAGTACTTGGGTCACAAGCCAAACCCATTTCATTTTGCTAATGTTGAGTGAGAGTCAATTCTTCCCCATCTAGATCCTCACACCCTTCAGACACTGGGTAATGTCTGGGTAATATGTTGCTCTTTGTGTAAAACACGCACACACACACATACCGCTTAGAGAGGGCTGTAAACCACTGTGAAGCGGTATGTAAGTCTAAATGCTATTGCTAATGCTATTGCTATTATTCATGGATTATTGTGTTTTGGCATGCTTACAGATTTGGGAGGTATGAATTTCAATATATAACTTTGCACGACAATTCAAACTGAAGAAATCTCACTTCCTGATTGAAATTATCTATTTCCCTGACCTTGCCTTTCTTCATTTATTTTTCTCTCACAGAGTTTTCAGACTTTTTGCTTTTCCTGGCAGACAGCCTTGCCATTTTTAATGCCAGAATGTCCTTCAACACAATCCTACCATATGTTATAATCTGCCACTGTTTCTTTGAAACACTGATTTTCTTTCAGATCTGTTCATTTTTTCCCTTTGCATCTGTATTGCTTTATATTCATCAACATATATATGTTTGTTAGTTTGCCTCTAACAAACTGGCAAATATTTTCCAGAGGGTGGCATGATTAATGTCGTGCACATATTGTATATATTCAGTAATAATATATTACTTACATTATATTTTTGTAGAATTTAACCATAGCACCCCTGCTATGTATTTTCATACTGTATTGCTCATTTGTGTCTCAGGAGCTTCAGTCCTTGTAAACTATTTTGCATAGGTTTATTGCTTCATCCATATGTTGCCCCTGGGCAAATGATCTCCATTATTTGCCTATTCTTCTTTGGCAAACACATTCATTGATACTCCATAGAGAATCCATGGTTTCTCTCTGCCCAAGGAAGAGGATCCCCCAAGACTTATTGTTGAATTATATCTTCATGAACCAAATCTGCCTGGTTCAAATTCTCTCTTTTTGTGAACCATTTGGAAGTTTTTAAGAAGGCACTGGACAACAGTATAGGGTTTCCTGCCTAAGCAGGGAGTTGTATTAGGAGACCTCCAAGGTCCCTCCCAACTATCATCATCATCATCATCATCATCATTATTGTTCCTCGCATAGCCTGGGATAGGCAGATGTGGATGTTTGATGGTATTACTGATATCGTCGCAGGTTGGAAGCAGTTCCTAGTAAGGCCGCCTTTTGTAATTGACTAATGGCGAATGGTGTTCAAGTGGTGCTCCAGTTGTTTTGAGATTGCACCCAAGCCGCCTGTTACTATTGGTACCACCCTTGCTTGCCTTTGCCACAGACATTCTATTTCTATTTGTAGGTCTTTGTATTTTGTTATCTTCTCCAGTTCTTTCTTGTCTATTCTTGTCTCCAGGCACTGCCATGTCCACTATCCAGACTTTTTTGTCTTTCTTATTGACAGTTCTTAAGTCCAGGGTGTTATGTGGCAGGTGCTTGTCTGTTTGAATTCTAAAGCCCCAGAGCAATTTAACATTTTCATTTTTTATGACTTTATCTATTTTATGGTCCCACCAGTTCTTGCTAACAGGCAAACGATATTTCTTGCAGATCTTCCAATGCACCATTGTTGCTACTTTGTCATGCTGCTGCTTGTAGTCAGTCTATGCTATCTTTTTGCAGCAGTTTACCAGGTGGTCCACTGTTTCTTCAGCTTCTTTGCATGGGCGGCACTTACTGTCTGTTGCTGTCTTCCCAATTTTGACTTTGTATGCATTTGTCCTTAAGGCTTGGTCTTGTGCAGCCAGAATTAGTCCCTCGGTCTCTTTCTTCAATTTTCCTGCTCTTAGCCATTGCCAGGTCTTGTTATTATCTGCTTTCCCAGCTATTTTTTTTCATGTATTGGCCATGTAGTGTTTTGTCTTCCCATGCCTCCATTCTGTTCTTCATTTGGTCTTTCTTGCAGGTCAGTTTCGTCTCTCCAGTAGTCAATAAGCTTTCCTGATATACTAACTAAGATATACTATCTTCATCATTGTCCTTCAGATATTTTTCCAAAGCCATTTCTTCTTTTTCAACCATCTAATGTACTTGCAACATTCCATGCCCACCTATTTGCCTTGGTAGATAGAGTCTGTCAATGTCACTGCATGGATGAAGAGCATGATTCATTGTCATCGTCATCATCATCATCATCATCATCATCATCATCATCTATCGTGTGAGATTGACTTGGTTTAGATTTTTTAAATGCAGGAGAGATTCTGAATCTCTCAGGTAGATGGACATTGCATATTTTAAAGGTGCTATGTTTTCTTTTGTGAAAATAGTTGTTCATGTTGCATCTGAAAAAACTATTTGTGAAAATAGTTGTTTAAGTTGCATCAGTGTAAAGAAATTATTTTACTTCAAATGTTTGTCATGTGCATCAATCTGTTTCAATCTGTTTCCAATGTTTTGCTCTCCAGATGTTTTTGGGCCTCAATTCCCAGAATTTGCCGGATATTGTACCAAATTAGGAGACAACAATGCACTTGGAAATATATACAGAAGACTTTTAAAAATATTACAGTAAAACATAGAAATACAGTATATGTAGAATTTACTCATTTTATTCAAGAACTATACAATCATTCCTTACATTATGAAGGTTAGGCTTATAATATTCAAATAGCAAACTTGACATTTACAAGTGCATTCTTAAAGAATGCTCTGTGTACACTGTTATGAACTGAGTCTCTTACACTCCTTGCTTGTAACTCTCTGCTTGTCTATCGCTTTTCTCTTATCTGTCAGAAGAAAGGATAAATCTGCTTGATTTCTTTTATTGAATTTAATATCTGGAAAATTTGTTGCAATGAAAAGTTTCATATTAATAACCACCCCATGCAGATAAGATAGTGAATCAATTGTCCATAATCACCTTATCTGACAATATAAAAATGAAGTACTGATTTTCAGAGTTGCTCAAGTGTCTTTAGAAATGAAGTGGGTGATTTGATTTTTTTTTTGTGATACTAAGCTTCATTGATTGGTAAATTTGATAATAAACGGATATACACTATTATATTTGACATTGATCTGCTTTTAGAATTGCAAAATGTTAACTTGGCATTTAACTGATTATGATTCTCTTTATTCTTTTCTCTTTATATCTTAGCTGCTAGTTAAAGGTGACTGTGAACAGAAGGTTCTTTTCAGGATCCGATCTGAGTTGGTCACCAGGACCAAAGGTTTATTCTTCCAGCTTTCAGGCTTGTTCTGGAGTCTATCCTCAGTGAACTTCTCTCTCTTGAGAATGTGTGGAGAGAGAGAAGTTCCCCGAGGATAGGCTCTAGCATGCGCCCAAATGCTTGGAAGAATAAATCTGTGGATCCTGGGACCGACTCAGATCACATCCTGCAGCATTGTGCTGGAACATGTATATTTGCCTTCATTCACAAGAAGGTTCTTTATGTGTGGGAGTGCTTTTGGGTAAATGTTGACTCCTGGGGACTGCCTTGATTAGTCCATGCAGTTTTGTTTGCAACTTTTTCAGAAGTGGTTTGTCATTACCTTATTGCTAGGGTTAAGAGGGAGTGACTGGTTCAAGGTCATCCAGCTGGCTTGTGCCTAATGTGAGATTACAAGTCATGTTTTCAGTTTTGGGCCCAATTCCCTAACCATTATACCAGACTGGCTCTCGATACCAGACTTTTTCTATTCAAGTTTCATACCTGCCTTGTTTATTTTTTGTCCTTCATTAACATAAAGGTGATCTAGCTAATCTCCAAAGCACCTGAAGGCAGAACAAGAAGCAATGGAGGAAAACCAATCAAAGAGAGACCCAACCTAGTAATAAGGAGAAATTTCCTGATAGAACAAGTAATCAGTGGAACCACTTGATTACCTCCAAGATCCCTTCCAACTCTGCTTTCCTGTTATTCAGTTGGGCTTCTGCTAACTGATTTCTGATTTTGTATTCTAGTTGGAGAAGATATAGACAGAATACAAGAAGTGCGGCTGTCCTATAATAAGCAGTGCTCAATGAAATGCTACTGGAAATTCCTATAATATTCATTAATTTCTTAAAATGGATTTATAATTTGTAGTGTCTGTAGCCAATGTCTCTACCCCAAAAAAATAAATAACAAAAAATATGTTATGTTGATATTTTGCTATAGTTCTTCCTGTTTTATATTATACTGCTTTTTCAGACTTTTCTATATTGTAGCAGTAGAGACAAACCAATACTGGAAAATAGGCTTTTGTCTGGCATCTGCGTTGAATTATGTTTTGATGGAATAGAATTTGGCAGGCAGGGTAGAACAATACAGGTTAGTTGGGAATGCAGCTTTTTTCAGGTACGATATCTTCTTAATACTGTCTTATTTTGAGATGCACAATTGGATTAGTGTATGTTTTTCACAAGGTTTATCACAGCTTTTCATTCTTTCCGGTTATTTGCATTTCTAACCATTGGGACTAGCAACACATGTTGCTTGCTTGCAGCAATGCAGTTAAAGGAGGAAAATGAAAATGAAATTAAGGTGCAGAAAGTTGTCACAAGCGAACATGAACAGATTCTGGAGGCAATTTTTTCAATTAACTTGAAAGATAGTAAACTCAACACTTGATACACTTTATTCTGACTTCATTATCATGTATCACAAACTTTCAGAGTTTTCAGGATGTATTTCTTCTTTAAAATAAGGTATGGAAATAAAGTACCCTCATCTATACATATCATTCTTAGAGAGAGGTATTTTACATTATCAATCAATCTTTCATGAAAATTAAATAAAGTCCTGCAAGTTTTTAAAAAATGGTTATAAGCATAGTTCAGGTAGATTGAGTTTTTAGTAGAGTGGTAGAAATAAGAGTTGCACTGTAGATTTATTTTTAATTACCTTATTAGTCATATTAATTTAACATAAGATATTTTTATATCATTTGTCATAAACATTTAATTATATTTTGTTTACTCTCAGGACACTTGACTGAAATACACCAGTAAATAAATCCATTTATCTGCTTTTCAATGGCATAATTATTTAGTAGCTTAAAACTGGAATAAAAGTACTAAGCTAAAATAAAAACTATGAAAGTTGGATCTATGTAGAATAAAAAACTGCATGTCAGAAAATAAAGTCAGTCTGAGAAAATTCTCCAGGAATACATATAATTTTTAAATTCCTCAACTAACATGACAGGAAAAATGCTTTCCATGATGCCTAATTTTCTAGTTGTAGAGAATTATTATTTTGAAGAGGATTCAGCAGTTATGCATGAATAGAGTTATATACATATAATAGAATTATATTTTCCCACAAAATCAAAGTTGGGGAAACTTATATTTTGAGAGGAGGCATGTGGTGGAGTAGAAGATGAAGTAGGAACAAACTGTTTGCTTTGCAGTCAACTGAAACAATAGGGATTGTTGTCTGTTCATGATCTAGGGGTTCCAATAAGAATCTTCTACGGATACTCAGTGAAAGATGCAGGAGAGGATTTTAGTTCTATGTATCTTTTTAAAGCTTGCTAATTGGGAGGGTCCACAGAAATGATTTATCAAAATTCTCTTAATCCTGCCCTTTTGAACATCTTGCTCCCAGGAGTGAGGTTGGTTCCAACCCTCCTGATCCTCCACAACACTCTGTCAGGAGACTTCACATTGGGGGGGGGGTGTTTGATAAATTAATGATCCTGCCTCTCCACCCTGCTTAGAGTTGAGTATTTGTACAGTTATAGTATTTTATTTATATTGTGTATAGGTTTTGTATAGTTTTATCCTTTTAACATTGTAAGCTGCCCAGAGTTACCCTTTTGTAAGATGGACAACCAATAAATTTAATAAATAAAAATAAAGTTAAATTAATCTTAACTTTTCAAATATGTTTTCCTATTATGGCTGCATCTGTCTCAAGTATGCACATGTTCTGATGTATAGAATTGTCTGAAGTCTATAGCACCTTCTTTTTGTTCTTTTTAGTACATGTTGCACTCCTTTTCCTGAAGGAAAACAAATTCCAAAGTGAAATTTCCAATTATGACAAGTCTTATTCACCCGATACCATTGTTTCTATTACAATTTAATCAGAAAAAGCTGAAAATAATCTTCTCTACCCAGTTCCTTCATACTATTTCCATCACTGGATTGCAATTTCATTTCTAATTAGTTTCTTGGCATGTAGAAATGCAAAGCTTATTTAATTTTATCCAAGGTTTGTGTGTATACTTTTTTTTCCTGGCAAACTGCTGTTCCCTCCACATTTGTGTTGATTTTTACCTAATGTGTTTCCTTAACTAAGTAGCTAAAAGAAATCTTCCTTGAAGTTTGTCAACTTTCAGTGCTTTCACTGTATAATGTTATTCTCACTAGCAGTTAGCTTGATTCAGCTGTGACAGCCTCCAAAACGAGTATGGATGTGTGTGTGTGTGTATCTGTATGTATATTCTATATGTGAATGTGGGAATATATGTATATATAGTAAATTAAAACAGAGCCTAATTTCTCAAACCATGTTTTTCTGTGTGTATGTGTAATGGCTGACTCTATGTGTGTGTGTGTGTGTATGAATACATATATTTATATTTATTTTAATTTAATGAAAACCCAGAATATATTATAGAGAAACAGATGGACAAATAGAAATAACAGAATAACAGAATAGCAGAGTTAGAAGGGACCTTGGAGGTCTTCTAGTCCAATCCCCTGCTCAGGCAGGAAACTGTATATAAAGGATTTCAACTAGTGGTATGCGTACCACCAATGGTACTTTAACACCTGGCAGGTGGTATGCGACCCATAGTCAAGTGTAGCAGGGGAGGGAACCAGCTAAAGCAGCGCTGCACAGACCTGGAGGAGATCAGCTGGAGCTGCAAAGCTTGGCAGAAGCCCCAGGATCGGCGCACATGGCGACATGGTAATTGGAGCTTCCGGAGCACCCAGAAGAGAAAAGGAAGAGGACGGAGAGAAGAGAAGTATAAAAGGGGCAGGTTTTGGTGGGAGAGGGAGAGAAAAAGTGAGAAGAGAAGAGGCTTTTCTTACCAAAGCAGTGATGAGAGACAGAGCGAGTGGCCTATTTTCGGAGGAAGGGTGAGTGAGCGAATGGCCTGTTTAGCAAGTAGACTGTTTTGGGGGGAAGGGCATCACGAATGAGCGGCCTGTTTAGTAAGCAGCGTGTTTTCGGGTGAAGGGTGAATGAGTGAGCGGCCTGTTTAGTGAGTGGCATGTTTTAGGGGGAAAGATGCATGAGCGAACAATGGTTTAGCGAATGGCCTGTTTTTGGGGGAAGGGCGCAAGAGCAAGCAGCATGTTTAGCGAGCAGCGTATTTTCAGGGGAAGGCCATATGAGTGAGCGACGTGTTTAGTGAACAGCGTGTTTTCGGGGGAAGGGCAGGTGAACAATCGGCCTGTTTTTAGGGGAAGGGTGAGTGAGTCAGCTGGGCAGGAGCCCCAGGATCGGCGTGTGCTTCTGCAGGGCTATGGGGGCTCAGCAGGAGCCCAGGATTAGTGCATGCATCTGCAGCTGATCAGTGCTTCTGCTGAGTCCCCCAGAAGCACTGATCAGCTGGAGCCCGGCCCTGATCCTTGCGCTTCTGCTGAGCTGCCCAGAAGCACTGATCAGCTGGACCCCAGTACTGATTCTGGTGCTTCTGTTGAGCCCCAAAGAAGTGTCAATCAGCTGGACCCTGGCGCTGATCCTGGTGCTTCTGCTGAGCCCTGACAGCCCTGCAGAAGCGTTGATTAGCTGTCAGGGCTCGGCAGAAGCGCCAAGATCAGTGCCTGAAGGAAGGAAGGAAGGAAGGAAGGAAGGAAGGAAGGAAGGAAGGAAGGAAGGAGAGAAGGAAGGAGATGGGAATGCAAAGGAGGGAAAGAAGGAGGGCAGGAAAGAAGGAAGGGAGGAAAGATGAGAATGAGAAGGAGGGAAAGAAGGAGGGAAGGAAGGGAGGAAGGAAGGAAATGGGAATGAGAAGGAGGGAAGCAGGGAGGCAGGGGAAAAGGAAGGAACACCCCCCCCCCACGGTAACCACAATGCTAATGCAGCCCTCAATGAAATTGAGTTTGACACCCCTGATATAAAAGGTTGTTAAGTGAATCTGGTTTTCCCATTGACTTTGCTTGTCAAACGATTACAAAAGGGGATCACATGACCTTGAGATACTGCAGCCATCATAAATATGACTCAGTTGCAAACCATCTGAATGTAAATCATATGACCCTGGGAATGCTGAAATGGTCATAAGTGTAAAAAAGATCATCAGTCACTTTTTTTCAGTGCCGTTGTAACTTCAAACAGTCACTAAGCAAACTGTTGTAAGTCGAGGACTACCTGTAGTTTATCACTTTTTTCTGTTTTTTTTTTTTGTCATCAAGTTTTTGGTAGGCGACTGGTGGTACTCGGATAGTGCCATATTCTAAAAGGGGTACAATGGGTAAAAAAGTTGAAAAGCCCCGCAGCGCATTAGATATTGGAATACTGCTATCATGTCACCCCCCCTAGTCCTTCTTTTCATAAACGAAACATACCCAATTCTCATATCCATAGCCATGAAAGAAGATGACCTAATTTTAATTTTTTTAAATATTTCAACATATCTGTCATATTTGTGATGGCTATTTATTATTTATAGAGTTCTCATACACTATAGTGTAATCTTATAGTGAAATCAAAGCCCACTTTGCATAATCTTTCTCAGTACAGATTTGGAAAGTTGCCTGAGCTGAACAGTTTGATTGCTAGAAAAAACAGTATTTTTGCCATTTAATCCCACATAAGAAAAACTGTATAAGATGAAAAAAAAGAGATGAACATAGGCTATTGTTTTTCACATTTCTTTAGTTGTTGGCCATGGAAGTCTTGGCATTTCATTGTTGAGATGATTCTGTCTATTCATTGATTTACTTCCATTTGCTCAGAGGTTTGCAAAATGATAGACTCATAAGAGGTAAAGTTAGATGAGGTGGTGTGCAGTTTATTTATATACATATATTCTGTTCACTCTCTTAACAATCCAAAGTACCTATTACCTTAATAATTCATTGAGTGGGAATGATTTCAGGAAACGGATCAGGAATTGTTACTTGGAAGCTGATTTTTAAAAATTTACTACCATATAAAGGAAGTTTATATTTTTATCAGTAAACATCTGTATCACGTCAGAGGCAGGGGTCTGATTAATTTGGGGCATTTAGCAAATTCTGCAAATGTCATAAACTAAAATAAAGAAAATGAGAGTATGTGCTGAAGAGCAAATTTTGAATTAGTCTGAATTGCCCTGAAAAAACTGGAAGCATTATGTCACAATTAAACAATTTTTTTTACAAAAATGAGGTTCTTGGCATAAAAAATAATTATTTAGCTAGATACACAAAGATTTCATCTCTCTATTTTGTTTTCCCTCTTCAAATAACGTGAGAATAACAATATCACTTTAAACAAAAATACAGTAGAGAACTCATCTTGTTTGACTTGTTTTAATTGCCAAAATGATACCATGTAAATTAAGAGGCAGCAACAGTGTCCTCAGCACCCTATGATTAATACCAAAATCATAACACACGTGTGACATTATCATCTAAATGCCACCTTTACATATCCTCTCATTCAAGTTTGTAAATTGCTATCTTTCTTCCTGGTAGATGCCCAGGAGAAAGAATAATAATTGGGAGGTTCAAGAGAACCCAAGAGTCACATCAGAGAATTTAAAAGAAAAAGGGAGGAGGACCTACTGAGCAATCATGAAGCTGAATGGCTGTTCTGAAAGGGGAGGGTTAGAAAACCCAATTACAAGGAGAGGTGGGATGGAATGTCATGGAAGAAGAAATGGTCTAGAACTATGAATAGAAACATTCTACAGAGCAACCTCTATTTAAATTTATAACGATCTTAACAGAGATAGATAAAATCAAAACACCAAACCAGGGCACTGGCATTTAATGAGAGGCAATATGAACTTCTTCAGCAAGACGTTCTGTAGTCCAAGCATGGAGATACAAATGGATTCCTTGCATCCACAGCAGCCTACTTACATCTGGGATATTATAAAAGAATAGAATGGTTTTCCTACTTTGGATTCAAGTTTGCCACCAACAATTTTGGGTAGTATCCTGAACTTTGGGTTATATTCCGTAATAAGCTAAAACCCAATGCAGCTAGTAAACACTCAGTGGCATAGTTTACATATTTCACATAACGTCTGGGTATTAAATGCTAAGTATTTGTTCATCCCTTAGCAGTAATAATATCAGTAAAAAGTGCTACTTATCACTAACTGAATATTTTACTTGCATGTTTTTCAGATCCAACAAAACAATGATTGGTTTTGCTTTATTTTTTATTAAATATTGCACAAGGCTGGTTAAATGTGAGTGCTAAATATCAATAGGTCTTGGAATCTGAGATTGATACATTGAGAATTTTATTTATCTATTTATCTCTCTAGCTGTATGCCATTTCAATCACTGGAGTAATTCTAGGTGGCAAATGTAGGGCTTATAATACCATTGCCTACCATGTTAAAGAAGTTGCTAGTTCCTTGTTCTTTTGTTCCGGATCTCTTCATTGTTTTATTTTTCATGTAACCACTATATGACTGTTTTGTTTTTCAAGCTTAATGAGAGCAGAAACGTTTCTTTGAAAAGCAATGCTATCTGCTCCATTTATCACTCTCACTTCAGTTATTGTAATTACTATATTTCCATATCCATTTATTTGACAGCCATAGCTTTTTAATAAAGGTTTTTCACAATCTATCTTAAAACTGGTTAGAGAGAATGAGTTAGGGCTGGGTAATCATGATGTTTAAATCTGCTTCTTGCAGCCTTTGCATACCCAACCTCTGTAATAGTTCTGTTACTTGATCTTTCTTATACACTTCTTATTTTTATGTGGATAGAATTTAAGTGCAGAGGCCACTTAAGTGCAAAGCTACTCACTTTATGTTTCCAAGAAGCATGGACTGTGTATGTGTGTATTTTATTTTGAGGAGCACTCAAAACTCACCTTTCTTTGGAAAAGCAATGTATGATTAAGGCATTCCTCAAACATACAGAAACACCCATGGAATTTTTAACAGAATTTCAAGACTCACTTAAGAAGGGCTCAGGAGTTTTGTAAAAGTGGTATCAATGGCTAAGTGTCAACAAGATGTAAATTCTAATTTTAACGGAATAACAGAATTGGAAGGGACCATGGAGGTCTTCTTGTATAGCCCGCTGCTCAAGCAGGAGACTCTATACCATTCCAGACAAATGGCCATCCAGTCTCTTCTTAAAAGCCTCCAGTGATGGAGCACCCACAACTTCTAGAGGCAAGCCTTTCCACTAATTGTTTTCACTGTTAGTAAATTTTGCTCCTTAAATCTACTAAAATTTTCAAATTCAGTGGTGAGTATTTTTACTTCCTGTTCTATGAAACAACTTGGTTTATAACTAGAAATAGTTATAAATCTTGCCTTTTGGAAAAGATCTCATAGTTGACCATTGACATGCAGTTAAATTTCATTTAGTGATAAGTAGAGCACTTCTTCCAAAATGGAAAGAAGCTGTTGTAATAGTTTGTTACAAATATATTTCTTTTTCTTTTTCCCTTTGTCAGGAAAAAAAGAGTATCAGCACCTTGGCACTCAGAATTGATAACTTGATAATTGCATGAACATAATGCATAAAAGTGGATAGCTTTTGTTATTTCACCCTGTAATTTCCTAATGGAAGGAACTCTGAAGGATTTTTTTAAAAAATATATGTCATAATACATTGTTTTTATGTCGAGGGGATGTTTTGAAATTGAAGTTTCTTGTATTGGATTATTCAGAGATCTGTCTAAACAGTGGTCTGTTTCTCTCTCTGTATGTGTGTGTCTGTCTGTCAGTGCACAATTTAACTGCAGAGATAAAGATTCTATTTTGCTAATCCATTAGCTCTCTCTTCTCTTATTTAATGAAAAGGTTACAATATTTGTAATTATCTGATTACTTCTCTATGGCGAGATGGGTGGCAAATTTAATAAACAAATAAAAAATAAACAAATACATAAAGACTATAAATATATTTGAAACCTGAGAGGAAGATTAATTATTAATTTGGTTTCCATCCTGGAAGAGGCATTACCTATCAGACTGAATATAACCAAAAACCAACTGGTTCTGTATGCAAGAGTAAAATAAGGTTATGAAATGAGGTGCATAATAATTTAATTAACTTGTTTTGGTGGAGACAGTGGTATATAAACAGAGATCCAAATATTCTCAAGATTGACCTAGTAGCTGGCCAAAAAGGTTTATGGTAAGAACTCCAGTGATGTTCCACTTAATTGTGTTTGTCAATTGGTATGCTTCATTAAGTCCTGTTGAAGTTTTTGTGGATTACATCCATTAGATATGGGTAGGATTTACCTATTCTATTAATACTTTCTGTCCAACTCAAAAAGAAATTTCAAATACAGTTTGAGCCACGACGGACAATGTATAGCCTTTACAAGGTTGAGCCCTTTGAACTTCAATTTAGAGTTCTTTATAAACACAAGATAAAATTCAGTTCACTCCATAATGGATATACTCAGCTACACTCATAGAAAAGACACAGTAAATAAACCCATAGAAAGACAATAATGGTGGGAAAAAAGAAAGAAAGAGAAAAAGGTGACCAGCATCAAGGTAGATGTATTTAATTACAGTAATGATGGATGCACTGTTGGGAGATAAGAAGGATCATGTTGGGAGAGATTGTCTTGGTCCCTAGGAGTGAACAGCAAATATGAATAGATATGTATACATGTATGTACAGTATATGTATATGCATATATGTATGAGGGAGTGAGACAGCAGGCCTGATGTACTAGTTAAGGTATCAAGTTAGAAACTGGGAGACCATGAATTCTACTTCCATTGTAGGTACAAGGCTTTCTGGGTGACCTTGGGCCAGTCAGTCTCTCTCAGTTATAGGAAAGAGGCTACAGTAGCTTATTTCTAAAATCTTGCCAAGAAAACTGCATAGACTTGTCCAGACAGTTGCCAGGAATAAGCACTGACATGAATGAACATACATATCCCACCAACATGTATATACACTCCCCCAACCACAGCAGTGTGGTCTAATGCTTAAGTACTTGATTAAAAGTAAAGAGACCTCGCTTAGGCATGGAAACTAGCATAATTTTGGGGCAGACCCAATGTAATTATGTTTCTCTAGGCTTTACTTTCAGCTATGTAATTTTGATATGTGTGTGTTTGTAACATATGCACATATACATACATACACACATAATGCACACATATACATACATAAAGAAAACACAACAATAAACTTCTGTGAATGTTAATCTGGGTGTTTAAAAATTAATGTATTAAAATATGTCTGTGTTGAATAAAACAAAATATTTTTAATAGAAATCTGCGTAACAATGTAGGGAATTTCCAAATTAGAAGGAGCAGTTCCTGTTCATACAGAAGAGAATTTTTCTGAGGATGCTTGCTAAGATCTACAGAAGTGTCAGTAATATCAGAGAAATGGTTTTTTTTCCTTTGCAGCTATTGTATGCAGAAGATTGCAAAGTTCAAAATTTAATGAGTTACCTGATTGAAACTTGTAACATTGTGTTGAATCACAGCACTCTTATTTTATTTAATATCAGTTTAAGGTGATTTTGACACAGGGTGGCTTTTCTATCAAAAAGTACGTGGAGTTGCATGGAAACCAAAAGGAAACAGTGCTGTAGAAGTAAAAACCAACCTGACTGTAATGCATGATAACAGTTCCTTTAGAAAAGTCACAAAACTATTTCAAATGCATTTATCATGGAGAATAATATATAATGAAACAAATGATATGAAGATGAATATTGAAATGATGTTACATACCACACTGGAAACAAGATTCTGTTGGGTGATTTGAGTTTCTGATATATTCCTTAGATTCTTAGACTATGAATGAGCCCTTTTAATTAATTTACTTTGAAGGGACAATATACAATGTTGTCTGTGGAAATGTAATAAAATAAACAAATGCTTTGGATTGATTTGAAAGCTTTTACTGTTTCTTTAAAAGACAGTCATGTTTTCTGAACTGTAGAATGAACAGGAAAAATAAACCATAGTAGTTAAGGCTAGAAACCAGAGACTGTAAACACTACTTCTTTCATTAGGCATAGAAGCAGGCTGTGAGATGTTGGGCCAGTCACTTTCTTTCAGTGCAACCCACTTCATAGAATTGTTATTGTGGGATAAATGGGAGGAGGAATGAGTTTTATGTATGTTCTCCAGCTTGAGTTATTTATAAAAATAATAAAGGTGAGATAAAAATCAAATGAATAAATATTGTTGTTATATGTTTATAATCGCCAATGTCTGATAACAGATATGGCAGAAGAAGAAGAAGAAGAAGAAGAAGGAGGAGAAGAAGAAGAAGAAGAAGAAGAAGAAGAAGAAGAAGAAGAAGAAGAAGAAGAAGAAGAAGAAGAAGAAGAAGAAATGTTTATTTTTAAAGGGTTAGAATAGAATAGAATAGAATAGAATAGAACAGAATAGAATGGAATAGAATAGAATAGAATAGAATAGCATAAGAGTTGGAAACGACCTTGTAGGTCATCTAGTCCAACCCCCTGCCCGAGCAGGAGACTCTACAACATTTCTGACAGATGGCAGTCCAGTCTCTTGTTGAAAGCTTCCAGTGATGAAGTTCCCACAACTTCTGAAGGCAATCTGTTCCATTGACTGTTCTCACTGTCAGAAAATCTCTCCTTGTTTCTAGGTTGAATCTTTCCTTGATCAGTTTCCATTCATTATTCCTTGTCTGGCTTTCAGGTGCTTTGGAAAATAGGTTGGCCTCCTTCTCTCTGTGACAGCCCCTCAAATATTGGAACACTGCTATTATGTCTCCCCTGGTTCTTCTCTTCACTAGACTTAGCTATGCCCAGTTTCTGTAACCATTCTTCATATGTTTTAGCTTCCAGTCTGCTAATCGTCTTTGTTGCTCTTCTCTGCACTTTTTCTAGAGTCTCAATCTCTTTTTTATAGTGTGGTGACCAAAACTGGTTGCAGTATTCTAGGTCTGGTCTTACTAAGGCTTTATAGAGTGGTATTAGTACTTCATGTTAAAAATGATAAAATTAAGACTCATAAAATTAAAGCATGGATCCAGAAATGTGTCTTTGGGACAAAATACATGTGTCTCGGCAACATCTTTTGTATGTTTGCAGAGCTCCACTGAATTGTTCAGACTATAACCTTCAGCTTGACCATATTCCTTTTAAGTACTGGGTGACTTTTGGAGGCCAAATGAATGAGTTTTCACCCATGAAAACCTTGACTCTTTTAAACATGGATCCTTAGCCTGCCCATTTGCTTCAGCTGTTTATTTATCAATTGTTAACAAAAAGAAAGAGAAAGAAAGAAAGTAAGTAAGAATATACTAGTACAATGAGATATCGATAAATATTAATCCTGCAAGTTTCTGTAGGCTGAAAAGCATAGTACTGAGCACCTGGATTTCCATGGCAGTGCATCCTTCAAAAATCTGAGTGACACTCCTTGCCTCTGAGAGAAAAAGAAAACCTCTGCATGGAAATTTGATTTTTCAATTGTCTTTGTTTTATTAAAGTTTCCATTCTCTCAAATAAATTATATAGCTCATGCTAATTTTTGTAATACCAGGTATATATTCCATTTTATGAAATACCATTAAAAGGTGTTGTATAGTAATTAGATATTTGGTACAATATGTTAACTAAATATAAACTGAATATTAAACTATTCACTGCAACAATAGTGGTTAATCCTCCTGGATAATTTTTAATGATACACCTGTAGTAATGTGCAATGAGCATCTTATCAAATGCAAATTTATGGTATTTTGTATTTTTATATGTTTGGCTTTAATTTCTTAGTACTAATGGGATTCAAATGGTATTGAGTTCCATTAATATGTGCAATCCTCAAATAATTTATTTGGCTTTTTTCTTGTTATTTCATTGGCTTTCATTAGATTAAGAATCTTTCATGAGAATAAATTTACTAAAAGTGTTATGTGCTATAACAGATCATGGGTAGAGATTCTTTTCTGAAAGGTATTCTTATATATCCAGTAAATGTACAGTATATATAATGCACATAACAAGATGGAGAATTCTGTTCTGAATACTGAAACTATCATGACATTGTAGGAACTTAAAGTGCGTTGCTTAGCACTGATCTATTTATAGGTAATATGCCATTTTCTCCTTTGAGAAGATATTTTGAAATTTAGGTAATAAGGATAGTCAGAATATTTTCCTAAAAACTGAAGATTTATAATTATATAAATTATAAATTATATGAAGATTTTTTAAAAAAGAATATGATTTTTCACATAAAAGTCTTACCAACTTTCATTATATACTACTTATATTGACAGAGCATTTGATCTATATGCTGAATGCCCTAGATTCAGTCCTTTAGTATCAACTATTAAAAGGATCTAAACTCTTATTTATTTTTCTGAAGAGCATAATTTTTATTGGTCTTTATTATCAATGTTTTCTGCCTTGCCTTGCCTTTACTCTCATAATCCTGTTAGATAGTATGTAAATCTGTTTTTAATAGTTTTAGAAATTTCTAATTAATTTTGCAACCAGTTTTTTCTTGTAAAGTGTTGATGTGAACATAAATTTGCATGTCAGTCATCTATCTCAATCTATCATCTATCCACCCACCCCTTCTTTTATGCCTAGTGTTTATTTTTCTCTTCACATTTAGAACTATGAACATATGTATTGTATGTTTACTATTTTTTTAAAAAAACAACACTTTTTGAACAGTGAATGTTCTTCATGTGATATTACAAAATGATAACATAGCTTGTAATGTGATTCTTGGGATTGTCTGATTAAAATTTCTTTCTTGTACTGTTCACCTTTACTTTTCCTAGCAATGAATGTATTTCCCTTTAATTTGTTGGAAGTTCTTCTTGCATTTATATTTATTCATTTTCAAGATCTTTCAACCCTGCATGTGCAAAACATGACAATTGTCATCACTACTTCCTTCTCCCTCCCCCCAACCCATAATTTCCATACAAATTTATAGATCCCAATTTCTTCCCTATTTCTTAATTCTGTTTTAGTAATTGTGGCCAATATGCCTGCAAGCAGAACACATATTATTCATGAGATTTTGCTCCTTCTGAAGGAATAGATAGTATGATTTTACCTGCATTTTGTTGCTGTTAAAAACCCGGTTGTTTCTGTGAATGACAATTGGTTTTCTTTCAAAGAATATTGTGAAGGGAGATTTAATCACTGTTTGCACAACTCTTCAAGAATAGAAGGCTTTTTTTTACTATGACTTTCTTCACATGTTCTGTCATTCTACCATACATGATGGTAATAGAGGTATCCAATAGACTGCAATTAAAATGGTGACCTGTGCAACAGCTCTTTGATACATAAACAGTTCTGGCATTTTTCAGTTTAATTACCTAGGGTTGTTCTCTCCCTCTGCCCTTTTTATATATTTTAGAACAAAGGATGGCTTTCCTGCCTGATAAAGTTAGCTTTTATAAACTAATTTTTATTATTAATGTACAATTGCCTGTTGTTCACTAAAATATATTCTCTTGCCTAGGAAGACAAATGGAAGCTAAACTATCCTATCTAATCCACTCCTCTTCATGGCTGGCTATCTCATGTCTTTTACATTGCTTGCTGGACTTTCTCTCAAATTCAACCTCTTCTTTATTCTTACAACTGATTGCTTGTTCAAGCTTTCAATGGTTAACATAAAAATACACTTATGAGTTTGTACTTGGGGCTGCTGTTATATTCCCCCATACCCTTTGGCCATACCCTTTCATAGTATTTGGAATTTCTTACCATATATTAGTTATTAATTTCCAAACAGATACAGTACCTTTATTGTACTACTTAGCATACATGGACATACACCACAAGTAACAAATGATTGTTACTAAAAACAAACTCCTTACTTCCTGTCCAATAAATCACAAAACACTTCTGGAATGTATCTTATTGTTAAGGCCTTCCATAACTTTTAATATCATCTTGGATGTTTTTCAATTGCAGTTTGTCACAGATTTTAACCCCACTTATGTTAGATTTAGAGATATCATTTTTCCAATACCTTGCTGCCTAAAGTCATCATAAATTTCCAGTGAAAAATTAGAATGGGATCTGGATGAATTTAAGAGCTAATAAATTGGATTGTACAGAATTCCTGAGTTTCCCAGTCCTGTCATAAAGAAAGTATGCCATAAACTGTTTTTCCTCAATAGTGAAGATTTGACAGTGTGGGAAAAAGGAATTATTGTAGTGGGAATATAGACTATCAAGAATAATTACTGATATACATAAAAGGAAGAACACTGACTTCCAGCTACACTGTTATCACATAATTCAGTCTACTTAAAAACAAATAAGAGCTTTTATACATTGATATAAGAGAAAAAAAAATCTCTCTGGCTTTTGCTCCTTTAATCTCTTCTGGAGTATTAACAAAGCTGTGAGTTTTTAAAATAACACAAGCCATAAAGCTAATGATTATTACTTAACTGATTGTTTAAATGTGCAAACATCTTTCTAAAGTAAAAAAAGACTTTATGAAATATAAAATATGAAGTAGATAAGAGCAAAGCTAATGAAATAGTAATCTTCTCATAAGTTGTTTAACAACCGTGAAGTAAAAAAATGCAATGCAATTGGTTTAAAATATAAATGTAAATAATGGGGTGTGTATGGTGATTGACAGCACAGCTGTATGTCTACAAAGATTCAATTTTATAGTATTTTTTAAATAAAGTGTAATTTAACACGCAGGCTATGTAAAAAAAATGGAATAGTTCTGAAGACTGATTACTATATTATATATATTATGTCTGCAGATAGGGAAGTTCAGGAAGAGCTCATTCCATATCTTCTAAAAATTTAATAATATAAAATTTTGTATTTTAAATCTTTTATGTATAATGCTTTAAAATATTTACAGGAAAAGTCTGATAACGTGGAGGAGGTATCATAGGGCGATGAGACTTAAAGTAAAGTAAAAATATTTCCATTGATGAATTCTCTGGAAAATGCTTTCTCAATTTTCTTGCATCCTGAAACCCATACTAATTCTGTTGCTGAACTGCTTCCATTCTTCAAATTGTTAGAAGGGATTTATTGGGACACCACACTAGTAGGCATGATAGAGTTAGACCTCCTCAAATAATACTATCCTAGAAAATGGGGCATTTCTACCAAATTAAGCACATTCAATTTTTCTGCTACTCCAAGACAGCAATCAACTATTGTTAATCTAAATTATGTTTTAAGAAGAAAAATATGCAAATACTATATGCAAAATACTACCAGCTTAATGGTGGATGGGATGGATACTTCTCTGATCCATTCCCTTTAATTTAAGCTTGCTCTCTAATTGGCATAATTGATCTGATAGTAAATCTTTAAGCCACAGTGGGCCAATAGTTGTAAGAGAAATACATCTTTTATGTCATTTTTCTGAATGAAACATGTAACTAAATTGTATCCTTTGCTGACATATATCCACTTGCCTATAACTCCAGCAGGGAGATTAAGGGGGAAAGAAAAAAAAGATAGCAAGAGAAAAAGAAATTTGTTAGATTAATTATAAGTCAGAAGGATAGCTAGACCAACACTTGATACTAGTGCTAGCAATTCCATCCATTAGTTTCTTTGACTTTATTATCATTTCCCACATGACCTAGTTTAATCCACTGGAAGTTTAATGGCTTCGAATTGTCAAAAAGAATTCAACAAGCTACTGTGCACTAAGCCCTAATCACCAAGGATCTGATAATTTCAAGCCTTAAAGCTAAAGGGCTTAACATCCTTACAGAAGACTAGGTTTAAGAATTTAGTACTAAAAGAATTTAAAAGTACTGACTTAGAAAATATATATCAGTGCAAGATATGTGAAAAAGGTCATATTTGATTACTCCATGTATAGAATAGCTTGGTTATGATTCCTAAACAAATTAATACATAAATAAATATTTCTTTAATGATGAAAGCCATATAAGATCAAGGATTTGATATGTGTTACAAACTGTGTAAGACTGTGGGACACAAACCACAAGATAATAAGAACAAGTAAATAAAATCTGTTTATGCCACCTGAAATGATAAAATACAACATGTAATTTATCACCATTGTCAATTGTCAGAAACAAGGGAAGCTAGTTTTTTAATTTTTAACATATTGAAACTTTATATGGAACAAAAGCAACCCTTTCTGTGTATTTATATGCACATATATTTGAAACTCATAATGGAATGTTACAAGAAATTGGGAGAGAAATATAAATTTATATATTTTTGTTAAAGAGTATTATACTGCTGAGACAGAAAAAAATGCAAGCAACAAGAATATGAAACATGGAATAGGAGGATGTTGTGTAAGTCTGGATTCTCCTGAATAAATAATTCTATCTTTTTTGTGGTATCTTTACCAGATGTACTTTGCATTCCCCTACTTGATAAAGTTCTATTGCCCTTAATCATTGTTTCCCTTTGGAAGACCAGAACATAGATATGACTGAATTCAAAATAGATCTATAGAATTGCTTAATGAAGATGGATCCTGGGAGATGTGATTCAACACTATGTAGAGGGTTCCCAGTCTCTTTTTTTGGCAAATTTGCTGCCTGTATTTGTATTTACAGTTCCTGTAATTTCCCATTTATTTAATTTTTCAACTTGCTACTTGGAAATTCTGAGAGCCACTACTCAATCAGAACTAGAGATGGAAGGGACTTTGGAGATCTTCTAGTCCAGCCCCCTGCTCAAGCAGGAAACCCTATACCACTTCAGACAAGTGGCTGTCCAGTCTTTTCTTAAAAACTTCCAGTGATGAAGCACCTACAACTTCTGTAGGCAAGCTGTTCCACTGGTTAATTGTTCTCACTGGTAGGAAGTTTCTCCTTAATTCTAGGTTGCTTCTCTCCTTGATTAGTTTCCATCCATTGTTTCTTGTCTTGCTTTCTAGTGCTTTGGAAAATAAGTTGACCCCCTCTTCTTTGTGGCAGCCCCTCAAATACCGTAATGCTGCTGTCATGTCATCCCCTAGTCCCGTAGTGGTGAACCTATGGCACATGTGCCTCTCTGTGGGCATGTGCACCATCGCCCCAGTCCTAGGCTTTCAGTTGGGTTTTATAAAACCTTTTCGCTTTAGGCCTCCGCTGCTGTGTGCAAAAAAAAAAAAAAGGTTCAATCAATCAATTTCATCTTCTTGTGGGAAAAAAAAAGACCTTTCAAAGTTGGAATTGATTGAGCTTTTTAGTCCCATCCAGTCTGCCATTACCACCGAAGCCACGTCCACCCGGAACCTGACGATACATAAGTGGGTTTTGGGTTGCTGTTTGGGCACTCGGTCTCTAAAAGTTTCACCATCACTGCCCTAGTCCTTCCTTTCTCTAGACTAGCCTTACCCATTCCCTGCAACTGTTCTTCATATATTTTTGTCTCTAGGCCTTTAATCAGCTTAGCCTATCAGGAAGGCACTAAACTGGAAAGAGTCCATAAATATGACACCACAGGATTAGTCCAGATTTGATGCTTGAACCTAAAATAGTAATGGAGGATAATACAAATGCATAAATACTGTACATTTCATTCATTTGAATACTATGTGGTGATTGATTGCAGTTTCATTTCAAGTGTATTCAGAGGGGTAAGATTTGTTGTCACATAACGTGTGAAGGGTCCCACTTCCTATTTTTGAATGATGCTTTCACTGGAAAATTTGCTTGAATAGGTAGTCAAAGTAATTGACAGTTTCTCAAACTCACATGAACAAAGAAGTGGCTTTCATTGTTTTGTAGGGATCTGCCATGCAGATACACAGATATTTCATTAATAGGCTTTTAGAGCTAACACTGAAATAACAGTCAGCAGCTGATTAGCTTTCCTGTGAGTCAATGATTGTATTTTTAAAGCAGCAAGGATATCTACCTGTGGAGGACAATCACTGTTAAGGTTTTTTTTTAATCAATTTTCAAGGGTAATCAAGTGACAGTTATCAACTACTGTAGTTGCTGACTTCAATGTATTTTAATTAGGTTACAATCCCACTAGTATCTTAGGGTATCAAAGAATAAATGAAAAAGAGCCTTCTTCAATGCTGAATTCTTTTTCTTCTTTCTCCTCCTCCTCTTTTCCCTCTTTCCTCTATGGTTTAATGGCTTCACTATTCAATCAAAAGAAGAGCTACCATATTTGGGCTGCAAACATCTGGATGATGCCTAGATGGCCAATTTTCTAATTTCTTTGTTACTATCTAGTGATCGGCCCAGATAAGGTAGCCAAAACTCCATTTCGTCTTTAGACACACCAGTTTTATTCAAACTTTTGTTATGATGGAAGACCAACCTAAGTCATACCAATTAGGGAATCCAAACAAACTTTGTAGTGTACAATCTTATCATTCACTCAACTCTTTGAACAAATCCAAATTGACTATTTGCTTTGATTTTAAATTTAGCAAGATTTTCTCATACATATATAATACATATAAGGTCCACTGAATTTCAAAATACTTAATTCCAAATCATGTGCCTAGATTTGTAATATAAGACAATTCAAGATACTGGAGTAATTGAAAGTGGGAGGACAGATCCCCAAAGTGGAATGTTATCTACGGAAGTGGGAGGATATGTACTTTGACTCTTAAAAATACACACTTTTTAGAGGTAGTTATCATAAAATATATTTCATTTAATGCTTCTGTGATAACTTTAGAAATCCAAGTTGTGAAATAGATGATAGATAGATAGACAGACAGACAGACAGAAAGACAGACAGACAGACATAGAATCTTTCTGATAAATGTAGGCAATCAATGGGTCATGCCACTCTTGGTTTGCTGACCTGATACTTCCATTGGATTCATGTTTTTAGCCCTGTTATCTTCAGTATATCGGGGAAATGAAGGCAGGATATTAATGAAAACTTGCTCTAAATGTGTGAGTTATTTAGACAGTTGCCTGACTCATAGAGCTATCCATGTAGGTAATGCATATGTGACTTTTTCCAATCAGGAAATTTGTAGTTCAAGGGTTTTAAGAATCCAGCAGAGAAGTTGGGTGTCAGTGACTGCAATGTTGCTGGGACTCTCATATAGTTAGAATTTACAAATGCTAAAGATAAAATAAGACAGATATTTTTATTTGTGTTATAGCAGACCAATAGATATTTTCAAAGATTCACTTGCTACTGGATATTTCTTTACAGTACCTTAGTAGATAATATGTTACCTACTGTTTAGTAATTTTTGAAGTTACATATACATAGAAGTGGAATTTTTGGTGCTAGTATATTGGGGGTAGCTCACAGTTACTCTGGAAATGGTTAAGATTTTTCATTTTCGTGGTTGTTTTTTGGCATTAGTTTATACACATGACCTTAATTTCATCCTAATAAATTTAATTCAATTTTTATTATTCTAGTACATAAAGTCAATGACTTTTCTCTTCAAAATTCAATATACTTTAGGAAAAATAAATTCTGCTTTGGAAATTTAAAGTAAAAATTTGGTAATACATTATGCTGTAGAAATTGCTCTGCCTTTTCTACATTGGTTTGATTGAGAATGAAAACTTTCCCAGTAAACATATAAGTAAGATCTCTGGTATGACATTTCTATGAAATGCTAAATGCTTAACATCACACCTTGATTTTCAGTCTCATAGCAAATAATAAGAAAAGGTCTTTTAGAATTGCAACGCGATGCAGTCATTGCTTAGAAGTTAGTGCTTCAATAAATGGGATTTGCTTCTGAAGAGATATCTATAAGGCTGAGCCAGTGTATATATTAACTTACTTTGCAAATGAGGTCATTTTTCATGTATAGGTAAACAAGTATTTAATCATATTAAAAAAATCAATGGGAAATCAAAATTTGGAGCTTTGAATTAATTATGGAAAACTTTGAACATTTGCCAAATTCCTAACAGAACAATTTTTCATATAACTGTGGGCAAATGAGTACATTACTCAGGAGAAACAGGGAAGGGATTGTTCGTTATATTGGAAAGTGAATTAATGGAAGGACTGGTTTTTTTTTAAAATAGAGTTTGGGATGAATACATCAGCAATAGGGCTTTTATAGGAAAGAAGATAATTTTCTAGGATCATTTTGTGTTGACCATACTTGCCCATTTATTCTTGGTTTATCTTCCACTTTTTCTAATGCATTTTAAATAATGATATGAAAAATACTAAAGCTCTTTTTTTTCCCTCCCTTACCCCTTATTACTTGAAGAACGATTGTTTCCTTAAGCAGTAGGATTTTTCAAGAAAGACCCAGTTTAGGAGTGCAGCCCTTTGGAAGAAAACACATGGAAATATATTGCAGTTCTGTAGTTTTAGGCAAAGATGATTTAACTCTTTCCTTCTGTATTTACACTTTTGTAGAAGTTTATTCTGAATTAATAATCAGTTGAAAGGAAAAGATAATGTTCAGATGTATAATGAATAAGGAGGAATCAAGAACCAAAACAGTGCACACATATTTTTTGTAACGCACATCAGAATTGGAGATTCCCCCAAACCTCAGAGCCCTCTATCTTCCCATGTTGCATATTGAATTTAACTCAGCTACAGAAATGAAAAAATATTAAATAAAATATGGGTCCTGCATTTTTTAAAATTTGTGGTCTGATACAGTTTTTGGCCTAAAGAAGGTTTCACATTATTAGTATAAAAGAATGTGAGTAAATTTGATTTCTATTGCATATTGTTGGTGACTTAAATAGCAATCAGATTTTCCATTTCTATTTCTTAACATGACCCATCTTTTACACGTGGTCGGCTCGGCAGCCCGGGGACGGCCCAGGGAGCGATGCCACCATCGCCCCAGCCAGGACTGCTGCCCAGCCTGGCCCGCGGAGACACATGGCCATTGGCTGCCCGGGAAATGGCCCGGGGATGGCCCAGGAAGTGATGTCCCCGGCCCAGCCTGGGGAGACATGTGGCCGGCTTGGCGACCTGGAGACGGCCCAGGAAACGATGCCACCGCTGGCCCAGCTGGGACTGCTGCTCAGCCGGACCTGCGGAGATGCATTGCCGGCTCAGCTGCCTGGGGACGGCCCAGGAAGCGATGCCCTCCTGCCACCAGGACTGCCACCTGGCCCAGCCTGGGGAGACACACAGCTGGCTCGGCGGCCCGGGGACGGCCCAGGGAGCGATGCCCCCACCCCCCAGCTGGGACTGCTGCTCAGCCCGGCCCATGGAGATGCGTGGCCGGCTCAGCTGCCCGGGGATGACCCAGGAAGCGATGCCCTCCTGCCGCCACCCCAGCCTGGACTGCCGCCTGGCCCGGCCTGGAAAGATGCATAGACAGCCCAGGGATGGCCCAGGGAGCGATGCCACCGCTGCGACCGCCGCCGCCCCAGCCGGGACTGAAGCCTGGGGGGGCAGCAGGAGGAAGAAGGGCGGAGGGGGAGGGGGAGGGGGAGGCTCCAGAGCCGCAGGAGATGGCACAAAGAGCCGCATGCGGCTCCAGAGCCGTGGGTTGCCAACCCATGCCCTATACGATACCTGTACATTTGGTTTTTCTTGCCTAAATTTAGAACCTTACTTTTTTCACCATTGAATATCATTTTGTTAGATTGCGCCCAGTGCTCAAGTCTGTCCAGATCTTCCTGTATCCTAAGCCTTTCTTCTGGAGTGTTGACAATTCCTGCCAGCTTGGTGTCATCTGCAAATTTTATGATTTCCCCATCTATCCCCTTGTCCAAATCATTGATGAAGATGTTGAACAGCACTGGGCCCAGAACAGAGCCCTGGGGCACCCCACTACACACTTCCCTCCATGTAGATGCGGTTCCATTGAGGTTCACACACTGAGTACGGCTGGTCAGCCAGCTACGGATTCATCTGGTGGTGGTGCTGTCTACCCCACATTTTTCTATCTTATCAAGTAGTAGGTTGTGATCTACTTTATCAAATGCCTTACTAAAGTCCAAGTAAATTATATCCATAGCATTCCTCTCATCCACTAATTTTGTCACTTGGTTAAAGAATGCAATAAGATTTGTCTGGCATGATCTGTTTTTGACAAACCCATGTTGGCTTTTAGTAATGACTTTGTTTGCCTCTAGGTGTTTGCTGATTCGTTGTTTGATTATCTTTTCCAGAATCGTCCCAGGTATTGAGGTCAGGCTGATAGGTCTGTAATTTTCTGGGTCCATTTTTTTTCCTTTTTTGAAGATGGGAACTACATCAGCTCTTTTCCAGTTCTCTGGTAGTTCCCAGTGCTCCAGGATCTTTGAAAAATATAGTTAAATGGTTCTGAGATCACATCTGCCAGTTCCTTGAGAACCCTGGGATGTAATCCATCTGGTCCTGGTGATTTGAACTCATCTAGGCTGGACAGGTGCTCACTTACCATTTTCTTGCCTATCTTAACTTGCGTTTCTATTCTGTTTTTTATGGCACTATTTTTGGTAGGTCGGTCTGTTTTTTCCCTTTGTGTAAAGACAGATGCAAAAATGGAGTTAAATAGTTCTGCTTTCTGCCTGTTGCTTGTCACCTTCTTGTCACTTTCCCCCACTAATGGACCAATCATTTCCTTCACTTTCTTCTTGTTTTTTACATGTTGAAAGAAGCTTTTTTTTGTTATTTTTGACTTTGGTCGCAAGCCTTAGTTCATTTTGAGCCTTAGCTTTCCTCACTTCATCTTTGCAGGCTCGGGCTATTTGTTGATATTCTGTCTTAGTTATGTGCCCCTCTTTCCACTTTCTATACTTGTCCTTTTTATCTTTCAATTTATCAGAGAGTTCTTTCTGCAACCATGCAGAGAGCTGTTTGAGAGCTGTTATTTTGAGAGCTGTTATTTTCCCTCTTTGTTTATATCTATATAAACTAAAAGATATACTGTATATACCTTCAAACAATATGGAAATAAAAGATTGGAGCAAGCACTAAACAAGATGCATTGCAATAATTTTAAATGATTCCAATTTTATACTTTATTTGGAGTCTTTTTGGATGCAACCAATTTATGGCAAAATCCGTGGTGCCCTAGGGAAGATCTTGGTTCTGATAGATTCCTTTTTATTTTTATACATGCCAGAATTATATCTACATAGAGGAGGCAAAATTATCTCAACAAGCCATGATTTCTTACTGTGATCTGAAAGGAAAACATCTCAGGACAGCCATAAAATCATGTCTTTTC
Source organism: Crotalus tigris (assembly GCF_016545835.1). Classification (NCBI taxonomy): domain Eukaryota; kingdom Metazoa; phylum Chordata; class Lepidosauria; order Squamata; family Viperidae; genus Crotalus; species Crotalus tigris. Next base: position 3,634,819 of record NW_024096599.1, read on the forward strand.
CTTGAAGTGAAATCATCCAAGTTTATATAAACCTTTTGTTGTTTCTTCTGTTTGTGTACATTTGTTTATAATGTGCATTCAATAAATTAAATTAAATTAAATAGCAACCATTGCTGTAACTCTCTTCAGTCTTTAGTATAATAAGGTGAGGAAATTGGACACTTTGAATTACACCTTCCAGCAGTCACAGCCAGCATGGCCAATTGTGGGAAAGGTTGCAAGCTGGAGTTCAGCAAGAGCGTGAAACTCACATATTTCAACAGAACTTATCTAAGAAAGCTACATATGCATTGGTTTCACACATAACACATATTGTTGGCATTAGTCTTTACATGTATGGAATAAGCATAGACAGATTTGGTGGGGGAGACAATTACAATCAATGCATTAATAGGTACTCTCCAGATGAAGTCAATTGCGTGTCATTTGGGTCTGTGACTAATATGTATATCAGCTCCTAGAGATTGCTTAGCCACACTTGCTCATGACACCCTTCCTCACACTGGATATCAAACAGCCAAAAAGCCATGGGTAATTTAGAATTACACACAGTGCATGTAATTTAGAATTAGAACAAAATATTTCTAATAAAACACAAGCTAATAAATTGCCAGGGTGCCAGGGTAAATCAATACTGCAATAACAAATTACTAAGTTCATAGTAAATAAAAACATAGTTGTGGAAATAAAGATAAAATTAAATGAAATAATTGATTAGAGCCATCTAGATGTTTTTTTTTAATGTGCTGAAGATCTTAATTACATTTATTTCTCTTAAATTGAATGACTGGCTTTAACATGCTGCTAATGAACTGCAAGAGGCTGCCATGCCCCAAATAGCCTCAAATAAAGTCTTAATTAAAATTGAATTACTCTTTGGGGCCATTTTTATGTGAAATAACTAAGAGTCTTGCCCCACAAGCAAGTTCAAGAAAATGATTCATGATTTGTTCTGGTACAAAAGACTTAACTGCATGCTGTGCCAGTCATCAATACAACTTCCCACCAATCAAATTGTCTCTGTATCTCTGTTGCAAAAAAGGGAAATTTAAAAAGAACTTGACAGAAGTTTTTATGATGAGGTTATGGATCTGGCACAATGGGCAATTACAGTCTGACAAAGTAGTACATTTTGGGGACCAGTAATGTAACTATGAACATTAGTAAAAAATAATAAGTTCTAACTGCAAGTCAGATTTCTTTCTCTCATACTGGCCAGTTATAAGATTTGCTTATTAAACAACCATGGATTTTTATATGTTGTACGGCCTTTTACTTACAGAGCAAAAGACCTTGACTTGTGACCATTTGTTTAATGACCATTTGAAGTTGCAAAGGCACTGAAAAACTGTGACTTACAACTGGTCGTTGTACTTATGATGTCACTGCATCCATGTGATCAAAATTTAGATACTCGGCAACCAGCATATATTTACAACATGCTGGGATTTATGTGATTATGATTTGTGACCTTCCCAGGGTTCTTCTGACAACAAAGTCAATAGGGGAAGCTGGATTTGTTTAACAACCGTGGCAAAAATGTCATACAGTCAGGGGCGACTCAGCAATTGCATCACTTAGCAACCAAAGCTCCAGTGCCAATTTTACAGAATACAGAATAACAGAGTTGGAATGGACCTTGGAAGTCTTCTAGTCCAACCCCTCTCAAGCAGGAGATCCTATACCAATTTAAACAAATGGCTATCAAGTCTGTTCTTAAAAGACTCCAGTGTCAGAGCACCCACAACTTCCTCAACTTGAGGACTATCCATGTAATCTTTTGAAAAGAAGAAGACTGAGTTGGCAGAGCCAGATGTTAAACATTTACCAGCACATCACTGGCTTGGTTATATCTACTGAAGAATTTCTTAATAGTGAAGCTGGAAGAAATGAAGCAGGTAGGCTGTTACTGATTTCACATTAACCATTGAACTATTGTAGCTGCTTACCGGGCACAATTTAATAGCTTGGTGTTGACTGATAACATTCATTATTTCCGAATCCATTCACTATTTCCGAGATAACATTCACTATTTCCGAGAGCTAAGAAATATATCTGTTCATCAACATCTTCAGAAAAAAATCCTTTTGAAGATTGTCTGCTGGGGTCCATTAATCCAGTAGGCCAGTAAAAACTTTTTTTCTGGGTTATTTCCAGGATAAGAAATGTAATCCTTGCATTTGGTGGCACTTTTGCTGATACCTTTCAGGTTTCCAGCCCCATCTAATTTATCTGAAGGCTCACTTAGTCTGAGGATATCTGCCTGTCCCAATAGATCAGAAATGGTGGCCATGCTCCAGATCCTTTCTATTAAACAATGTCACCTGGTGGGACCAGAAAGTGGACTTTCTCTATAGTAGAGTCTGCCCTATAGAATAGCCTTTCCCCATGATCTGGAAGGTATCTGAGCCTTCTGGAAAAATGTTAAGACCTAGAACTTTTCCCAGGCATTGGGCTGGGATCATAGTTGAGTACAGCACATGGTTGTGTAAAATTATTTTGGGTGTATATATGAGCTGTTAGAATAATGTTGTACAAGATGGGTGGCTAAATAAATCTGTTAAATGAATAAACAAGTATATTTTATTTTAAAAATTGAAAAGTTAGCATGTTCCAAAACAAATTACTAACCTTAAAAATATTCTTTATTTGTAAAGTTGTCTTTGGGCCCCACATAAATCTCAGATACATTCTTAGAAAATAAAATAATAGATATCTACAGCCTAATATTTTGTTCATAACTTTTCCTAGTTAGTCTGGGGAAAAAATGGTTAAGTGGAATGGTGGCATAAATCCTGGGAAGCTTTAGTGGGAGAATAGATGCAATTTTATCAAATTGCCTTCTGGAGAATGGGTGTTTTGTAATTAGCCATACCTACCATGGGTGCCATTTTCTAATTCTCAAAATTCCAAATAAGCTCATAAGTTATTAGCCCTCCAGTTCCTGCCCCTCTCTAAATATATGACCCTAGTGGCTATATGAGAAAGGGCCTTTTCAAGTAGATGTGCCCATTTAATTGATTCATATTTCTAGGTTTTTCCCTACTTTTAGCAATAGCAATAGCACTTAGACTTATATGCCACTTCATAATGCTTTGCAGCATATTTCCCCCAACAATCTGGGTCCTCATTTTACCAACCCCTGGAAGGATGGAAGGCTGATTCAGCCTTGAGCTGGTAATAATTGGAATGTTGGCAGTTGGCAGAATTAACTTGCAATACTGCATTCTAACCACTGCGCCATCACAGTTCTTTTAGCATTCTGTTTGATCGGAGCATCTATATTTTAGTTTAATAATTGAAAATAATGTCTTACCTTCAGGTTTATTCTTGTTGTGATCTTCAACAAATTGAATTTGGAGTAGAAATATAGGAAGCTGTCATATTCCTTGTAAATTGTAATTAATTTTTTTTTTTAGAAAACCATGCAGCCTACTGTACAAACCTTTTTGTTTGAATTGCAGAATGGTGCTGAATTTTGTCTCAAATTTTGTCAGTCAGAATAGAGCTGGAAGGGACCTTTGGAGGACTTCTAGCCCAACTCTCTGCTCAAGCAGGAGACTATTTCAGACAAGTGGCTATCCAGTCTCTTCTTAAAAACCTCTAGTGATGAAGCACCCACAACTTCTGAAGGGTTCCACTGGTTAATTGTCCTCAGTTAGGAAGTTTCTCCTTAATTCCAGGTTCCTTCTTTCCTTGATTAGTTTCCATTCATTGTTTTTTATCTTGCCTTCTGGTGCTTTGGAAAATAACTTGACCTCTTCTTTGTGGTAACCTCTCAAATACTGGAATACTGCTATCATGTTCCCCGCTAGTCCTTCTTTTCTCTAGACAAACCAAATCCTGCAATCGTTCTTCATATATTTTAATCTCCAGGCCTTTAATCATTTTAGTTGCTCTTTTTAGCTTTTTCCAAAGTCTCAACATCTTTTTTGTAATGTGGTGACCAAAACTGTATGCAGTATTCCAAGTGTGACTTTACTAAGGCTTTATAAAATGGTACTAATACTTCACGTGAAATACTTCATGTTTTCTTTGATAGTTGACATTATTTGATATGGGGTAAAGACTATAAATGAAAATTCTGAGAAAACAAAAGGAAAATGGTTTGATTTGTAGAGGTGAGCTGGCCAATAATTTTAACAAACAGTTTGAAATTGCATTTCTGATTTCTGTATTGTGGCATGTATTTCAAAATCTAATCAATAGCAGATCTTGTCTCACTTGTTAAATAACTAATTAGACTTTTTTTTTTTAAAAGTAATTGGATCTACTAAAGTGCATTTCCATATCTTGTTCTGAAAGCTCATTAGAGTACAGTTATCTTGCTCCCTAATTTTTAATTTATTAGCTTTTCACACAAATGTAATCATCGGTGCACTCAAATTAAACATCTGCTTTTTAAAATAATTCCAGGCATGATATTGCAGACAAGAGAAACACATATGTTTTCTCTCAGAATGAAAATGTTTTACTGAGATATGATTTCAATCAAGCTTTTCTGCATTGTGAATTAGATTATTTCAGAGATGAGATTGGAGAAAGTCAATTAGCATATATTTTCTCAGCCCGATTGTTAAGTTTGTTATGCTTCACTTCCTTGGTATTAATTCTTCTTGTACTAATTGACCTTCATGCAAACTACTTGAGACCTATAAGCCTTCCAGCTAATGGCTCACCTGGTGTTCAAGTTTTCTGAGGCATGTATTGTACATGATAGCAGTTTCAAACTCTTTGAAAACACTCATAACTGCTTCATCATTAATAAATTGGTCCTTCTGGGGTGTTTCACTTCTGCCTTGTATTTGAAGGGCATCTAAATTAGAAGGGCTTAAGGTAACTACAATAACTTAATGACTCCTATTAGACTAAAAAAAGTAAGAATAAGTATTTTTTTTCATAAAAATCTATACCAATCTATACATTAGGAAAAATTGCATATAAGAAAAATGTCTAAATATTTGGGAAATCTGTGAAGAATGCATTTTTTTTTCTTTTAACAACATCTATTAAAAAGAATCAGTGGACAAATTATTAATTTATTAGAATATTTAGATAAAAACAACCAAGTTCCTGCAGGGCTGATATTTTTAGATGCTGAAAAAGCTTTTGATCAATTGAATTGGCATTTTATGTTAAGAGTAATGGAAGAGATGAATTTTGGTGAAAAGATATTGCAAGCTCTTATGGTAATATATCAAAAACAAACGGCACAACTTATCGTTAATGGAGGTTTGTCAGAGGTTTTTACAATAGAGAAAGGTACTAGACAGGGTTGCCCATTATCACCGTTGCTGTTTGTCTTAACACTGGAAATACTGTTGATCAAAATTCGAGAGTCGCAGGAAATTAAAGGAATAGAAGTTAATAAAAAAGAGTATAAGTTAAGAGCTTTTGCGGATGACTTGGTTATCACTTTGTCGCAACCTACTTATTCTGTAGTAAAATTATTACAGCTGATTCATAATTATGGTTTGGTTTCGGGTTTTAAGATTAATGTTAATAAGACAAAAATTTTACCTAAAAATATGACTAGTCGGGAGAAGCAGACTTTGGTTAACTTGACGGGTTTTGAAATTGTTAATAAGGTAAAATATTTGGGGGTGATGCTATCTGTTTCTAATGCAAAATTATTTAAAAATAATTATGAAAGGTTGTGGGTTAGGGTACAGAGAGACTTGAAGAATTGGGAAAAGTTGCAATTATCCCTCATGGGAAGAATTGCAGTGATAAAAATGAATATTCTACCCAAGTTTCTCTTTTTGTTCCAAATGATACCGATTTTGAAGAATGAGATCAATTTAACTGAGTGGCAGAAAGGCCTTAATAAATTTATTTGGGCAGGGAAAAAGCCAAGGGTTAAATTTAAAATTATGCAAGATTTCCGTGAGAGGGGAGGACTCAAGGTGCCGAATTTGAAATTATATTATGATGCGGTGGTTTTAACATTAGTTAGTGACTGGGTAAATTTGACAAATTCTGATATACTTCACTTAGAGGGATGGAATTTACTTTTTGGGTGGCATGCCTATTTAATATTTAATAAAAAAATGGATTGGGCTTTTAAATCTCATATCTTAAGAATTTCTTTACTTAGGGTTTGGAGAAAATATTACAAAAGTGATTTTAAAGTACCATTATGGGCCGTACCTTGGCATGCAATAGAAGGAATAAAAAGAGGGGTTAAAATGGATATGGTGTCCTATAGACAGTTACTTAAATGGGATGGACAAAACTGGCAGTTAAAATTACGGGAAGAGTTAGCACAAGAAAATATTATTTATTCTTGGTTCCAATATAGGCAATTATTAGATAGATGGAAGATAGACTGTAAGGTGGGTTTTCACAGAGAAGATGAAAATCTTATTAAGCAAGTGAAGGATCAAAGACAAACCCACATTAAGAGGATCTATGGGGTTTTAGTTGAATTGGATTCAGAAACGGAACTAATTAAAGATTGTATGATTAGATGGGCGCAGAATTTTGGTGAGCCAGTTCCATTGGACACCTGGGAAATTATTTGGGTGAGAAATGTCAAATTTACACAAGCACAGAACTTAAGGGAGAATTTTTATAAAATGTTTTATAGATGGCACCTTGATCCACAAAAAATGTCTTTTATGTACCCTGACTTACAACCTAAATGTTGGAGATGTGGTTGTATGGATGCTACTTATTATCATATTTGGTGGTCGTGCAGAGAGATAAAAGCATTCTGGATTAAGATATGGTGGAATATCCAGAGAATTTTTAAAAGGAGGGTAAAATTTACTCCACAATTATTTTTGTTAGGTATAGTTACTGATTGTGACACAAAGGAGGTTATATTGATGTTAAACTTGATAACAGCTGCGAGGCTGTTAGTAGGACAATATTGGAAGAAGGAATCTTTGCCTACATTGCAGGAATGGTTTCTTAAAGTGTCTCATTTGGCGGAAATGGCAAAGATTTCGGCTTTCTTAAAGGGACAAACGCAAGAGAAATTTCTTGCTGTTTGGGATAAATGGATAAAATTCATACAATTTAAATTTGATATAAAAATATTATATAGTTTTTTCATAATTTTTAACTTTATATATATATATATTTTCTATTTTATATTCTTTTTTTTATAATTTTTTTTAACTTTTTCTTTAATTAAGCCTATATTCTGCTCTGGGAGGTCCTGGGGGGGGGAAGGGGGGGTTTGGGTAGGGGTGGGGGAAGGGGGGTTTTGTTGGGTAATGTTTGTTTTTTATTTGTATATGTTGTTTTTTGTTTTTGTATTGTTTCTTATTTTTTGTAAAATTTATAAAACTCTTTAATAAAAAAAAAAAAAAAAAAAGAATCAGTGGAAAACTATAACACCAATTTAGACCAGAATTGTACTGGTCTATACCTACTGAATTGGAATTCTGGTATTTTCTAAAAATATATGAAATTCTATCTGATCTGACATTTATTAAGGGTTTCTTCTTGTCTTCCAGTAGATTTTAAATCAACACCTGCTTGGTTAATCTAAAGACTTATTTTTTTCCACTTTTCTATTTTCACAGATGAATAATTGCACTAGATGATTTTATATTTCCAAAAAGCAAAGATTGACAATTCATTGCTTATTTCTACTTTCAACAACCTTTCGGACAATTCTGGTATAACTTCAACTAACTATTTCATCTTAAAAAAACTTTATTTGCTGCTGACCTGTTTAAAATACTAACCACATTTTAACTACAGAATCCTTTGAATTAATAACCATCTTGCTTGATCAGTTCTTGGAAAGTCAACAGACCATTTTGCAAGTTTTCATTTGGAATAATAAGGATAATGAATTCTGAATTTATTTATTATGGTGTTACATTCTGATTAGCATTTTACTTGATTTTTCATTTTTTTAAACCATATTTTAAAACAATTAACTATCTAATGTCATCCTGTATAAAGAAATATAGGGAATGAAATATAATTACTTCCATCAGCATCTGAAGGAGAGTTTGAAATGGTGACAATACGGGATCACATCCCAGCATCACCTGTTTTAGCCATATTGATTGCACAACTGGTTACTTATCCTATTTTTTTTGTCAATTTCCAGTTGCAGCTGCTTCAAAAACTGTTAGAGGACAAATATCTTTGTGGCAGTTGGTTGTAGTGGCCAAATCCAAACAAGGAGAGTGTACTCACATTTGCTTAAAGATTAGTAGAGCCCAGAGGAGAGGGGCCTATGCTTTTATATTTCTCTTGAAAAGTAAAGGAGAAGACAAAAGTGCTGTGCTGTGCTGGAAGAGAAAAATTGGCAATAATGGCTTTCCAGACCATTCAGCAATGCCTATAGTTCTTTCTGCTACCCTGGGGCCACCTCTGGTTCCAGCTTAATACTGTCTTTTGCTGATCTTATTGTTCTGGTTTTTTTTTTTGCCTCCAAAAGAGTCACCAGGTCTTATTTTTAGGGTGTATCTTTTCCTCTCTCCTTGCGGTGGTGGCAAACAACAACCCCGCCCAGCAGGCCCACTTCTGCGGCTGAAGGGGCAGCTTCATTTCGCAGCTGAGAATGGAGCTCCAGCCTGCCTTTCACAGTCAGAAGCCTTTCCAGAAGGCCTCTGCAGCCAAGAAGCAAGCACCGGATTTAATCGAGGTGCTCTTTTAGCCACAGAAGAAGAGGGCCAGCAAGGCAAGTGTTGATCCATGGGAGGCCTGGCTACAATAGTAAGCTCTACCCCCCCTAACCAAGCTTGATTTTTAGGCATGCACCTGCTCCAACACTAGGGCTTATTTTTGGGATAGGGCTTATATATAAGGTCCATCCCCAAAATCAAGCTAGGGTTTATTTTTGGGGTAGGTCTTACTTTTGGGGAAACATGGTATTATATTATTTGTAGTATTATTCAATAAAAATGAGTGAGCTTCCCTTGTTCAATCCATAGCACCTGCCTACCCAGCAGTTTGAAAGTATGCAGTATTGTGAGTAGATAAATGGGTACCACCTTGGTGGGAAAAAAGCTAGCTGTGTTCTTGTGTGTGGAGAGCGGAAACTGGTGTGGCACCTGGCTGGATGCAAGGCATTGTGACACGAGGCGAGGCAAGGCAAACCCGGTGGAGGAGCCCAGAAGAGCCAACAGACTGAGCACTGCTAGGTAGCTGGTATAAAGCTAGTTTGCCCTCTGTGATGCACCAAGGATAGGTGCATAAGTGCTGAACATAATGAACTAGCATTCTAGGCTGTCAGAATTGCATTGTGTGTCTAGCATGTGAAGATTTCCCTGACTTGTATGCCATGCACAAAATACATTCTTAGGATCATTGGTGCAGTAATATCAGCAGGATCTATCTATGTTTATCATAATATTGACTGTGTTCAATAAACTATAACATTGCTGAACAAAGCTGGTTAATAATTAACAGGCATTACTTTAAGCAAATGCTATTTCACTTGCTGAAAATATTGATGGAATAATGAGGCAGCAGAATTGTTCTCCAAGTTCATATACTATATTATGTCACGATATAAAATATGAGACTTTCTAGAGTATCACTGAAACATGATTATAAAAGTTAACATTAAAAAACTCCAACAACTATAACAGATATACTGAAGTACATTACATTTTCTTTATTATTTCGTTATTATTTCATAAACTGAATTAAGATCAAGTTAGAAGCATATTTATTTATTTACAATAAATATAATGATAATATGGAATTGTTTACCTTCAAATGCAGGTATGACTGTATTTTAAACTATAGCCAAAAAGTCACTCTTTTTTTACTGCATAGAAACAAACAAATGAGCAAACAAAATAGAGGGAAACTTTATATTCTCTAGTGTAAGAAATGTATTAAAAGTCCAGAATAATTAAATTCTATTTTTCCAAGTAGAAAAAAGTACACTATTGGAGTGGTTTGAAAAAGAATTCCTATCTTCTTAGGCTTTTTCCTATATGCCAGTGCCAAAGCCATTTGGATTAAATTCATTATGCATGTGATTAAAAAGTCAATGCATAAAAAGAAAATCTGTATAGATTTCTGCTGTCCCCCCCCATTTACACGGGGTTCTTTCCTCCATTCTTGCTTTTGAGTAGAATTCTCCATTTCAGATCTGTCACTCTCTGCAACTATACAGAATAGAAAAAAATAGTTAAAAATAAATGTGATCAATAGTGTAGACTGACAATTACTATCAGTATTTGAGCAGAGATAACTCCGGCAGACTGCATAACTTCCCTTTGGTCTTCTACTGTTGTGTTCCTGCTCCAAACAGGACTGCATATTTGCATAACTCAGGCAGACTGCATAACTTCCCTTTGGTCTTCTACTGATATTTTCCTGATCCAAACAGGAAACAGTATAAGAGACCACTGTACTGTATTTAAATTTGTGCTAATAGAGTGTGCATGTTTGTGCATTTTTCCTTAAAGTATATATTACTTTTATAGATGGACGATGGTCAGTGGCTTAATGACTCTGGAGAAGGTCTGTACTCCAGCAGTTCGAGTCCTAGTATCCTAGCACTGAGTAATGGAGTGAGCTCCCATCACTTGCTTCTGCCTCTGCCAACCTAGCAGTTTGAAAGTATGCTATGTGTAAGTAGATAAATAGGTACCATTTTGGTGGGAAAAATGGCTCTTCAAGCAGAAGTATGAATTTGACTGTTGTTGGATCTGCCTGAATGCGATGCCTGAATGCCAGGTGACATTAGTGGTGAAAAAAGCCCAGATGCTGCTGCAGAATATCCTCAAATCTTATAAGTGTGGAGCTAGGTGGCCACTTGCGGTACACTCCAGATAACATGCAAGCATGAACAAAATGGACTAGCTATTGTTGGCAACCAAATAACTATTTTGTAATACCACTGTAGTCTCCTGGCTAATGTAACACCACCATATGCTAAATAAATAGCTATAACAACAACAACAACAACAACAATGTTGGAAGGGACCTTGGAGGTCATCCTGTCCAATTCCCTGCTCAGGCAGGAAACCTCATACCATTTCAGACAAATGGCTGCCCAGTCTCTTCTTAAAAACTTCCAATGTTGGAGCATTCACAGCTTCTGGAGGCAAGTTGTTCCACTGATTAATTGTTCTAACTGTCAGAAAATTTCTCCTTAGTTCTAGGTTGCTTCTCTCTTTGGTTAGTTTCCATCCGTTGCTTCTTGTCCTGCCTTCAAGTGCTTGGGAGAACAGCTTGACTCCCTCTTCTTTGTGACAGCCCCTGAGATATTGGAACACTGCTGTCATGTCCCCCCTTGTCCTTCTTTTCATTAAACTAGACATACCCAATTCCAGCAACCATTACTTATATGTTTTAGCCTCCAGTCCCCTTATCATCTTTGTTGTTCTTCTCTGTACTCTTTCTAGAGTCTCAACATCTTTTGTACATCATAGTTACCAAAACTGGATGCAGTATTCCAAGTTTGGCCTTACCAAGGCATTGCAAAGTGGTATTAACACTTCATGTGATCTTGATTCTACTCTCTGTTAATGCAACCTAGTACTGTATTGGCTTTTTTGGCACCTGCAGCACACCGCTGGCTGATATTTAAGTGATTGTCCACTAGGACTGCAAGATCCCTCTTACAGTTGCTACTACTGAGCAAGGTATCACATATACTAAGGCGATCAAACCGGTCAGTCCTAGAGGAGATCAACCCTGACTGCTCTTTAGAAGGCCAGATCCTGAAGTTGAAACTCAAGTACTTTGGCCACCTAATGAGAATGAAGGACTCACTACAGAAAAGCCTAATGCTGGGGAAGATTGAGGGCAATAGAAGAATGGGACGACAGAGAATGAGGTGGCTGGATGGAGTCACTGAAGCAGTAGACGTGAGCTTAAATGGACTCCAGAAGATGGTAGAAGACAGAAAGGCCTGTAGGAATGTTGTCCATGGGGTCGCAATGGGTCGGACACGACTTCAGAACTAACAACAACAACAACAAACCACCTATACTATACCTGTGCATTTGGTTTTTCTTGCCTAAATGTAGAGCCTTGAATAAATATACTCCTTTTTAAATAATTTACTTTTTTAAAAAAAAATATATAAAAATATAGGAATAATACAAAACAGAACATGGAAAAGAATATGTTATAGCTAAATACAGCTAAATAAATCAGGGATATAAAATGTTATGGAGACCATAGCTTTCTAATATAACAGCAATATAAGTTTAATATTATGTCACACTAAAATCTTTCCAGTAACAAGCATTTCGGAAGCCTTGCAGCAGTTGTCATATATAATGTTAATTTAGTATACTTTGAGGGGATGTATGATTTGGTAAAGTTTATTTAAATAAGAATTCAGCTTTTGAGATTTATTTCATTCTAGTATGAATTGTTTTCCCTAACTGTGGAGCTTTACAGCATTGCCACTAGATGTAAAAATGATCTGACCTACTCATTAGGTTTCCAGCATTTTTTTTAAAAAATAATTGCCTATTTTGCAATTAAAACTGGAATAGTATACTAGTGATAAAACAAACCAATTTTCTCTCAGCATTCAGAATGTATTAATTTACTTCTTTCACTGAAATCCCCATTGTCACATCTCTATTAATGCAACCAAATTCTGCATCCATTTATTCATTCATTCTCAGATTCTGAGTCATACTTTACCTGTAGTTGATAAAGCCCAACAAATGTTCTGAGAAATATAAGATTTTTTTAATTTTAATCAGATATTTCAGTATTCCCTTTAGTTTCAGCAATACATACAGCAATACATACAGCCCTATGTATTTGAAGATACTAAAATCAATATGCTAAACTGAACTACTATGGAAATATGTGTTTCAAAAACAGTTGTCTAGATAGTTATGCAGACTGTCAGGGAGCCCTCTGTCCTTTTCATAGATGGGATTAAAAGGAGTTATAAAGCAATACAATCCACTCTAAAATCCATGTTAAGTATCTAGCATTATAATACAATTTAAAGTTTGGAATTGCTGATCACCTGGTCTTTTGAATCCTTTAATTAGGTCTTTTATTGGACTAAATGTCATTTTGAGGGTCTCCAAAGCCAGCAAAAGTTATTGTGCCCATGATGTTTAATCTATATAAATTATATTACAACCTACACATCCCTTGAAAATAATTCAGAGAGAGTTTTTGGAGAGCTTTGGAATTTGAATCTTAAACATCTCTTAAGAACACAGCAGCATTTTTTCAGGTTGAAATTGAAGCCTAAACAAATCATAAACTACAAGTTGCTTTAAAGAGGTACTGTGTATTTCTTCCAAATATGTTTTGAAGCATGACAGCCCAAACCTATTTTTTATTTATCCATTTTTATGTTGATTTGATGAAAGTTTGCTCAAACGACATGCATAAAAATATATAGATCTCTGTACAGTAAGTTTGCTAAAGCCCTCGGAATATTATTACATTATGTCCTATACATGTATAAATATTCTTTCTTTGTTTGATTCTCAGTTTTAATATTGTTATGCATTAAAGTATTTTGAAAGACCATTTCACAAATTACTGAAACCAGCTTGTTTGCAAACTGTTTTCTAAGCCATTCCACTTAGAAGCAAGAAAACATACCATTCTCAATAATTGTTTCGAATGTTTACAGTCATCATTCTCTCTGTCTGTTTCCATCTGTCTCTGAAATATAATAAAAATTGTAATGGTAAACTGTAATGGTCTTACCCCAAGGGTAGGTGTGCAGAGTAAATCACGAAACAGATCAAATACTGTGTTTTGCTTTGCATAAAAAGGAAACTGAAACATCTTAAATTAGTTCAACTTTAATGAATGAAAGAAAGCTGAAATTAGTCGAGTTGATTTCACTCCATGTTTATGTTAATAGGGTATTTGACTTCTGAATGCTTCATAAACCTTGCTATGTTCAGTGCTATTTGAGGTAGTAAAACAGTTGGAACTCTGTCAGGAGCTTTAATTGGAATCAGCTTAGTTGGGCCTGACAAGGTTTTCCAGTGTTTTGTTTCACACTTATTGTAAAAATGCAAAACTATGTGCTATTTATTTCCTGTGCTTCTTTTTGAAGATGTCCGTAGAGGTAAAACTAAATTCCAGAAGAGGAAATTATTCTGCCTTCTTCACATAGACCCAAACCATTGTCTTGACAATGGCAACCTGGGCATGGTTTCTCTTAATTTGGTGAAGATTTATTGTCTTGAAAATGCTGCAATGTTAATGAAGGGGTTCTGGTGGACTCATTCACTTCTTTATCAGTGACTTTTAAAGCTCATTTCAGGCAGGGGCTAGCAAAACTGTCTGTTGGCAAAGGAGCCCATAAAAATCTATTCCTGACTCTTAAGCTATGTGGAAGCAAATTAATATGCCTAAAGGGAAACAGTTACTACAGATCTAAGCACTTAAAACAAGGAGTAATTGTCTCATGTGTCTGAAAAAGTAAAATCAAGTTGGGTTGCTGTTGATTTTTTTTCATTATAATGAGGAGACCTTTGTACTTTTAAAAAAATACCATACAAAGATTCAACTTTTTGTATTATGATATGAAGTTTTTACGTGAATCATCATCTCTATCACCATTTTGTCCCCAAAAGCTCTATTTAGTCTTACATGGATCTATCTGATATCTTCCAGGTGTGTTGGACTTAAATTTCAGTCTACCCACTGGGAAATACTTTCAGAAGATGCCAAGTTGAGAAAGGTTTATTTCACTTAATTTCTTTCCCTGAAATTGCATGTTCAAAACAACATTTTAGAGAGCTAGAACAATGGTTTTAAAGGGTCATGTAATGGCATGTGCCTGATTTTATTTTATTTTATTTACTTTTGACAAGATGAATATACACAGACACACACAAAGACACATCAATCTATGTGCAGGAATAATTTCCTTTAAGTATGGAATGGACTAATCTAAAAATAGCTTGCAATCTTCTTCTACAATTTCATTTCAAGTGTTCTTTTTCCAGCAGAATATATTGATAAGGAAATATTTAGAACAATTCACAAGAGTGGATTAGAATTTTTCGTCTTTGAAAGCTAATTACATCAAATGAGCACTGTTATGGGAGAATGGAAGAATATAATTTCTATATTTAAATATTCTGTGGTGTCATTTGTTTTTGGATAAGCAGATAGCTGGTATCTGGGAAGGTATCTAAAAGATATTTGAGGTTCTGCACACTTATGGCAATTTCCAAAAATTACTATCTTCCACTGTTCCGTGTCCTTGCTAAGAAATATTGTTCATGTGAAATAATACTTTCATAACCATGTCTATAGCAAAATATCCTGATATTTTTTTTTACACTGGTGGCAAAGAATTAAAGATTTTAAACAATCCCAAATTAGGGAAATTTAATATTAGGGCAGTGTTTCCCAACCTTTGCAACTTGAAGATGAGTGGACTTCAAATCCTAGAATGCTGGCTGGGAGTTCTGGGAGTTGAAGTGCATACATCTTCAGGTTGTCAAGGTTGAGAAACATTGTCTTAGGGCATTACAGCACATCAGAATCCATGTGGAAAAAGATGCTTCAGAGTGCACAGGAGCCCTGTTGGAATGTCTTGAAAATGGTGGCGTTTTCCCCAGGTTGGCATGCTGCAACTGCCATGTGTCCCTGGAAAAAGATACTGCTACTTTAAATTTATATAAAAATGAGTTATGTGACATGTTTTCACAAGTGCATCTAAGAAGCTCTTCAAACTTTGTTCTCAGCTCCCCCCATTTAAGCTAGTCCCAACGTTTTCAGGTAAAAATAAATTCTCTTGAAGTATATTGGGCAATGTGCCTAAAACAGGTTAGATGAAAAAAAGGGATAAAGCAAGCTGTTGAGTGACAGACACAGATGCATCCTTATCCCCAATAATTCACAAATCCTGTCAAAGAGACTGAAATAGGACAGAAAGCCTACATATTAGGTTGTCATCAGCTTTTGAATTATTGTATTTATGCTGCTGAGATCGTGCATTTATGGACTAGAGAATAAACTGCACTGAGCACAGTGGAAATTATTACTTCTGAATAACCTTGTATATGGGATTGTATAGCAAAAGTTGCAAGAATAAAGAACTGTGCCTCTGCTATCTTCCTCGGCTGTTGCAGCATAGGGACCAGGGTATCTGAAGGTGAAAGTATCCATGATAGAGATAAAAATAGTGTTAGACATCAGTTGAAATAAACTGATTTGAAGCAATGCACCAATTTTTGGCTTCAAACATCTAATTGCTATTTCCTTTCTAGGAATTTTATTGTTCAGAATTTAGATAAGATCAATCCAGAATATGATGTCCCTTTAAAAAACAAATTTTTAGGCAGGTTATTTAGGCAACAATGAATCCCAGGCCAATGCCCCATCATTAAGAGATCCAGGATGAAAAAAAAAAATCCCATAATGAACTGAAATTGTTGAAAAGGTAACAGAAAAGAATTGGCCCTGGGAGACTCCTGTTTCTTGAAAGTACAAATAGCCCTCACTTAGCAACCGCAATTAGGAACAGCAAGTCCATTGAGAAGCACTGAAGTCATTAAGTGGAAAAGTACATATCCATGATGGGCCTACAAGCCCAGTTCCCATTTGATCATTAAGCAAATCACAAAGATCATTAAATGAGACATCACATGATTGCAGCTTATGACTTTAAGTCTGCATTGTCCATTAATTCTGCTCATCACAAGCCAGTTGAGAAGCACACAAATGATTGCAAGAGCATGGAACAGTGGTAAACATGAAAATTGATCCTGAAGTTACCACTGTAACTTCTAATGGTTGCTAAACCTGGCAGTCAGTAAATGAGTACCACCCATATTGCTCATCCTAGAAAATTATTTCGGTGGAATACTTAATTTTATTTTTTAGTTATTTGTTAGATTTTTATCCCACCTTATTAGTTTATAAGTAACTCAAGGTGGTGAACATATCTAATAGTCCTTCCTCCTATTTTCCTCACAACAACAACCACAACAACAACCCTGTGAAGTAGGTTGGGCTGAGAGAGAGTGGCTGGTCCAAAGTCACCTACTTGGTTTTTCATGCATAAGGCAGGACTAAGAGTCACAGTATCCTGGTTACAAATTACCTGTGGTTTCCTTTATAAGCAAGCTGCACTACAATAAACTTTACTGAGTAGCTTGCTATTAGTGAAAGCGGGTATGGCTTGTCATATGGCAACTGGGTTATAGATAAAACTCAGCATTTTTGTTGGTTGGTAACAATTTTGACAATATTGGTTCTCAGACACTGAAAGCAGATTTTTAAAAACAATACGTGTGCTTTAATATTTCTAAGAACCACATCATATCGGTTCTTTTCATACCTATCCATGATATCTTAGAAGTCTTCTCCAAAATCAAAGTTCAAAAGCATCAATACTCTTCCTATCCTGCTTCTTCTCAACATCTATAGATACTACATTGCTTGTACAATTCTGATATTTTAAAGGCACTTCCTGGCATCTGAATATTGTTTCCAAGGCTTTCATGGCTATTAGGTCAAAGACTAGATTATAGAATGTTTCTTGACCATTTGGCTCCTTTATTGTACATACAGCTATCTTATCTTTATATAATGATGGACAGTTGTTTTAAAGTAGCTATAATGGTGGTGCAGTGGTTAAAATACAGTATTGCAGGTTAACTCTACCCACAGCCAGGAGTTTGATCTTGACCGGCTCAAGGTTGATTCAGCTACCATCCTTCCAAGGTTGATAAAATAAAGACTCAGATTGTTGGCGGCAATATGCTGACATTTATAAACCACTCTGAGAGTACTATGAAGCACTATAAAGCAATATAAAGTGCTATTGCTAAAGTATATTGCAAATAACATAATACAATAATAATATTTAATAATATATTGACAGGACTATTTTTATATGTTTACATTATATGAATTTTAAAGCAAAGTACTGAAATTTCTAGTTAAACCCAACACCACGTAGTTTAATGATTTATCTTTTGAAAAAAAGAGAGATGTCATATCTAGGCATCATATAGAAATTTACATAGCACTTATTGGGAGAGATGATCTGAGAAACTAAAATACTGAACTGGTAAGAAAATGGATAAAGGAACAATAGTAATTTATTAAGACTCAGTCTCACACACAAGGCTAGTAAGTTTTCTACTGTGCCCTTTTTAAACCAGATCTTTTGAAAGGGTAAAGATAATGTTACAGAATGTCTAGAAACTGGATTACTTTCATTGCAGAATCCAACTGATTTTTCAACTAATTAAAGTGAAGACTACTTTGACTTCTTCCTGTAATTCTAACCATGATGAATCCAAATGATGAAATGTACAAACTCTGCTCTTTCACATCTCAATTGTGCCATAGTATATAAAGATGTTAAAAGGCAGAATTTATGCTTTGTCTTTATTTCATTATTTGTATTCCATGGATGCTCTTGACAGTTGCATACTACATTATGTTCTGAGTCAGAGGCAGCCCGTTAGAAATATTAGCTGTAGAGTAACAGTGAAAAAAAAATCTATGTCCACTTTTCCCATGCCTGTTAGCCTTCTAAAGGCATCTAGATAACTACAGATTAACACAAAATGCTGGACTAGATGTTTTGATGTAATCTGGATTCCAATTTTAACTTCCAGAATGTCCTAAAATAATAATGAAGAACCAAATGAATATTAATTTGTATACTGTGAAATATTGAACAGCAGTTATCCAAAAGGTGCTAATGACATCTACAAATCACATTTTGGCTACCATTAATAATTATTTATTTCCACCATAAAAAGACATCTAAGTGTAGGGAAAATGAGATGTTTCTGCAATAGAAACACTGAGTGAAGTAATGATATTTGGACACCTTGAAAAAATTAAGTAATAAGCACTTAACCACTGTGTGAAAAATCACCATCTGGAGAGGTCCTTTTTTTTGCCTTAGTTACAGAACTGAGAAAAACATCTGCGATGAATTCCAAATTAATGCTTCCCAATTAAAATTTTACAGATATGACTGCTTCTGAAATAATCTGCTCTGAGGCTACTTATCTGTGATTATTGTGATCTGGTACTAATTTCTGCATGCTGCAAAGCTGATTTTAATGACTTATGTGTTCTATGTTACAATATATTGCTTTCAACGCCGCTTTTAACAGTTTTCTAAAAATGACATGAATCAGAAGCAAGTTCATTTCAATTTCTTTTTAAAAGATTTTTAAAGTTTTTTATGAGAAAATAACTAATCATATTCTAAGGCACATTGTTTCCTAATTCAGCTGTACAGTTTGCTGTACTTTATTTATAATTATTATATATTCCTTAGTTTTGAGAAAATGGCTTAAGTAAAATTGATAACGTTAAAAACTATAGAAATCACGGGTTCTCTTTTTCTTCTTCTATTCAGTTGTGTCCGGTGGTGGGATTCAAATATGTGAACAACCTGTTCTCTGCGTGGATGCTGCTTCTGGAGGTGTATTCTGGGCCTGGGCAACAAAAAATTTCCAAAGTGGTGCAAACTGGTTGAATCCCACCACTGGTTCTGTCTGATTCTCGGAGATTGTCTGGACAAGTCCTTGCAGTTTTATTGGCAAGGTTTTTCAGAGGTGGTTTGTTATTGTCTCCTTCCCTGAGAAATAATGACTGGTCACCCAGTCACCCAGCTGGTTTCATGCCAATATTTCCTGGTTTCTAACCTGATGTCTTAAGCCAGACATGTCAAACACAAGGCCCGGGGCCCAGATGTGGCCTGCGAAGTGGTTTCATGTGGCCCGCGAAGCCATCCTGGAAACAGTGAAGGAATGGCCCCCGCTGCCTTGGCCCTGGCCCAGGCCGGGAGCCAATGTATAATTTTGTGGTGGCCATCTATGCTGAAACGCATTCAGTCTTAGCTCCACTAGGCCATCCGGAAACAGCGAGGAACCAGCCCCTGCCACGTTGGCCTCGCCCCCTGGATGCATGATGGGGAGGTGTGACCCTTTGTGAGGAATGAAGAAATGGATCATGCCTTGGCGCTTGCCCCGGTCCCACCCCCTTCGGCCAGAGACCCTCAGATCTGTCCCACTCCTGCCCAGGCCCCACAGGCACCCTTGACGCGAATGATGTAGAGCTGACTACACCCACCCAGTAGGCCACACCTACTCCATCCATGCCCACCCAGTAGGCCGCACCTACCCTTGCCACACCCACCCGGCCCCCCAAGGGCAACTGCAATGCTGATGCGGCCCTCAATGAAATTGAGTTTGACACCCCGTCTTAAGCACTACACCAAATTGGCAATATGAGTTCCATGCCAACATACAAACTGGATTTCTGGTCTCTCTTATACAAAAGTTAAATCAAGAAAGGCCTATTTTACAGTTTTTTAATTATTCACCTCACTCAACTCCATCCCTTTTAATCAATTGTTTTATTTTTATTATGAAACATTGCTTTATGATAATTAAACTACTTTATAATTGGTAGTCTAAATTAAGTATGATTGTATCTAGGCAACCTGTATCCCATTGGATCATCATTTCAAAGATATTTCCTTACCAAAGCAGAAACAGAATGGATAGCCAAAAAAGCAGTATCAATTTGTTTGATACCACAACCTCAAAAGAAGAATAAACTAGCCTGATTTCCCCATTCATATCATTCTCAACTGATGCCATTTGCAATCCACATGTTAGCATTAAGGAAGCAAAAAAAAAAAAGCAAAAAGAACAAAAACAAAAACAAAGGGTGAAGATGCATAAGTAAATGCACACTTCACCCAAAGGAAATTCATGGCAATTGCAAGAGGGAGGGATGGGGTTGGGAGCGGGAGTCGGGATGAGGAGCCTGACCCACTTTTATGTTATTTGCAGAGTTGTCATTGATTTTGGGGGTGGTGGTAATGGTGCTATTTCAAGAGCAGCATTATTCAATTGTAAGCGAGAGAACTCTAGAACTATCTCTAAGAACAAAAAATCAAACTTTCCCCTCCATATTACAGTCTTTTCAATCAGAACTGGAAGGAGACAAAGTCAGTAGGCACACCTCCTTCCCAGTTGAAATAACTGGAGATGCTACTCTATTACAGTATATCACAGCATTTCAAGAACACCCCCGCAGATTGTTATGACAGAAATTTTACCATGCAGCAGGTGCATGGAAATAACTGTGAAGGAAAAGTTTGAAAAACAAAAACAAAAAATCTTTAAAAGCTTGATTTGTTCACTGATCTTGATGTATTCCCCCTTAAATTCTTCGGGGCACAGCATTTTTTTTTTTTTTTTTGCAATCTATTTCAGCAAGCCAACAGAAATGAAAATAATTGGTAGGTATTACGTGCTGTTAAAATTGCATTATATATATTTCAATTCTTCACAGTTGTTGTTGATAGGTTATAAACATGTGGTTGGAATTTGGTTGTAATTCCTCAACAGTCGGTAGAATTAAACTTTTTATTTTATTGATTTTGTTATTCAACATATATATTGCCACAATCACAATGTTTGGCAGCTCATCAAAATAAGCAAACACAGTAACCTCATGTAAAAACATGCATTTCAAATTCCCAATCAATATATGACATTTTCTACTTTTTTTCAGAAAGTAAATAGAATTGAAGGCAAACTAATATATAATGGGAATCCATTCTCTCTAAGGAAAAAAAATGCTCCTGAGCTTCAGCTTCTCCCATCGTGACTGAGTACCTGAGCTCATTCCAATGGACAGATATGGCCCTGTAGAAAACTGGGCATTAATCCATAAAGGAAGCTAACAGATTGTGACAGGTATAATATGTATCTACAAGAAAACACCTATTAGTACATGAGCTAAGGCATTTTACATCAAATGTAACTTCTAGTTGGTCTTTAAAGGCAACCCCATGCAGAATGTGTTGCAGTATTCTAGTTGTATATTATAATCCGGTCCTCCCACTCCAGGTAAGGCTACAGATGGCTAGGGTTCAGTTTAAGCCTGTGTATTTCCCATCCAGGTTTGCCCAGCTTCCAAGCACCATGTTAAATAAATAGTATCTCCATCCTGCCCTGGAGTTGTAATATACTATTGGGATCATCACCCATTAATGGTATCTGCCAGGACATTATGTAGATCGTTCCAGGAAATCATCTACATAGAAGGCTAAAACTACTTTTACTGAGACTGTATTATATTAATAGACATATAGACAACATAGATCAGATTAGGAAACAAAATCATGTCAATGCTATTCTTATGGTAAAGATATAGTAACAGACTCTTGAAAGCCTGAATGCACTTTTGCCTCCCTCCTTTTATCTTTGTGAGAACATGCATATTTGTACACATTTTCCTGTTCCTTTTAAAAAAGACAGTCATGAATTGATTGTAGAAACAATCAATATGATTTGGGAAAAAGTAGGAACTGAATAAAATTGAATTGGATAGATTCATCCCTTCCTATATCACGAAGAGCCAAATTTTCCCAGCAGTGTCTTTTTCAACCTTGAGCAATGGCTACTGTAAGTCCTGCCTTCATACTGAAGAGAACTATATTTAGAGCCAGCTTTTAAAATTACTCTGTGAGAAACAGAATCAGACAAAGAACCATCAGAATCACTCAATCAAATGCAATTCCTTGTTAAATCAGCATCAACTCCAGAATACACAGCTGGAGTGGAAGAGCAAGGAGAAACAGCATTCTTGTTTTCATGCAAATGTTTGTTGCAAGAAAGAACAAATAAAGGATATATTAAGAAGATGGTTTCTAACTAGCAGCACATTTTGCAAAGTTTCCCTAGGATGCCAAAAGCTTTTTACTCATGCTTAAGCATCATGCAGCAAAATGAAATCTTTTCACATGTGATTATTTTTGTGATTATTTTTCTCTTTTTGAGCTCCTTCCCTACACCCCTCCCTTGGTACTTTCTGGTGGCATACAAAATATGATATACTAGAAAATGTATAACTTTTTGTTAATTTTAGATATGGAAAGTGAACAAGTGAAAGAAACAATGACAAGATGGGCAAAAAAAATGGCTATAATATAGAATTAGAAAAATGGCAAATGTTATGGGAGAAAAACTATAAATTAACAATGTCAACTTTGTACAAAGAAAATATGTATAAAATGTTTTATAGATGGCACCTACTGCCAGTAAGATTAGCAAAAATGTTTAAAAATATGTCAGATAGATGTTGGAAATGTAAACATAACATAGACACATATTATCACATTTGGTGGACATGAGGTAATGCAAAGGCCTATTGGAGAAAGATACATATGTGGCTAGAAAAAATATCTGGTGAACAAGTGGATTTTAAACCTGAACTTTTTTTACTAGGTATTATGCCTGAAAAGACTAATAAGCAGAAATTATATTTAATCTTACACATCACTACAGCAGGGAGAATATTTTTTGCACAATACTGGAAGAATGAAGGACTGCCATCGGAGGAAGAAATAATCAGGAAAATATTGGAATGCGCAGAGATGGACAGATTAACTATGAGGTTGAAAGATAAAGAAGATACAGACTACTATCAAATTTGGAACTTATTTTATTCTTGGCTAAAGGAAAGAATGAAGGATTAGGAATTAAACATGTATTAGCACAGCAAACTCCAGACAACTTGTTGATTGGAAAAATTAACATATGTTGATGAAAAAAACCCAATAAAATCTTTATTAAAAAAACAAAAAACAAAAGATGATATACTGCATCAGGACTAAATCACTATTATTGTGCTAAAATATTTTGATGCAAGAAACAGGAGGGGTAGGGGTGGAAAGAAGCAAAAGGATACATCAAAAGAGAATCCGAAGAAGAAAAGGGTTATAGACTGAACTGCTTTAAATTATTGCTAGCGACAGCTATGATATTGTAAAACACAGGATGTATAGCAATCTGGTAGTACAGGTGGAGATTTAAACTTCACTGAACATACCCTCCCACTGCTTGCTAGAAAAGCTCACTCCCTGCTGTTTGCCAATTAGTTTCAGAAGGAAGACTACACAGGTCGACAACAGCTTGTACGTATTATTTGAATTATTTACAATGATGTAAAGCCAGGCATTAAAGGTGCAGCATATAGAGAATACAAGTTAAAATCAAGAACCTGAATGTTGTTTGTAGGATAAAATTGCTTTCAGTCAAAGTTTACCCCCTGGATTATAACAGAAGTTAAGCATCCCTTTGAAATTCATGGAATTTAAAAGGATTTCATTTGATTTACATTTTTCCTTGTATTTATTTCCATTAGTGCAGCATTGCATAGCACAATGAGACATGAAATACCTTAGGTTATCTTAAGATATTTTAAATAATGTTATTCACTGGAAAATTGAATTGGGGTAACATTATTTACTTCAGTGAGGTTGCATTTTGCCTGGAATGTGGACTCCTCTTTCTTGCCAAGCATTCAATTACTTTTAATTTTAGAAGGAGAAATATTTAAACAGTCTGGTCTGTATTACTGTTTTTTTATGATAGCATATCAAGCCTTGGTTTGTAGTGCTATGCAGATGTAAGAGACAAACTCTTGAATTAAAAATATAATCAGTTTGTATCAAAATGATCATGAATAAGAACCTACTTTTCAGATATAATCTTTCATGCACCTTATTGGGAATAGTTTAATGGAATACAGTTGAAAAGATTTTCAAATAATAATTTCTGGGATAGTTTTACAGATGATAGCATGGAGTTGACCTGAGCAAGATGGCCTTTTTGGTATGGAATGGGATAATTAACCAGGGGTCGAGCCGAAAAGGGACTGCATCCAATGAGAAGGCAGAGCAGAGATGCAAAGTTACATGTCCTGTGCTGTGGATTGGCTGGGGACAAGTATCATTTAGCAAATTGCTTGGGAGGAGGATGCATTGGACAGGTGGAACACTGGCAGAGGACCAGCCATTGATAGATGCCCCAATGGGTCAGCTGCGGTGGGGGCTCCGCAGTGGAGTGGGCAGAGCCATGTGCTCATGGTTAATTGTCCATAACTTTTTGGTAGATAATTTCTTCAAATTTCTCCAAAGAAAGATAATTTTCACAATTTTTCAGGGGCAGAACCCATAGAGATAAAAATAGGGCCACTACCTTAAAAATGGTAATTTTTTAAAAGCAAATTCTCTTTCATCTTTTTAGATAAGAACTGAATGGGAGGAAAATGCAGGTGAAATTCTATGCTCAGAATCAAATTGCTTTTTCATTTACATAAAGAAGTGTGTTTGTTTGTGAGCTGTTTTTATAGATGTTGGTTTTTTATTATTTTTTGAATATTTTTTTATTACTGCTGCTGTGAGCTGCCCAGAGTTATGGCGCATTAAATAGGTGGTCATGTAAGTCTCTTAAATAAACAAAACATCCATTTTTAGTGGATGTGGCAATGCCTGGGGACAGAAGAACAGAAGAAGAAAAAAATGAAAAAAATCACAAAATAGAAAGATCTGCAAATAAAAATGACTGTGGCAAAAGAAAGCAAAGGTAGTACACCACTAGTTAATAGGTGTCTTGGATACAATCTGAAAGTAACTGGAGCACCATTTGAACACCATTGGCATTTACAAAATTACCATTGGTCAATTGCAAAAGACATCTTTACTCAGAAATCCTGCAATGACACATTTAACACCATAAAACATCCACATCTGCCTATCCCAGGTGCTTGGGAAGGACTGGAGAGGTGGATAAAAATGCCAAATCCAGTCTGAACAGCTGGCTGACTGTGTAACAAATCTTCCTCCTTTTCTTCCTCCTCTGAACACCATCAGCACTGATGAAAATCACCTACTAATATATTGCTAAGATACATTACTGTATATTGCTAAAAACTGAGATAACTTTAAGTGTAATAATTATATCCATTTTTATTTCATGGATTCCTCAATAAGCCATTGAGTCTCTAGATAACTGTGTTTTCTGTCTTTGTACATGCTACAGTCCTGGCTGAACTTTCAGAGAAGCATTCACCATCTATTGTGAATATCTGCCAGTGTTCTAGTTTTCTTTAAATGTGAGCAAATATGAACATTTTTAAAAATAGAGTTTGAAATGAGTATTGTTTGAAAACTGTTATGTAGAAATGTGTACTAGAGAGATTTTTCTATTAGATGGGGAATGAAGTTCCATCAGTCTTATTATATATGGCCAATATCTTTAAAAAGATAAAAACAACTATATTTTGATAATATTTTATTTTAAAAAGTTGACTGTGTAGACAATCATGCTAAGACATATACAAAACCAAGAATTTATTAATACAGAATGAAAATGTTTCTGAGTAATTAAGAGTGTAACCAGATTGTTGATTGAAGTACCATTTAAAATGTGAGATATAGGCACTTTCAGATGAAGTTTCTGATTTCAGAATTGAAATGAGGCAGGATTTGAGCAGGCTGTTCCTACCAGTTTAATTACCAGGATGTCCCAGGAACAGACGAGAGTATTATAGCAATTTGCATGATAAAGTCAATCCAGGTGTGGCATTGTTTTAGTGTCATTGCAGCTTGGTGTGGATGCCAGTGGATGTGTTTGCTTGGCTCCAACCTTCATTGGAGTATACTTTTGAAGATCTCCATGTCTTTTATGAACCTGAATGTGACTACCAATTTTGTCCAGGCCAAGACCTCCTTCCTTGAGTGTGGTCATTCTTATTAAAAAAACAAACAAACTGCCAGGCTGTCAAGATCTTCAAGAGAAGCCATTTCCTCAGCTATTTTGCTTATTGTGAGAAACGTTTTGTTCCCTTTTAAGCCATTTGGAGTTGTAAGTTCTTCTTACTGCATCTGCTTTGGGAAGGACACCAAAATGCATATTTCAATTTATTCTTTGAAAGTTGCAAGGTTCTTTTCTACTTTATAATTATTTTATTTATTTATTTATTTATTTTAAAGTTTATTGTAAGTCTAAATGGAAAGGTTTTTCTGTCAATAGTTTACCATCTTCCTTCAGGCTCTTGCCTGAATTGATTTTAAAATTTATATATTGATGAAATGTTATGTAATTATGGTTTTAATTGTGTTTTAATTAATATACTTGTCATGTATTGTCTGAGAAGGGGTTGGATTTGTTAGTTCTTGTGGAAAGATAGGATATGGATTAAATAATTAAAAAGTAAGCAATATGATCTTTGATTGTAATTAATGTTTGTTTAACGGATGATCCAGTTTACAATTGATAATTTGGCTATGTTTAATATGTCTAATAGGCCTCCTTTTCTTAGATTTTTACTCTCCTTTTCTGATGAAAAGTTCTTGAAACTCAAAAGCTTATGCGCTCATAACAAATTATGTCTTAATTTGAATTCAAACGTTAAAGTATTACAAGTTTACTCTAACATATTTTCATTTAAAGTCTAGCAATCTCTTTGAACATAATCTTATTTTTCAGATAGAAGCTGCTTATAACCAGATCCTCCTGCTGTTGATTTGGCACAGATCTTAGTAAAATGGATGAGACTTGCATTTGGGTGGCTTGATTAGGTTTACTGAGCATTAATTTGTTTTGGACTGGAGATCTGCATTTCAAGAGACCAATTGTGGAAAAGCACACATTTCACTCTGCTGCTGATTTCTGAAAGCTAATATGTTGAAGACAACTTGCTCTGTTCATAAGAAACAGCCTCTCTTTCCCAACTCCCTCCCTCATTTTAGAATCTGCTTTCATTTTGATGGAATTCCTATCTTAACATATACAGAGGTAATCTCTCCTTGATAATATGTCATTCATGGAACTCTATTACTGTCTTTGTGACAACATAATCATACTGGAGCAGCTCATTGCAAAATTTGAAGCTGAAGTTTAAAACTTTAGATCAAGAATATGAGTCATGGCAATTGAATTCTGTGGGATAGAGATTAGATTAAAATACCAGCAATCAAATTATTGAGGAAGAATGGAGGAAAATGCAACTTTTGCATGGTCCCAAATGATAGAAAATTCTGGGGAAGTACTGCTTAACTTAATGCTGTTCATGGCAAGACATTGAAGTTATAGCCCACAATCCTAAAGATCTGATCAACAAAACTTTTCAAGTGCAGTTTATTTCTTAAAAAGTCCATCAAGATAACAGGCTTAAGCTTGCTTTCTAATATTTATTTTATATATGAAACTGGATAAGTAGAGCTGGAATGAAGGCAATCAGCAGGTGCTTTGCAATTCCATTAAGGTTTAATACCTTAGCTAATTTACACTTCCTTTCTAACATGAAATGGTTCTGTCTTTAACTTATATATATTTCTCCATTATTTACTATAACTGTACATATGTATGAGTCCCTGCAGATTTTACTCCGTTAGTCATTGCTGATGCTAGGAGGCGGTGATTATCTTGATCATCTCTGTTTCAAGACCATTGAACCAGAGATATTTTTGCAGTCATGTGACCAGCATGATGTCACCGAACACTGTTACCTTCTGACAGCAGTGATACATATTTATCTACTTGCATCTGCATGCTTTCAAAATGCTAGGTTGGCAGGAGCTGGGGCTATGATGGAAGATCACTCCATCGTGTGGTACATGGTTCTCAAACCCGAGCTGCCAGCTTTTCAGCCAACAATCCCAGCATCTTAACTATTGAGCCACTCTACCGCCCAGTTCTACCCATGTGACATCCCCAAATACTGATGTCCAGCCACTTCTTACCTAGTAGTTTTGGGTTGTATCAAAATAGCCATTTTGGTTTGTTAACCCATTTGCAAAAAGAGTTTACCACAATACAGGAATTTCTACATATAAACTAAAGATTTTGCTTCAACTTTTATTTAACTGGATTCTATAGGACCAGGAATCATCCTGAAGTCAATAGTATTGATTATGTTTCAGAATACAATTCAGTGACAGTCCATACTGAGCTGGCCAAGATAATCAGCCTTCATTTTAGAATTGCATTTGTCAGCATAGCCTATTTTCAAAGTGTGTCTTTGACAAAATGGTTTTGAAGCCTCATTTACCACATATGTGCAAGATTTCAGTCAATAAGCAAAAATAACTACATTTAAGTATGTGTGTGTGTGTGTGTGTGTGTGTATGTGGGGGGTTTAAAAGGAACACTACAGTTTTGTAGTTTGCAGGTAGCATTTAGTTGATCATAAGAAGTTACTGTGACTAAAAAAACACAATTCTAGTTATTTGTAAAAGTAGTATTTGAAAAGTCTCTGATAAATATTTTTGTTTTATTGCTTCCACTCACGGACATGGACTAAATTTAGGCAATCATTTGGACTCTAGAAGACCACAGCTATTCCTTTCTTACTACAACAAAAACATTCAATGACCTCTATTTTTTCTGCTATCTGTCCTTGATGTTGATTTTATCTTGGCTCCAACCATAACTGAGACAGTCTTGAATCATCCTTAGCATGTTGTTGTTAATTGCGAAGTCGTGTCCGACCCGTCGCGACCCCATGGACAATGTTCCTCCAGGTCTTCCTGTCCTCTACCATCTTCTGGAGTCCATTTAAATTCACACCTACTGCTTCAGTGACTCCATCCAGCCATCTCATTCTCTGTCGTCCCCTTCTTCTATTGCCCTCAATCTTTCCCAGCATTAGGCTCTTCTCCAGTGAATCCTTCCTTCTCATTAGGTGGCCAAAGTAATTGAGTTTCAACTTCAGGATCTGGCCTTCTAAAGAGCAGTCGGGGTTGATCTCTTCTAGGACTGACCGGTTTGAACGCCTTGCAGTCCAAGGGACTCGCAGGAGTCTTCTCCAGCACCATAGTTCAAAGGCCTCAATTCTTTTGCGCTCAGCCTTTCTTATGGTCCAACTTTCACAGCCGTACATTGCAACTGGGAAAACCATGGCCTGGACTATACGCACTTTTGTTGGCAGGGTGATGTCTCTGCTTTTTAGAATGCTGTTTAGATTTGCCGTAGCTTTCCTCCCCAGGAGCAAGCGTCTTTTAATTTCTTGGCTGCAGTCCCCATCTGAGGTGATCTTTGAGCCCAGAAAAATAAAATCTGTCACTACCTCCATTTCTTCCCCATCTATTTGCCAGGAATTGAGAGGGCCGGATGCCATGATTTTGGTTTTCTTAATGTTGAGTTTCAAGCCAACTTTTGCACTCTCCTTCTTCACCCGCATCAAGAGGCTCTTTAGTTCCTCTTCACTTTCTGCCATTAGAGTGGTATCATCTGCATATCTTAGGTTGTTGATATTTCTCCCGGCAATCTTAATTCCAACTTTTGATTCATCTAGCCCTGCCTTTCTCATGATGTGCTCTGCATATAAGTTAAATAGGCAGGGCGACAGTATACAGCCTTGCCGGACTCCTTTTCCAATTTTGAACCAATCAGTGGTTCCGTGTCCAGTTCTCACTGTTGCTTCTTGACCCTCATATAGGTTTCTCAAGACAAATGAGATGGTCTGGTATTCCCATCTCTTTAAGAACTTGCCACAATTTGTTGTGATCCACACAATCAAAGGCTTTAGCATAGTCAATGAAGCAGAAGTAGATGTTTTTCTGGAACTCCCTAGCTTTCTCCATGATCCAGCGTATGTTGGCAATTTGATCTCTAGTTCCTCTGCCTCTTCGAAATCCTGCCTGTACTTCTGGTAGTTCTCGATCCACATACTGCTGGAGTCTAGCTTGTAGGATTTTAAGCATAACTTTACTAGCATGTGAAATGAGTGCAATGGTGCGATAGTTTGAACATTCTTTGGCATTGCCTTTCTTTGGAATTGGAATGTAAACTGACCTTTTCCAATCCTGTGGCCACTGTTGAGTTTTCCAAATTTGCTGGCAAATTGAGTGTAGCACTTTTACTGCATCGTCTTTTAAGATTTTGAATAGCTCAGCTGGGATACTGTCACCTCCACTAGCTTTGTTGTTGCTCAGATTTTCACATTTCACTTCACATTCTAGGATGTCTGGTTCGAGGTCAGTGACCATCTCATTGTGGTTATCTGGGATGTTAAGCTCATTCTTGTATAGTTCTTCTGTGTAGTTTTGCCATCTCTTCTTAATCTCTTAGCATACTACTCTTAAAGGAATATTTTTTTGCCTTTAACACTGTCCAAAGGTAGCCTCAAAACCTGTTAAACTTCATTATTCATGTCATTGAAAGAAAGTTACATGTCTGGCAATGAGTGGAAACAGATGAAAAATTCAATATAGTGGCTGGCAATGGAAATGGACAATTTCATACCAGGTACTTTTCTGCAGACTAAAGGATGGATTGATTGCATATCCCAAAATGTATTCTCTGTTAACACACACATTCACATACATAATTGATCCATGCCAAAGAAAGCTGAATTCTTTACCTTTTCTTCTATGGATGCTATTTCCAAGGGTGAAGAGGAATACGTCTGTTGAAGCAAAATTAAAATAAGCACATAATCCAAAAGAAGCAGACACTGTAACATCAATTGTCTGCTTTCCTTTGCAAGTTGCAAGAAAAATATAGAATTTTACAGCCAGACTGCAATGCAAGATTAAGAATCAAGCATAACTTCTCCATGCTGCTATGAAACTGCATGATGTATTTTTAAAATAATATGTGATTCAGAAGTATGAATTCTACAATCAAAATAAAACTGAACAAGTTGTATTATTTTTCTGAGTCTCCTGCTTTGGATATCTTTATTTTATTCTGTGAGCCTGAAGGGGTTTTCTAAGATGCTGCCCTGAAAAAAGTAAATGTTCAATATTTGCATACAATTTAGCCTAGAAGACACGTCACATATGCAGCTGTATATTAGTTACTGACTTCAGAAGGACCGGTCCACATTAAGTTGCTTTTCTAGTACAATTTAAATGCTTTTTTTCTTGCATTCTAACAGATGGCAACAATAAAAACTCAGATGGATTCCTTTCTGCATGCACTGCATTGTTTTGCGTATGATAAAGCTTAACAGCCAAATACTTTCATCTCCACTCTTATTTGATAATATTCTAATAAAAGCACTGTTCATGTCAAGCTACCTGCAGTCATACTGTAATCAACAACGTTTGTTGTATGGTTCCTAAAAGAATGTGTTGAATAATTAATACACTTTAAAATTCTTAAGATAAGAAAAATAGTAGGAAGGATGTACATTCAATATGGCAAATCCTGATTTTTTCCCCTTTGTTGTCTCTTTTGGATTTAGGAAACAATTCAGTGGGTGCTTATCAGTTTTGTACTGATATTTCCAGGGAACCAACACTATCTGAGTGCTGTCAGACTATCCCTCTAATAACTCTCCATTTGCAAATTGTTACAAAAGGAGCCATTTTACTTTCTTACAAAAGAAACTGTTAGTTTGCAAAGAGGAAGGCATTCTCACAAGTCTGGGGGCTAAGATTTGCCTTATTTGGTGAAGAGAGAGCTGCAATAGACAGAAGGGTGAGGCAAAGTACCCAGAGGTATTTTAGACCTGGGAAGGATTTTTCATTTTTCCTATTTTGGTAGGAGGAATAATCATTGGTCACCTTTGTTATGAGTTTAAGTGCAAATATTTTTTTATTTCAAGTGGTCTCACTTTTCTACCATTCCAGTCACGTGGGTTTGGAGGCCACGTGTGATCTGAGAAGCTTGCATATGTCCTAGCCCTGGCTGGTTCTGTATTTCACATTGTTTGGGAAAGAAAGATTTTGAAAGGTCATTTTTAGTCCTGTCTTTGCGTCTCTCATTCTTTTCTTTTTAATCATTTTCACTTCTGTTCATGTATGGGTACAACTGTCTTTGTACTTGTTTTGCACTTGGCCTGTAACTCACATATTTAAATCGGTAAGCCTGCAATTTAGCACCATAATCTTTCAGGAGAAAAAACTGCCTTTCGACAGTTTGCAAAATACAAACATGAAAAGACTCAGCAGATTCATTAAAACAAAGTGGTTCCTTGAAGAAAGTTTGCTTCCATCCTTTCAAATGCCAGAGAAGGGGCTGATGACTTAGAACTGCTAGAAAGGTAAATGTCAGCTAAAGGAAGCTTATATTTAGTTTTTCACAAAACCAATCAACAGCTATGTTGGTTTATTACCTCATGTTGTCATTCTTCCTTTAGGCTATATTTTCTCAGGTAATAATTCCAAATGCATGATAAAAAATTGTTTTGGCTATGTATAATGCTGTCTGAAAAGGCTTGTATTCTACTCTATTTATTTATTTATTTTTTTAAAAAATCAGTATTGGTTTCCCCCCTCTCAATTCTTATTTTGAGTTTCAAGGTTCTTTAATGCTCTCTAAGTGACACATTCCTTCCTGGGTTATTCACTGAAAAATACTGATCAAATATCTGTTTTTTTAAAAACTAAATTTTCAAAAGATAATCACACTTAAATGACTATGAACAAATCTATTGTATTCTAAGGTGGCTACTAGAGTGAAATTTGTAAAGATTTGTAAAGAAATGTATTAAAATGTGTTTATTTAAAAAAGACAAAGTTTAATTAAAAAGTATACTGGTATATACCAAGTTGAGAAGAAACAAAAGGTTTTCCTGTGAGAACAGCTACAGCTACATAAAAATCCAGATTTAGTTATCAGTGTAATGTGGTTTAGTGTGGTGGGAAATTTGTTGGAAAATTCTGTATATTTACTGTAAAGCAGAAGACAAAATGGAAGTAATATATAAATTCAGAAGATAAAGGCAACAAGAGGAAAGGACACTGAGTAATTATTCAATAAAATGTAACCAGAATTGTTGAGACTCAAGTAGCTTATAAGATTAATTATTTTATTAAAGTAAAATAAATTTTACTTGGAACTGCTTATATCCCAGAACAATACCTTTAACACCACCAAAGAACCACATCTGACTATGCTATATCCTTGAGAAAAACTCATTAGGTGGATAAAAATGCCAAATCCAGTTTAAACATCTGATTGACTGTGTGACCAAACATACTAAGTCGTGGGCATAAGCATCTGGATGAAATAAAGACAAACATAGCATAAAAAAAGTATGTTGTCCCCAATTCGGGTCTGAGCCTAGTGCCAAAACCAATGAAGAACACCAGACTTGAGATGCAAGTTTTGTTTCTTTTTATTATTCTTCAGCAAAAGGGGCCCCAGCCAGCAAAATGTCAGGACCCAGAACAAAGGATTCAGAAAGCTTTATGTTGTTGTTAATTGCGAAGTCGTGTCCGACCCATCGCGACCCCATGGACAATGTTCCTCCAGGTCTTCCTATCCTCTACCATCTTCTGGAGTCCATTTAAGTTCACACCTACTGCTTCAGTGACTCCATCCAGCCATCAAGCTTTATACAATTCCATTAAAGCAGAGGTGGGACAAGACCAGATATATAAGAAATATCTTCTAATAAACATTTTAGTAATGATCTAACAGTTTATTATGTTGGTCTCTAGCCATCCCTATTCCTAAGCCTTGGCTAATGAATGCTCCAGGAGTTATCTAATACACATTTTGTTTGCTCCAGGCTATCTTTATTGCTAACTTCTAGCTGAGCTGCAGAGGATGTCTAACTCTTTGTTATGGTTATCACTCCTCTAACCACCTAGAATTGCTACAAATGTTAGACATTCATACTCTCTGTGAATAAACATTCTTTGTTCTTGCCAGACATATTCCACAATTATTGGCATCCCAGTTTTCTTTCAAGTGCATGCCATAGCCTATCTGTGATTTAGCAGAGAGCCCATCAAGTAGATACGACTACTTAGCAATATGTTATATTATTTGGGCTATGCAACACATTAAATTAAAAAGATTTTTTTTTTAAAAAAAATACAGTTTGCAAGGTGTGAATATAGGCCCTGTCTGAAACTCCATAAATCATGGGCTTCTTTCCCTGAGATCATGAGGGGACAAGACAAGGTTCCTGAGATCCCTGTTAGGTGAGGATGTACACACAACTGACCTTTAGATTAATCACTTCTAGCTCTAATAAGGGAATGCAGGGATGGTCAGTTGGAATGTTCTTAGTTGTGGAGAAGCAAAATTTATGTTCATTCCAAATTGCAGGGTAAAATTTCCCAGAATTTAGGCATGAAACCAACATATCTAAATTCCTAGATGCTGTGTATATTCAGAATGCATTATATTCCAATTTTAGTGTGACTGTACTCAAGCCTTACCTGATCAGCAATGCTTTGTATTCTTTCTTAGATTCAATAATAATGGGCTTATCAATTGCTTCTTTGTTTACACATTTTCTCTAATCCTATCCATGTTTTCTAAGTACCATACTACTTTCACTCACTTTTTTTGGTGCCAAGTTGTGTCTTGCAGTGTGCTGGTATAATATGATAATATAACTTAGGAGGTCTAGGCATCTCTAGGTTGAGTACCTCTGAGTACTTTAAATCCTGAGTATTTGTCAAGAACAGAAAGGAGAAGCTTTATCTTTCCTTTGCTCTTGGTCCTCTAAATCTGAGAATATGCTAACAATGCTGGGGCAACAAATACCAGTTGAAGGCAATAACTGCTTCCACACACTGCCTTGGTTTGGATACCTGTGTGCCCAGGTACTCTGAAATACATTTTATCTTTGAATCCGAAGTGCTGCAAAACTCCTAAAGCTATTACCGATAAGCATCAAATCGTATTTCTGAAATATTAAAAACAACACAATTGAAGAATAATTAAAAGGGAAAAAAACTTCAGGGAAAGAAAAGTTGGAAAAGCCAAGGGAATGAATTTTAATAAATGATAGCTTCTTCCTCTGATAGTCTGGAACAGCAGATGGCCATTTGTTTTAACAGCGGATTGGTGCTCCATTAAATTTTAGTTCCCAATTTAAATATCACAAATGCCAAGAGACATAAGAAATTGTGAGGTTGTGATTTACCTGGTTGGAGAAAGGAATGATTTTGTCAGATCTGCACACTTTTTAGGTTTTCTATGCTTTTGGGCTCTCCGCTTAGGCCAAAATGCAAGGGAATAAATGTACTTTGATGCCACTGGTTTGGGAGTTTCTCATTCCAATGATAGAATTTCCAATAGTACAGATCTGCTTTCCCATGATAACATTGTCAGATGTCTTAAAGACACAGGTGATAGTATTTTATGTATTGTGCTGCATCACCTACACATCATATTTCATTTGTTTAATTTATTGAGGCATTTATGTTATTTACTGCCTAAAAGTGCTTTACCTGACAATCCCAATGTGAAGAGTTCACAGCCTTGATTCTTTATTGACCAAAATAGAATATCTCAGCATGCACATTTTTCTCCAACCAAGTCTTTGTGGGAAACTGCTACCAAACTTATATCATAATTAGCCATTTAAAATTCCTTTTGTCTTCTATGTACATTCTTTCTGCTTTGTTAAATGACAGCTTCTTTTCCAATCTGTAATTTTACCTGTGGCTCACATGTGATAGGCCAAAACATTCTTGGACATGGATAGTAAAATTGATGAATTTGATTTATAGAAGGATTTTAGTTAAGGCAAATTCGTGGAAACTTATTTACCTATAGAAGATGTTTCTTACATCCATCCCCTATTTCATTTCATTTCATTTTGGCAGAGAGCTGATGTCTTGCTTACAATTATTACATGTTTAGGTTTAATTATAAAACTAAATAACGTGAATGAACTAGAAGGCACAGTTTCTGATCAGTATTTGTGGGGGCTTGTCATCTAACAATCACATTGTGCAGGATACAGGGTCAATAAGAAATGCACAGCTAGCACATAAAGCTAATTCAACCACATAGGAGTAGCTCAGCTAAAGAGACAAAATATTCTGCCCCAAAATACAAAGGACAATAATAGCTTTATTTTGGAGGTGGGAAGGGAAATGAGGTTAAAAGCATAAACCAATAGATATATAGATTTTTAAAAAAAGTAGCAAGGAAGAGTTGATGTTTAAAATGACTGTTGTATTTTAAATACATCTGGTTTGCCAAACTTCTACACCATGGAAGCAAAGAGCATGTGAAGTGATGCTTTCAAATGGGATATTCTCTTGAAACAAAAGGATAAATAAGAAAATATTTGCATATGAAAATATTAAGTGCAATTTAGAGACTGAAATTTATCTTTTACACAACTTCTTTGCCATAGAATGTAAAATGTAGAAATTAATTTGATCCTATACTGCATATTCCAGTTTTATTTTGCATCTATAAGATAATGAGATAAGTCTGCTGATACAGAGCAAGTGGCCTACATGTACTGCCCTAATGTACTACCCTTTTAATGTAAAGATATTTTAGAGACCTGACTTTGATTAACTCTGAAATGTGCTGGTGTGACACTTGAACTTACCTATTCATTAGATTAAAGATTATATTTTTAGAATGTTACAATGCTTGTTAATCAAACTTAGAAAAACATTTCAATGTCCATTTTAAAAATGAATAGCATATGAAGGAGAAAATATGTAAAAATAGCTATTTTGAAAGGGAACTTTTTAGAAGTATTTTCTAATGTGAATATTTGTGGCTGTCATTTATTTTTACTACACTTGCAAATTAATCTATAACTTGGATAAATGAAATAGTCAAAATGTTAATATAGAAAAACTGATCACCCTTACCATTATGCTGATGCATGAACAGTAGTCAGACAATAGCAAGATATGGAACATAGTAAAAGCCATTCAAACAAACTCATAGTGGGAATGGTCAACGAAGGAGAAAAAGCTATTTATTTGGAATACATTTTTATCATGCCAATACGATTACCTTAGTGAATATTATTTTTTCTAATAGTTGGTAGTTTGGTTTATAGTGAGGTAAGCATTCTGACATGTAGCAAAGTGATATAGATTTTATTTATTTTTAATATACAACATGCTGCTATAGTTAAGCAGTAATGGGCCAAGCCCTTAGGAATGAATAGTTAAATAACAAGACAGTAAAATAAGGCACTTTATAAGACTAACCTACAGTCACCAACAACTCACAAAGTTTGTTTTCCAGAGTTCATATATTATGTGCAAATAAACATTGAATGCAGGACTTGAACCAGAGTTCAAAGTTTTTCAGATGGTGCTTCAGACAATGACAGCCATTTTTGTTATTAAAAACAGAAGTAATGCTGTAGACTAAAACAAA
Organism: Crotalus tigris; assembly: GCF_016545835.1. NCBI lineage: Eukaryota > Metazoa > Chordata > Lepidosauria > Squamata > Viperidae > Crotalus > Crotalus tigris. The sequence continues at coordinate 3,672,607 of NW_024096599.1, forward strand.
CTAATTTAACACCAACGCTTTTCTTTACAAAGAAATCCATTACCAGTAATTAATCTTCCAGATAATTGATAAACCGTAACACTCTCTGAACAATGTTTGCCAGAAATTTGTCTCTGACTCTCATTAGTTCAATTTTTGCAGAAAGCAAGTAGGACTCTTATTTGCAAAGGAACAAATATATACCAATCTATAGGTAAGTGAGTTCAGTTGGGATTACTGCCAAATATAGGAATGCTGAATTCAGTATTATTCTTACTTCTCAACTTTCAGTGTTACCATGATTAGTTCTGAGAGTGCTGCTAAATTAAATCTGCTTAAACTGACATAGAATAATAATACAATAATAATGATTATAGTTTGTTTTTTCTAGTCAAAGGATTTCTTGTTCCTTCCTTTCAGAGTGCTATGTGAAATCATGAAATTGCACGTAACTTAAGTATCATCATAACCACTTGATACATTAACTACATATTGCAAACTATTCAGATTGTTGTTGGGGAAGAGACCAAAATCTGAAATATGAAAATTTAAGGTGAAAACTAGATTTTAAAATTAACTAGTTTACATTGATGGTATGACTATTTCTGTACTATATATTTCATGTTTTTCCCAGTGTGATATCCTCCTGAAGAATGGGATTTGAATCCTCATTATTCTCACTTTTGATGCTAAGGTTTAAAATTGATTTATACTATGGCAATCTGTATATAAGATTAACAGATTGCATTCCATTACTTGGATTAGGATTTCCTTACAATTGGCACTTGAGGGTACTTTTCAAGTACTTCATTTTATTACACAAGAAAATAATAATTTTCTTTCCAGTTTGGGAATATAGCTTACCTCTTCAGCTACAACTACCAGAGATAATAGCCCAGACAGAGAATAATATCAAAATAGAATACTCTGATCAGAACTTTCAACTAAGAATATATTATTCTGTCTGTTTCACTTTCTATAATTACAACAGGAGTTGGCAGGAGTTGTTTGTGTCATTGAATCCAACTCTATGCTCATTGCCAAAATCCAAATTAAACCATCTCAGACAGATGGTTGTCTAACTGTCATGTGAATATATCTAGTAAAGAAGAAACCCACCAACCACTGATGAACAGTTTTATCCTTTAATAGTTAGAATCTCGCTGCAATGAAAATACATTATTTCTGCACACTGAAATGTGACAGAAGAGAGCATGGCTTTCCATGTGACATCCTTTTGGGTATCCTGATGTACCAGTTCCTTTAGTCTTTGTTCATAGGACAGTTTCTAATTTCCAGATCCTCCTCCACTGTCTTTTTTTAATCTTCTCCATTTAATTCCTTTCTGAAAGTGTGATGCTCAGTACTGGATATAGTACTTTCTTTAAACCTCTTTGAAAGTGTGAAGATTTAAATGACCCTCCTCTTATAGTAAAAGTTGTGATTTAACAAATCTGTTTTATTATATGAAATGTTGAGTTTATACCAGTGGTTCTCAACCTGTGGGTTGGGACCCCATTTGGGGTCGAACGACCATTTCATGGGGGTCGCCAGACAACGCAGCCCGCCATTTTTTTCCCCTTTTCCTTAGCTGTGCTACTCCCTTTTATTCTATTGGCTTTTGAAAGCCAATAGAATATATTCTGTTGAATAGAGTCTAATTCTACTGGCTTTCAAAAGCCAATAGGAATTGTCCAGGCTGTCTCTGCCCTGCTGAGCCCACCAAAAGTCCCATTCTGCAAACGGTGCTGCACCAGTTGAGTAATCCTCGACTTACGACCAGTTGAGTAGTCTTTGACTTACGACCAGTTGGGGGTCGCGGCATTAAAAAGGTTGAGAACCACTGGTTTATACAAAATCAGATATGGTACAGAAGTTACAAGGAACCATGCCAAATAAAAAGGCACTTGAAATATTTAGCAACTTTAAGAAATACTTCACTGCTTTTAGTTTCACTGTCCCTCAAGAAAAGCAAGTGGACTTTTCTAACACATGTGCATTCAGAGAAAAATGATGTTTTTAATAAGTCTGAATTTATTATAAAAATTGTGATTGTGATGAATCATTTAGAAACAAAGTATGCGTACAGTGTATTGAACCTGTATAAAACTCAGTTTATATTAAGATTATCATGTAGACAGTCAACTTTTTTTTTAAAATAGACTTTTTTTAGGTGACTGTATCTGTTAACACACTGAGGTCATATTCAAGACATTGTACAAAATCTAATATAACCACAGAAGTAGAATTAAGAAACATTCTTATCATCTGTGACTTAAGCATATTATTTAAAAAAGAGCCATATCCAGAAGGTTGATCTAGCTGTAGATTGCTTTTGACGATGATAATATACTTCTAAAATCATGTGCAATTTCTGTACAACAGTGTACTGTGTCAGCTGAAGACAAGAGTGAATACTTAGAGACAAATATTTGGAATAAATGGAGATGTAAGATGGACACTTAAAAAAAATAAAAGAAAAGAACATGCGTAAACTTAATAATAAATAAATAAAATAAACATTTACAATAGTATGACAGCAACAAGTTGGGGAAATGTTTATATGCAGAAGAGATACTTGTGAAAAGACAGATCATTAATCATGGAAACTTCAATTATTCTGGCACTGGCTTATGAAATGAATATCAAAGATGACTGGGTGAAATAAAATAAGAGTTATTTCTTTGAAATTTGCTGAGTAATAAAAAAGACTGAAGATAGCTTTGGATTTGTTCCCAAAAAAATATCAATGATAAATGACATAAAAAGTCAGTGGATATTTGATTGTTGTGATTATGGAATAACAATTTCAAGTTTTAAAAAACAAAACAAAATACCACTCTTCATAAAATAATTATAAGATTATTAGTCTTAAAAATGACAGGTACTGAAGGAATAGAAAACATAATTTATCCAAATACTAAAAGAATTAAAACTCTTAACGTTGGGTTGGATTAGATCTAACATCTTTCATTTATGATAAGAGTATTTTAGGTTCCTATTGTGTTGCTTTCCTGTTTTCCCCATTTTCTTGATAGTCTCGTGTATTCCTTGCATCTTCTTTTTCTATGGGCTGAGGAGGTTTTTTTGGATAATTTTACATAATGATATTACATCTAAAGGTGGAAAAGAAGATACTGGAAGCCCCACTCTACTAACAATTGAGATTCCAAGATACTGGCTATAGAGTTGATGTTAAAATGCAAATTCCTATGTATTAAAAGATTCACTATGGTAACATTGACTTTGACCTATGAAACTATGGGCATGATAATTTTAATTTTATTCTTAGATTTTTCAGGAAGCAACTTTTTGCCCCAGATTGATATAGCAAATGAGTCAATTCTCATGCTAAAACTTTTTTTTTTTAGGAGAATAGTAGAGGAAAAAAACAAATCACAATGGATTTGCGCAGGAATTTGATAATTGAAAGAAAGGGTCATTTTTAGTTTAACATTGGATTATTGGGGAATAAATTCCCCCCACTTTTTTTAATAAATGATTTTACAAACATTGCAAATGTGCTCATGTACAAATAAGTAGTATAACACGATTGTATTATAACAAATGAAGGATGGATGAATGGAAGGAGGGAGAGAGAGAGAGAAAGAAAAGGAAAGGAAAGGAGAAATAACTGTAACATACTGCTTGATTCATTTTGTAAAAAAAAATCAGTTTTTGATCCACAAAGAAGGCTCACCGTATCACTAAAGGGTTTGTGAGGCTTGCTGCTATATATATAGCTAGGCATTTAATAGTCAATAATGGTTATCAGTTGGCAAGCTGACATTTTAAAGCAGGGGTGTCAAACTACCAGCCCGCGGGCTGGATGCATCATGACAAAACCATGCCCACCCCATTGCTGGCAATGGGGAAAAGTTCTTATACGTCGCGCGATGTCATGTGATGTTGTGAGTTTGACATGTCTGTTTTAAAGCACTATCTATATTTACTCAATGCAGGCTTTGTATTAGGACTAGACTAGACTAGACTAGACTAGACTAGACTAGACTAGACTAGACTAGAATAACAGAGTTGGAGGTCACTAGTCCAAGCCCCTGCTCAGGCAAGAAACCCTATACCATTGCAGACAAATGGCCGTCCAGACTCTTCTTAAAAACTTCCAGAGTTCACAACTCCTGAAGGCAAGTTGTTCCACTGATTAATTGTTATAACTGTCAGGAAATTTCTCCTTAATTCTAGGTTGCTTCTCTCTTTGATTAGTTTCCATTTGTTGCTTCTTGTCTTGCCTTCAGGTGCTTTGGAGAATAGCTTGACTCCATCTTCTTTGTGGCAACCCCTGAGATATTGGAACACTGCTATTTTGTATGTTATATGTTTTGCCAGCTCAGATAACAAGTGGGTTGAAATAAGCAAAGGGTCTCACTGCTTACAAATAAAGCATCAACAGTAGGAGGTCTTAGAACTATTTAAAGAATTTAATGGACTTTGAAAATCATTCATTGTGTCTCATGTTGTTTTTTTCCTCAAACATTCTGAAATTATTTTTTAAAGCTTGACAAGTTCAAAGATCCCACCAGAGAACCCCAGTTTTAAGTATTTCCATAATATTAAGTTGAGAAGCTAATGAAAGTTTTCTGGCCAAGCTCACACCATGATGTGGGCTATTTTAATGTGCAATCATCTATTAAAGAAAATAGATACATTTCTGTGGAGTCCTTGTGCTTTTATTCTTTTGAAGATGTTAATAATTTCATGTGTCTTCTCTAGTTGTTGCTTTTCTATTTTGATGAAATGTTGTCTATGTACCATATCCATACTTTGGTTGAATGTGTGAGAATGCTATAGTTTCTAGACACTGCATTACAGCCTCTGCTATGAGTCCTGAGAGACATGATCCTTTGGGTGTTCCTTTGATTTGTTGGTATGTTTGTCCATTAAATTGAAAGAAACTAGTGAGGTATTTTGATCTTAGTGATTTGGTTAGATGTGTTATGTACTACTACTGCCATTCTTTTGCTAATTCTGAATCTATGGGCATAAAGAGAGTTGTGACATCAGATGAAACCATAATTTCATTTTCTACACACATATCTATGTTAATGACAGTCCATTTTGAATACATAGTGGAAAAAAGAGTCTTGCGAGTTAACAAGGTTGATACTATATGGTACAAAACTATTACAGAATCTAGCTGTTCTGCTTCGGATACCATGAAGCCTCCACCCAGAAGGTAACAAAGAAAACTGGTCATGGAGAGGATGTGTAGCACCATTGACAATATTGCAGACCCTAGTCAAATAATGCTTATATGCCATTACCTGGATAGAAGGACGTGAACTTCCAATGATCTTTTTTCTGCCATCCTCAATACTCTCTGCACAGACTTCCTGTTTTAAACAATAATACTTCCAAACCAAATAGCAATACAATACCATAGGATGCTTTCAATTGTCCCTCTATAGAAAGTGGTAAGGATGGGGAAGGAAGATGTGCTGTTCTCATTCTGCACAGAAAATGCAGTAACAAGTGAAAATTAATCACCAGTGCTATCTTTACCCTGGAATTTCAACTACATCAGGATTTTGTTAGGACAGAACAATGAACCTACACTAGCTGCAGCTCCTGAAAGCTTAAGACTCTTAATAAAATTTGTTAGCCATAAAAAGTGCTATTGGACTCCATATTTTTTCACAGGCACAGTGTCTGACGTTAGTGCAGATTTATTACTAGAAAGGAAACATAGTAGCTTTGACAAGAAAGTTGAGCCAAGACCCTAATTGTTATTCTAACAGTTTGAGCCTGCATTTTTTACAACAGGTCGAGATAAAGAGTCAGGCTAACATAAATCCTTGAGTCTCTAAGGTGTGAACTCTATGATCAATTAGTCACTGGCAGGCATAGGTTGGCAGAGTAATAAAAATTCTAGTCCTAAAGATGTTACATAAGAAGTATGGGGAAAAGCATCCAGGATCTAAAAGAAACATAGCAGTACTGAAGGGAAAGCATGACCACAGTGTTGGCTCATATTCAAATTTTTACTATAACTCTCCATGCTTTTATATAGTATGATATGACAGAAAAATATTTTGTTACAATGGTACAAAAAAGGTGATGTTCTAAAACAAAGGCACACTCATGTTTTGTACATTTGATTCATAAATGCACATTTGTATTATTTTATGCATCTTCCTTTTGTATTCCATATCTTTTCAGACTTCAGAAGTGTGAAGTTAAGCAAGGGTGCCAAATATTTCATATTTACCTTGCTTTGTTTTATGTGAAACATGGAATGAAAGTTATAGTCTTGTTGTCACATTAAATAGCTTCACAAGTGTAAGAAGAGATACTTTGAATAATTTATCTTTTGTAAACAAAAATGGCACATTTTATACATCACAATGTGCATTATCAGAGAAAGCACTTTTTAGAAGGGCTGAAGATTGTTTACATAAAATGGAGGAAATATTGAAGATATGTTTTAAATTATTCATATTAGCTTTAAATATATTAGCTGTGATAAAATATTGAGAAAGAACTTTCTGCTTCTCCATCATGGACCAACAGTATTTCTCAAATTATGAAATTTTGTAATTGACCATATTATTTCCATTCCCTTGCTCCTATCCCACCAATAATTTTTATCTCATTGGGATATAATATTTTATGGAAAATGTAAATTCAGTTCAATGTAAATGCAATTCAATATTTTCTTTTTAAAACTGTAGTTGTAGATATATGCATAATACAACAATAAAAATGATAATGAGATTTAAAATTTATTTATCCCTATTATAATCAGTCAACATTAGGTTATGAGAATAGATATGGGAGCTAAACAAGGGCTCATTAGGAGCAATAATAACACATCAAGTGAGGACCTTGCTAATTATGACAAAGCCAAATATGGCTATTTTATGGAGTGTAAAGAGACCCAAAAAGAGTTTCCTAGCTCTTTTCCTATGTCAGTGATGCACACTTCAAAATAGCTCACCTTTCTTGTTCTTTATACTTCATATTGTAGCAGCATTTACATGCTTCAGAATTCCAGATGAAGATGAAATGAAAGCAAAGAGTTACAATTTACAATAATTTATTGCAGGCTACTATGGTAACTTTATTAAACTTGTTTGAAAATTGTAACTTGAGAGCTAATTTATTTATTTATTAAATTTATATACTTCTCATCTAATTGTTGAGCAACTCTGGGTGGCTTGTAATGTCATAAAACACAATATAAAACAATTAGAGTGATAAAACATTAAAATATTAAACATTAAAATTAAGACATTACAATTAACAAGAAACTGGATAGAAAGGGTTCAATACATAAATGAGGTGAAGTGGATCTTTTCCTAATTTACTAACCACTCCGGAGTGGGATGTGCCCATCATGGTTCCAAGCCAGTTGGCAGAGCCAGATTTTCAGGCTCTTTAGGAAGACTAAGAAATTGGGGGTGGATCTCACCTCAAGGGGAGTGGTGTTCATGAGGGCAGGAACCATAGCAGAAAAGGCTCTTCTTCTGCCAGCTGAAATTCCTTGGGCAACAGGGGCCTCAATATGTGTCTTCTGATTGAGCCAATGTAATTATTGAGCAAAATCAGTAACAGTGGTATAACATTGTGTGATATGAATGCTAGCTACTTGATAAAATGTGTGAACTGATAAATATTCTTGGTTCATAAATATGAATCTGGTCTCCTGCTAAGAAGCAAAAGAGAGTATTTCATAATGATGGATGGCGATTGTCAATATCCTAAATAGAAATATAATTTCTAATGTTTTGAAGGGAAAAATCTACTCATTGAAAATATAGCTCTTCAATAATAAATCTTTCAGAGTTTTTGCAAAAAAGAGCGTAGTTAAGAATCAAATATAAAAGTGCCTGAAAACACTTTTATAGTATGTAAAGGGGCAAAAAAAGGACAAAGTATTTACACTAAAGACTGAATCCATGCATGCTATTAATGAAAATTATTTGGGTTGAAATACAATATATCCTATTGATTTCACTTCTGATTTGCTTCAAAGCCTGTTGGAATTAACAATTTTTAAAAGTGACAGTAATTCTATTCTAGTAAATATGTGTGAACACATTTAATAAAGCAATTGTATGCAAATATAAAATTTTTTGCCTTTTGCCCAATATCATTGGCATGTGATATAAAATGTATTGAACTGACAAAGAAAAATCTGTCATAGCTTTAGATGTTAGCTACTTAAATGGAGGTTCGGGTGCAATCAAGTCATGCTGTGTTAAAGTATGAAAGTAGGTTCAAAAATTGTTTCATTTATTTATTTAATTTATATCCTGCCATTATTATTATTATTTTGCAAACATAAAGGGATTGCTTCTTCATGATCCATATTCATCGAGCTGATACGATATCCCCCAAGAAGTTCTTTCTTTAAGCCTGTTTGCAGTGATGAAAACTGTTTTAATTTGTATTAGGTATTAAAGATGTGGGGATGTCATCGAAGTTTGTCATAGAAGTTGGGGCTATACAAAGCATGTCCACATAGTTTAACTGCTGTAGGAATTTAATGTAATATTAAATGTACATAATAATCTATGTCCACTCTCATTCCTTTCTCATTTTGTCCTTTACTGACATGGCCCTGAAGCTATACGAAGTATCTGCTGCTAGTTTTAACTAATCTATTTGTCATTTTACTGTACTGTATTTCCTGATGTTGGCTTGTTTCTGAAAACTATATGGAAGACTGAGTTCAGATGAAATGAAAAAAGGGTTAATTGAAAACAAAAGCAGATATTTCTGCCTTCCTTTTAGGCACAGTTGGGAATAAGTGTTATACGTAATGTTGCCAATGATTAACTTTACAAGTAGTCCTCAACTTATGACTGATTGCTTACAATCGACCTCGTTAGAACTAATTATGACCCTGTTTCAAAGTTCAGACATCCTCCTCCAGTAGTTACATGAATGCATTTTGGGTGCTTGGCAACCAACTTGCATTTACAGGTATTTTGCAGGCATGTGACTGCATTTAGCATTTTTATCAGAAACTGGGGTTCCAGTTTTTGGAAAAAGTGTATATTGGCTAAAATGTGTTGGTTTAATGATATAGCATGCATTTAATGACTGTTCACAAAAAAGGTCTTAAAATCATGCACAGTCATGTGGTGACCAATTTAATAACCCTATGAGTTATAGCCATAATTCCAGGTTTAGTTATAGTTGTAACTCATGGCCTATCTTGATCAAAATAGATCAATGGGTAGCTTTAGCATTGTGGAACTTTAAACTGGGAGAACTAAGGCAAATGGTTAACTTTTTCCCTATTCAAATATTTGTGCTCAGTTATGTCTGGGATATTTTCTTCATATTTAAAATCATGTACAATTGGACAGAAATGTTTTGTTCAAGAATATTCAGACACACTTGCAGGGACATCTACAGGAAGATGGGGTTAAAAAAATCAGGTTGATGCAATTACTCTACATGATTGAAGCCCCAAACATTTTAAAAAATATAACAGGTATACGTCCTGGTCACAGGATTTTTAATTGCAGAGAAGTGTCACATTTCACCTTCAGATTGTGCCTAGAAAATTGAAGCTGTGAACTACTTCTATTTATCTCATAGTTTATCTTAAATTCCTGTAATTTTCTAATAGATACAATCTTTGCTTCCTTGATGTTCAAAGAAAGCCCATCCTGTTCAATATCATATTTTACATTTAGAATATTTCTTAGATCTTCAGTTTCTACAATCAATGTAGTATCATCTGCATATATCAGATTACTGATATTTCTTCCATTTTGACACCAGTCTTCAATTCTTTGACACCTGTGACATATATTATGTACACTTATAGATTGAACGGGTGGGAAATGTCTGACTTTGCCTCCAAAGTTAAATCAGGTTATGAAAAGCTATTGAAAATATAATTTGGGATAGAGGTCCACTAATCTTTCAAGTATATTTCACCAACCTTAGTTTTTATTGAGATAATGGAGATGGATTTTAATAGTAATATTAACAATATGTAATAAACAATTATAAGATAAGAAATGGGAAGATAGAAAATAGGCAATTGGCTATTAGCTTGCTAGATATTCTAACAGAGAACATTGAACAATGTCTTCAGTTTAAAGTAATATAAAATTGCTTATCTTCAACAGAAAAGAAAGATGCTTCTATTTTAAATTATGCTTTATTTAAATATTGAACAACATAAAGTAGTAACTGTGAATATCTTACAACAATGAAATACTGGATGAGACAGTATGGATAAAATTGAAATTGTGAGACTGGTACTGTGGCATTAATGTTACATTGCAATGGAAGTTTTTGAAAGTCCTTAGTTTAAAAGAAGTCAAATGTATTATTAATTTCCTGGCAGATTTACTTGGCAGTTTTTGATATGTAAAATTATTCTTAAATGTAAATTAATAGAAAGCTATTACATTAAGAGTATTGCTTTTGCGAAGAAAAATATGCTTTTACTGTACAAAGCTATTGTTGCAAAAGCATTACTTTAGATAGTCACACTATTTATTTTTAATGCTTTCTCTACTGGTGTTGAACTCAGCAAAAGCTACTTGAAGCATTCAGATACATTATAAAAATCATTAAAGATCAACCATTTCCAATTACAGAGTCATACTTACTAGACAATAGGTTAATACAGGAAAGGTATGGCTGGACAGTTTCATTTTTGGAATGACAATTTTCAGACAAAAATGGAGAGTCCGAATATATTAGATATTAATACTGTCAGAGGCATGCTTCCGCAGCATTGCTTGCTTTAATCTATTTGTTAATAACAACCCAATGATATACATTTGAATTCATAATATAATTAAAAGAGCTAAACCAGGCCTTAGTTTTTCTCATACAATGGCATTGGATTGAAATTAGTATAAATTTAGTTCAGCTGTAACCTTTGGAAACCAAGGCTAGACAACGCCCCCCGCCCCCAGTTCTTTGAAGAGGTCACTGTGGCTATTTTTCTACCAATGATTGATCTTTGTAGCATTGCCCCTCTATTGTTGAAGAGAGCCTGTTCTGATCACTGTTATTTTGGTTTAATGATAGATTGTTGCTAGTGTGAAATTATCTATATATTTTATTGAAAGAATTTTTTTAGTGAACCATATGACTGGAAAATCTATTTGTTCCTAGAATGACAGGGTCAATTGTCCCTTTCTACATCTCCCTTTCAGTGTCTGGACCATCTGCTTTGGAAGACATCAATAGCTGGCTGTAGTAGTAAACCAGGATAAATCAGGTTATGTATGTAGTACTAATTTCTATCCATTCATCATTGTATACTCCTATGGACACCCCAAAATACACAAGTTGTGAATAGCTGTCCATCCTATTGCATCATTATTGGGGACCTCAATGTACAAGTCTATTGCTAGAACTGACAAAAAAGCATGGATATCTCACAGAAGGAAGCAAATATTATATCAACTCCCTACTACAAAGCTTCCAAAAAAACCTGATAATAGAAAATGAGAATGTGGTTTCATTCAATGTTACAACACATCTATAGACCCAGAATTTGGAAAAGAATCTATGGCAATACTGCTACACAATACACCTAACATAATCCAATACACTAAAATCATAATACCCACTTCAACCTCTGCCTAATTAGCTTCTTTCAGTTTGTTGGACAAATATAGCAACAAATCAGAGGAACACCCATGGGGTACTTTTCTCAGGACTCATAGCAGAGACCATAATGCAATGCCTAGAAACCATAACATTCCCATGCATACAACTCAAAGAATTGATGTGGTATGTAGATTCATCATAATAAAAAAGGGACAACTAGAAAAGACACATGAAATTAACAACATCTTCAAAGGAATAAAATTCACAAAGGAAAAAGAAAACAACAACACACTATCTTTCTGGATATCCACACCAGCAGATGAGGATGGCAAATTAGAAACACAAAGCCATACTAACCAAGTGCTCCACTACCAAAGTAACAACCCTACCTCCTTCAAGAGAAGCTGTGTAGCAGCATTATTTAGATGAGCACAAACACACTGCAGTGACCCTGAACATCAGAAAAAGGAAACAATTCAGTTATACAATATCTTCCAACAAAATGGATACCCACAAAACTTTATCAAAAAGTGCCTGACCATTCAACTCACTATAACAGAACCAGCACAAGCTAACACAATCCATTATAAAAAAAAGTATTACGCTAATTATGTGGCACACAAATATATTTTATACCATATACCATTATTACATAATAACAAGGTTGCTAGTGGTATTGTTAATGGTTATTCATTATCCCAACCATTCCCTGCCTATATAGACTAGAAGAAACACTGGGAAATAATGAGAAATTCCTAGGATCCAACTCTGTATCTCTTATTTTTCTTTCCCAGCATGAAACTTAAGAAACACATCTCAAACAAGCATAAACATTAGTTAAATATTATAAAAGTGAACTTTTCATCATACTTTTAATGAGAACACATGAAATGTTGTCTAACTGAATTTGCATGAACACCTCACAGTTGCAGAGAATTTTAGTGAGATCACTGAATCCTCAGAAGTGTTGGCTTTTATCTCTAAAAATTATTAAGTTCTATAGAGATGCATTCCAGTCTTCTACTAATAGCATCAATACCTTTGCACATTTTTCATTATTATGGGTAGGCAGTTTCTACCAGCTGTTTAAAGCCAAAGTGTTTTTTCAGCTGTTATATGACACTCCATAATGGATCTTGGAATTAATCTCAGCTACTAAACAGTTTCTCTCTCTCTCTCTCTCTCTCTCTCTCTCTCCTTATGTTCAATAATTGACATGTCTTTAAATGTGTATCTTATGATGCCCTTGGCTCAAAAGCAGGTTTTCCTTTTACTGGATATGCTTGGCCTATATCTTTTAGATTGTGGTTGAAGACCAAAGATGCAGTTCTTCTTCTGCTCTACCCCTATCACCTTAGATAATATAGTTACAATAGTGCTTTGGTTACTATCTTCATCAAAAAAACTGCCACGGTTAAGCTTTTCAATTGATTACATCACTCTGCAGGAATATTGCAAAGCAATGGACCTTCTAGATTTGTACACTTGAGCTTTCTAATATTTTTATTCATCTGCTTATAAATCTTGCTCTTCTGTTTCTAGTGGATATGGTAGTTGCTGAAACTTCATAACCATATCCAAATTCTGCTGTACTTTATTTATTTGCATCCTGCCTTTATTATTTTTGCAAACAATACGTGGTGAACATATTCAATACATCTTCCTCCTCCTATTTTCCCCAGAACAACAATCCTGTGAGGTGGGTTGGGCTGAGAGAGAGTGACTAGCTCGAAGTAACCAACCTGGATTTCATGGCTAAGGAGAGGCTCCTGCTTTCTGTCGTGGTGCCTTAACCACTACGCAAAATTGGCTCTAAAATCTCAATAATCTCAAAAGCCAGATTCAATTCTCTTCTCTCTGCTTACTAATTAATCATTTCCAGGATATACCATGCAATTTACCTCCATCCATGGGGTAAAAATACAAAAATCACTAAAACATGTAGTGCCCATCTGAAGAGAGTAGAAGACTTATTATTCTTATTCTTAAGCAATTCCCTAAAAGGTTTTTGGCTAGTAGTCAATATTAATAAAATGATTATTTTTACTGCTGTCAATTTCTTTTGCTCAGTTATACAGATTTGGAAAAGGATATCCCATAGTTTATTTATTTTGATTTTTTATTGCCTTTTCTTTGTATATTTTGTTCTCAGTTTTATTTTTTTTTACTATTAACTGTTTGAGTCTTATTCTGTTTTGCTTTACTGAAAGATTTTTTTAAAAAAATTGTCATGGGTCTTTGATCATATAGTAATGAAATTGAATTACACAGAAATAATATTTTCTTTGATTATGAAAAAATAATTGACACCATTCCTTTTGTTTCACGCATTCACTGTCTGAAAAAATCAACATATGGGATTGGTTGTATCTTTCTTGAACATAGGGAATTAAGAGAGATAATATATTTTCAGCAGTATCCCCAGTGTAATTAAGATAGATAGATAGATAGATAGAGAGAGAGGGAGAGAGAGAGATGGTGTATGTATTTATTAGATTGATCAGAATATACATTTTTAAGTAATTCTGAGAAAGTATATATCATTGGGTACCTTCTGAATAATCCAAAACAAAGTGGGCCATTTTTTTAAATCTGTAATTTGGAAAACAGGGATATAACCAAATCTTGTAGTCTATGCACTCTCCTATTGAGTATTATAAATCAAGTACACAAAGAGATTCAGTGGACATATAAATATGTATTTAATTTATCTGGTTTAAAAAATGATTCAGAATGACCATTCAGAGTTTTGTCACTGTTTCCTATTTTAGTTTCCTATTTAGTTCCTATTTTTCAAGATGATCTTTGATATGTACCAGAATATGAGAATGAGAAATTAGGAAATATTTGGAGTGAAAAACATGTTTGTTTTTAATAAAAACAATAGGTGAACTACATTTATTTCTACTTTTTGTTATAATTAACAAACTTCAATGACCTGAAATATATACTGCTCAAAAAAATAAAGGGAACACAAACGTATAGGATCCTATACGTTTGTGTTCCCTTTATTATTTTGAGCAGTATATATTAATGCTTAATAAATGATTCTGAGAAAATAAGATTTTGTAGCAAATAGGTGAAGTAAATAAACAATGCTTGTTTGTAATGCTATGGAGTGTTTTATGCAAAATTCCTGCTCTATTGAAAAAACCCAGCACAATTTACAATTCTGAACATGGTGAGCAATTTCGAAACTATATTAAAACATATCTAAACTCGACCCATTTTTTAAAATAAAGTGTCATATTTTAACATATAAAAATAGGTTTTTGCATGAAATTTCTTTGCTAAATTCCGCAGTTTCAGAATAGCCATTCTATTTTGGCATGAAAGAGATAATTTAGAATTTATTAATAACTTCAATGGTGAAGATGGAGAAAGACCTAAGTGCTAATTAAAGAAACAACATATAAAACGGGTTGGAAGTTGCTAAATCAATAATGTCTGTCTAATTCATTTGTCCCATTTCCTCTTCTACTGTAATATATTTCTGGAGCATTTGTCACAACCACCTGATGGCAGTAGTGCTATGGAGGGAATCCAGTAGCTTGTTCCAGTTAATATAGGTGGTTAACCCAAAGGAGAAGGTTGGGTGTCCAATGTTGGATAATTCCCTTGTCAGGCAAGGTGACTGGTAACTGTAATGCTGTCACATCCAGCAGCCAGGCTATGCGGAATTAAAACAGTGGTAGGAATGAGAGATGGCTGACATACCAGAAAGAAAATCTATGGTATCCAATTAAATGTGGTGTATATCAGTGCATAATTCCTGCTGTTTTTTTTTTTACTGTTCTTATTATTCAGGGCATTCTTTAAATGAAAAAGAAGTAGATGACTCATAGCAATCATCTTTTAAGTTGAAAAATTATCTTTCAATTAAAAAAAAACACTTTTAGTTTATTCTTCAGCTCTTACTAGACAAAATTATTTTTATATAATAGTAAATACATGAGAAAAGCTCTGTTAACAGACAGGCCATAGTGTTATCTAATCTAACACTGAGTGTCACAGCATGACCAACCATTTGGGAAACATATTGATATAGAGGTACAGCGCCCTATTTCCTATCAAACAGGATTCATATTTCATTAAAGCAATATTAGCCTTAGAAATACCCTACATTTTGCAACCATATTTTATTACTTTGTACTTCTAAAATAGGAAATCTATATAGTTTCAAGGCTTTCATTGAAGTCCCTGTCCTACAATGTTTTTTCCATTTTTAGTGCTATCAGATCAAGCAAGCTGGCCAACAATAACAAAAATGTAACTTTTAATGTTATTTTTTGCTCATTATTTTCCATAGGAGTATTTTTAAAGCAATGAATTCTTAATTGGAAAATCCTGACAATTCTTTTAATGACATAGGCCAAAGGAAAATGTTATTAAAATTCTTTTAATGACATAGGCCAAAGGAAGTATTAGCACCACTTCATAAACTTTACTAAGACCACACTTAGAATACTGCATCCAGTTTTGGTCACCATATTATAAAAAAGAAGTTGAGATTCTGGAAAGAATGCAGAAAAGAGCAATAAAGATGATTAGGGGGCTGGAAGCTAAAACATGAAGAACGGTTGCAGGAATTCAGTATATGATAGCTGTATTCCAATATTTAAGGGATTGCCACAAAAAAGGATGGGATCAACCTATTCTCCAAACACCTGAAGGCAGGACAAGAAGCAATAGATGGAAACTAATCAAGGAGAGATGCAACCTAGAACTAAGGAGAAATTTCCTAACAATGAGAACAATTAACTAGTGAAATGGCTTGTCTTCAGAAGTTGTGGGTCCTCCATCACTGGAAGCTTTTAAGACTGGGCAGCCACTTGGTATAGGGATTCCTGCATGACCACAGGACTAGAAAACCTCCAAGGTCCCTTCCAACTCTGTTATTCTGTTAAAATGCTCTGCCCTTTTATCTCCTAATTCATCATATTTGATATGTAAGCATATTCATCATCTGAGGACATACTTCAATGAACTCTTTTGTTGTATTTCTACCAAAATGAGGAAGCTACCCATTCTCTGATCATGACCATTAATTTGACTGGAATTAGAAATGAAAATTTTTCCAGTGTATTTGTATTTAGTAGGGCTTTGTATATCACTGAAAAGGGATTGTTCATAGAGATACTATCCACATTGTGTTTCTATGGATCTGAAACTCCACTATAATTATGAGAATTGGTTAATTCCAAGCTTTAAATAAACTATTGTAGAGTACCTATTTGCAATGGCATGATGTTACCATTCAGGGAAGAAAAATATCTTTCAGTTCTAAGGCCCAATTGCACATACATTCCCATGACTGTTCACTGTTTTGTATTTAATAAAGTAAGTTCCTTTCATCTATTAAATTTTCTTTATACGGAGCAGACGTAAACAAGGGAAGTGTCATTTCAGTACCACTTCTGAATAAATCTGCCATGTGTGTAAGAGATCTCAGAGACAGAAAGAGGAGAGTTTGTTCCATCTTATTTTTCCTTCTCCATGCTTTTCAGACCTCAGATCTAGGAATCAGCTTCTGGCTACTTTTGAGGACTTCTGAGGACTCACAGATGACAACTGTGTTGGCTAACATCTGAAATGAGACTCAGGGGATCCATAGCCATTTAAACATCTGAACTTCTGCTTATTCCCTATTCAGCAAATTCTCATCTGAAGTTCCCTGTAGTCAGAACTCTGCTTGAAGCTTTCCAGTAATTCTGCTGTCTGGATGAAAGTTCACTGATACTTCACAGCCCTACTTCCTGCTCTACCTAGTACCAGCTTTGGACTTCAGCTCTCTTATCAGCAGGGTTGTTTTTATCTTTAACCTCCATTTTTTTCTGCTTTAAACAACACTCAGCTGTCATAACTGACCTTCCTCTGTCTAGCTGCTCTAAACCATCAACTTAAAGTCTGTCTCCCATAGCACTTTAAAATGTCATAACTGTTTAAATTTTTTTTAAAAAGCTTCTGATTTACTACTTGATTATATTATATTCACCCAAAGAGATAACAATCATAGAAAACATACAGGGATAAAAATGCAGTGCTGTTTTCTTGAATTATTTAACATATGTGCAATGCTTCAGCAAGCTCTAGCTCCAAAATCTGCTTCAGTGCATGGGAATGCAAACACAGCACCTGTCAGAAACACAATTGTGTCTTTTCATGGGATCATTTAGCTGCCCTGCACAGCTGCCATGAGAGCCTGACAAAAGAAGCTGCTAGTTTAAGATGCTGTACTCTCAAGCGTCTTTTGGAGTTACACCAGAAGCATCAAACAGCCCTCTAGCTTAATATGTATTGAATTATGTGAATTTCCTTTAGTGTGTAATATGGGAAGGGAGTTGGAATTGAGGGATGCTGTGTATTCATTATTTTATTTATTGAAATTATAGAAACATTAATTAATAACACATTGCTTTGACAATATAAAACCATAAATGACAATATAGAACAATACAGATAGTCTTACTTTCAGAGAGTTGAGATGCCTATCATGGTGTCCATGACCCAACTCTGATCCTTAGGTATCTGAGTGTGATTTGTGATGTAAGTATCAAATGGGCAGAATGCATTCTGCAACATTTTGATCCACACTTTGGCATCTATCTTGCTCCCATCTCTTTCCTGACTCCTATGAAGAAAGCAGCAAACATAGTCATATATCAAAGACATTTTAAAAAAAGAGATTATTTTCACTACAAATATGTCAATAACCCTCCACTGCCATGCATACATCTTGTTTTAATTTCAGGGCTTGAAGTGATAAACCACAAAAGCTCCGGGACAATTCTTCAAGTGTGCCAATTAGTGCTGATATTATGTTTGATGCTTCTTCAAACATCGTATGATAAGTGGATTCCCACTATAGAACCAGAGGAAATATAAGGGGAGAAAAAACCAAACTGACTGAATTTTGAGAAAATTACTGTCATTGCAGCAAAGGCAATCTTCATTTTAGGCTTTCTGAACACAATCTTCATACTGATAAAATTATGCCAGCAATCCCCCTAGAAAATATTATCACTTTACCTTCTGTTTAATTTGCCTTTACAATCTGAGAAAAAACCCAAATAACTTGTTGCAGAGAGCTTTTTAAAATTTTAATACTCTTACCTTCAGCAGTGTTAGCATCAAATAATTAAAACTATTTGGTTTACCAAATATAATTGACATTTGGTAATTGATTATTATTATTTGTAATTAATTATTATTACTTTACTATGTTTACCTATTTTTTTCTGACCTCACCCCAAAGATAGCTGTCTTCCTTTTTCCAGATATGCATGAAACAAGGGACACGTTTGCCAAATTCCATGCATATGCTCTTTTTTTGTCTTTGTGATGGACAACACTGTACCTTCAAAATATCCTGGAACAATTTTAACTCAAATGAAATTTAGATGCAAAATGCAACATTACCACTATTGATAAATACCAAGTTTTAAGATAAGATAAGATAAAATAAGGTAAGGTAAGGTATAGTAAGGTAAGGTAAGATAAGGTAAGATAGCCTTTATTGTCATTTCTTTCTACTGTGGGCTCAACGGCACACATCAAAAATGAAATTTAGTTGAATAACTTGTTGAAAAATGCTTCCAAAATATATTTTTCTTCAAATAATTTGGAGAATATTTAATGATACACCTGTCCAATTTTACCATCTAAAAATTTATGGACTTTTCAGATTGTTACTTGGTTTATCAAAGTTATTCTGTTTTGTAAAGATTCTGTATTTGCCTATTTGACTGCTAGAATATTGAACAAGATAAACTCCAGCTAACTTTATTTGTTTCTTAGCAAGTTTTAATGCAGCTAGTCAAGTACCTGATATATATGCAAAAATATGCAAAAATATTATTGATACATTTATTGAAACATGGCTATTGTCTCTCTTCAAGCCCTCCATGCATTTTTTCACAATTCCATCACATCTATATGAAGTTTTACTTCAGAGAGAGGGGCAAGCAAATGAGAGAAAAACATCTTTAGCCACATTGCTGGAGAATTCTAGAAACTGCAATCTGAACACATCAGCATACCATCAGATCGTGTAAACTAATAAAAAGTGTTAGCAGAGTAACTTAACTGAGAACACTGCTGGCAGATAATTATTATCAGCTGCAATGAAGCTGGGGAGAACTGGTTTTATTTCCTTCGTTATTCCTGGCAAATGTTATCAGATTTCTCATAAGGGCTATCTATGTTGTTTTTGAGGATCTGGAAATAAAATTCATTGTATTTTTAATACTGTTTTCACATTCTTTCTCTTTCCTGCATCTCTTAATGAAATCCAATATTATATTTAAAGCAGCAGCTCTTAATTTAGCAATAAACAATTATTTCACCTTTGTTGGTCCTCTAGTTTGAATGCAAACCCATTTAATCAAAGAGGCTAACCTGAAGGAAAAGGTAAAGGGGAAAATGTCTTTGGTTTAATGATCACTGCAGAAAATAATTGTTACTGCTGCATCATTAATAATTACCTTGTTAGTATAGCAATTCACAATACTGATTGAATGGCTGCAAAAGGCATAATATTTGCTGCATATTATTTATTTGCTGCAAAGTGGAATTTTCTTTTTAAATATCATGATTATGAAAGTATGTGTTTTACAACTTTACTATTATTAGAGAAGAATTGGTTATCTAAATCTCATACATGTGTTTTATGTTTCTTTAAGCATTAAACCACTGAATTGTCTGTCAGTTTGACATGGAAAGTTAGCTGACAAAATGGATTGACCAGTCCATCAAAATGGTGCTTGAAGAAAACTACAGCAGCATTTCAGGTAGAACTGTCTCTGAAAAAGAGAATAAAGGCAATAAAGAAATGACAAAATTTAGGAAATTCTAATCTCTTCTACAGGGGAAAATATCTGTTGCTAGGTGAAGCTGTTAACTATGTTATGTTGTAAAAAATAAGCATTTGGATTGTATTTACTTAGTGTGTGCCATAGTATTCTCATAAATCAAACTGTTAAATGGAAATCAATAATAAGATGAAATAAGGATCATTATCATCATTATTAAATTCTGACATACAGTATGATCAAGTTGTGGAATACTTCAACTAGAAGCTTATAAACCATCAATTCATAAGGAAATACACTGCTGTCACTTTTCATTTATTTATTTGGTTGTGGTAGACTAGTATAGCTCACATTAAAATATTAGAACATTAAAACATATGAATGGTGCACCTTCCTTTTAATTTGTTTCCACTCAGAGCTATAGATGGATTAATTTGTCTAGAGAGCTCAAGACGTTCCCTGTGGGTGCAGGATGTAAAGCTTGTGTTTAAGAGCTTGGTGGTGCAGTGGTTAGAATGCAGTATTGCAGGCTAACTCTGCCCACTGCCAGGAGTCTGATCCTGACTGGCTCAAGGTTGACGCAGCCTTCCATCCTTCTGAGATTAGTAAAGTAATAAGTCAAATTGTTGGGGGCAATATGCTGACTCTGTAAACCACTTAGAGAGGGCTGTAAAGCACTATGAAGCGGTATATAAACCTAAGTGCCACTGCTATTGCTGTGTTTATATTAACAAATTTATATAAATATGCAACCCTTTTCAAAGAGGCTAAGGCTCAGAAGCCTTAAAGTTTGATGTCTGTGACACAATGCTTTTAGGTATTAGAGCTAGCTTTGGCCTGGATATGAGTGGCTTATGGAAGATAAAAGATCGGGGTTTCTCAACCTTGGCAATTTTAAGATGTGTGGACTTCAACTCCCATCAGTTCCCAGCCAGCCATGCAAGGTTGAGAAACACTGCTATAAAAGATATTCTTTCCTTTCTTATATATTTCTACTTTCAAACTACTGAGCCACAGGTATTAATTTGTCTGTCCTCATACTAGAGACCTCTTTGCCTGACAAATTCCAACAAGAACAAAACCAAATGTATTGACTTCCTAGCAATCGGTAATGAATATAAACTTATACAACCCCTTTGTGTGAGGAGATGTTGTGTCCAAATGTAATAAAGTAGAGTATAAGTGGATGTTTTGGGAAATTTGATTTTATGTTACAGGCACTTGTGCAAAAATGGCTTTCTAACCATACATAACTCCATTTACCAGAGTGTTCAATTCCACTTCTCTAGCCCAGTTCCCATTTCCTGGACCGCTATTTTCTGTTTGTAAAAGTAGCAATAAATGTGGGACTAAAGGGGCAAGAGATTTGGATTCAAGGTATGAGTCCATGGAAGAGGCAGCATGCAATGCACATAATTGCTTCATTCTAGATCACTCTTTCCAGTGGATATTGACTATATGTACATATAACTCCCCCTTCACATTCTCTAATTGTAATTCTAGGGAGACAATAAATGATAGGGCATGATGGAAAGGATTTTTCTTTAGCTGTTAAGATACAATCATGATTCAAATCAGAGCAATTTGTAAAAGCTATTATGAAGGAAATAGAAGAGGAACAAAAAAAATCCAACAACCCATAAAGAACTTTATGTTTGCCACAAAGTTAAGAATCTTAACTTTGCTATTTTTTTAATAGCACAGTTACTTATTCCCTAATATTTTCCATAAAACAAAAGGCATTTACCTGGATCCAGGTTCAACCATCACTCTGTAGCAGACTACTGAAATCAATGGGAGAAGTTAATCAAGATTAACTTCCATTCTGTGGATTTGAATGATTTTTAAATTAAAAATGGTCTGGAGCTTGAAAAAAGATCATTATTTTCAAGTATATGTTACTTCTCCTTGAAAGAAGTATGTTTGTATTTCCCAGGTATACTTTGAGTAGATTAGTCTGAGAGACAGATTAACCCCCAAGGTCAAATTTATTTATTGAACCCCCGAGTTCAAATGGGAATATGTTTCTCCAGCCTTGCTTCAATGTTGTGATCATGGGGTAGCTCATGATGATGGGCCATGTCCTAAAACACACTGAAATTGCAATTCACAGCTCATAATTGCTAAACTTTTACAGCATATTAGATTGAAAAGTGAATTACAGGTTTGTGGCAGCCCAGAGCTCCCATGAACACAGCCAGTGTGGTTAATTTATAGTTCAGAGCATTACACAAACCTAAGGACTACTGAGTAAACCACAACCGTTAAAAGTTCATCTATACATATTTACACTTAGTGTAAATATTGCCATGAAAAGCAAATGTAACATTGTTGATAAAAGGAACATTATTTTCAGTGTAAAATTGACTCGTTATTTACTCAAATCATTTAATATCAAAGTAGCCAGATGGAAAATTCATTTTATATTTCATCTCAGTTTTGCTGATTTATAACAGCTTCATTGAAGAAAAGAAACAGGTGTTACTTCATGGAGCGAGAAAAATGTTTTATTCTATTTACTGCTTTTTTTGGGTGGTCCCTTTAATGATAACTACAGTATGTTCACAGTTTGCATTAAACAGAGTTTTAATCAGTGCTGTTTGTCCCTTAGGTTCTTTTATTTTTAGCCTGTCATAAAAGTTAGAATTTTATTTACCTCATCACGGTAAGTAAAATTTGCCAGAGTTCAAGGAACTGCTACCAGGGTTAATTGTACAGTATATCAGTGCCTTACTCTGCTGCCATGGCAATGTTTCTAAATGGCTTCACATTTCAGTTAAACAAAAACCACCCAGCTTGCTAATAAAAAGGTGTCCCAGAAAGTAATGTCTATCTAATTATTGTTCATTGTCATATTTTCTCCGTGGAAAAAGAAGGGAATGCATTAGTTTCTTATGACTTTTTTTCCCTTCCTGGCTATGAACTTTCTAGAATGTACTATACCTGCCTGACCTTGATGACTCTTAAATTAATCAATGTTTGAGACAGCCAGAAGTTGAACAAGTCAAGTCAGGATTACAAATTGCTTGCTACTTTCTCTCCACTCCCAAAGCCGTAGCACCAGCCCTCTTAATTATCAAGAGTGATCAAAGGGTAGATAATTTGCCAGAACTTAAAACTATATTATATTGTGGGCCTAACAAGGAGTACTTTAGTCCAAGAATTAGAGAAACGTAATATTCTGCCCATGGCAGCAGATTGTTATAAATCATTTTTCTAATCTGCCTCATAAACTCATGCAGCTTTTTAGGACAATTCAAGGCCCAGAATGCAAGCACTTATTTTGAATAAAAAGAAATATTTAGGTGCTATACATTAATCCAGGTTTCTCCAAAGGGTATCTTCCAGATTTGTTGGATTTCCAGCCAAAATAATTGCTGGTGGTTGGGAATTCAAAGGGTTGCAGCTGGGAATGAGATTGAGGAAGGCTGCATTAATTTAATGTTAAGGAGTTAAAATGTATGTTTTTAAATACATAACATTTGTAGAAATAGAGGCTGTTGAGTCCTTGGCGGGAAGCAGACACGAGAAGCAGTTGAAGTTCTCAGTTTCCTTTATTCAGCGTTCAACTTACAAGTAGATGGCTTCAGCAGCTCCCAAAACCTCCCAACTTCTTATATAGACGCTTCCCGGGTAAATGTGTTACTTTTCCTGTGCCAGCACCCGCGCATGCGCATGGCGCTGGCGACAGCCTGTCTGGTCCCGGGCAGCTTTGCACCTGCCCGGGACTGCCTGCAAACGCCCGAGCCGTTTGCAAGGCTCGGGACATAACACCCCTTTCCCCCGGGCTAAAACTACTACCAACATATAAACATTTATTTTATGCAGTGTTCTGCTTCTCAGTGCTCCTATCGTTACCTGGCTTTTGTTTAGCCAGCAATGTTATGTAATCCTCTAAGTATTTAGGAGACTTCTTTGCTCTCTGTGACCTTCTCAGCTCTGGGTTACTAGCATGAGTTCCCTGACTGGAGGGAGATGTGAGCCTGTTCTCCTTATTTTGCCTTGGTGCCTTCCAAGGACTGTGCCCCGATGCCTGGCCTGCTTGCTCGCCCACCGGGCTCGTCAGGCCAGGGCTTCTGTCACTTTGTGACCTGGTTGACCTGCCTAGCTGTAGACCCTCGGGCCCCTTGAAGTGATAGCCACTGCTGGGCGTCTCTGTTGAACCTCCTAGGTCCGTCCAAGACCTGTCAGGAGGCTGACCATTCCCTGAACCCCGTTCTGTGTCCGGGCTTGTGTGGGTTTCTGTACTTTCCCAAAACTCAGTTACTCCCTGATTTGGGCTAGAGGTGTTGTAGTCGGGACTTGGTTCCTCGACCACCTCCCTGTATGTTTGACCCCCTGTAGAATTTGGGGTAAGGTCAGGCCAACCTTGGGGATTGTGTGCCAGCTCTCTTGCGGGGAATGATTTGTTGGGATGCCCCCGGGTATCCTCCGTGACTGGAGTGCTGTGTGATGTGTGTGGAAGGTGAGTATGCCCCCGGGGTGACTCCCTGGCTGGAGTAGGCGTGAGTGCCTGTTGTGTGGGTAAGCTCCATGAATTCCTTTTCGGAGCAATTGCGGAACCCTGGGATGGGCCGTTTGTGGCTCCATCAGTGGAGATGGGCAGCAGCTCGTGCCCTTCCCTTTGCTCCAAAGGGTCCCCCTCCCCCCCTGGAAAAGACCCAGGAGTCTCATCTGAAAAGTCCCGCCTAGGGCGGAGTTGGTCGATGTGCCGACGCAGGACACGACCGTTGTCCAGGGCAACCTCGTAGGAGAGAGGACCTGTGACCCTGGAAATAGAAGCGGGGACCCAGGTATGACCAGGCCCGTAATTGCGAGCCCAAACCGGGGCACCCACAAGTAGTTGTCTAGGTGCCCTAGGATGTGAGGTAGATGAAGGCAGTCTGTCCGGATGCAACCGGTCAAGTTTAGTAGTAAGTTGACGCCCCCAGCGAAGTTCAGCTGGGCTTCTCCCTGTAGAAGTGGACGGTGTGGTGCGATAAGAAAGGAGAAAGTCAGCCAACCTGTGATGCCAGTCCCCGTAGGTGAGTCTTTTCAAGGCGTCCTTTGTGATGCGCACCATACGTTCAGCCATACCGTTGGTGGACGGGTGGAAGGGTGCAGACGTGGCATGACGAATCATGTTAGCCTGTAAGAAAGCTTGGAATTCGGAGGAAGTGAATTGAGGGCCGTTGTCAGACACAATGACATCTGGAAGCCCGTGTGCAGCAAAAATCCCCCTCAGTACCTGAATAGTCTTTGCAGTGGTGGTGGAAGAGACAGGTACAACCTCAAGCCATTTTGAATGGCTGTCAACAAGGACCAAGAAGAACTGGCCCTGAAAGGGTCCAGCGTAATCAATGTGCACCCTAGACCATGGGGACTGCGTTTCCTCCCATTTATGCACGGGAGCTTGGGGCATCTCTGGGCGAGATCGTTGGCACAGGTGGCATGCATGCACCTTAGCCTCAATATCCTTATCTAAAACAGGCCACCACAAGTGGCTGCGTGCAAGAGCCTTCATACGAACAATGCCAGGATGACCCTCGTGGAGGGATTCCAAGACCCTAGTCCTCATTGAGGAGGGAATGACAACTCTGTTTCCCCAAAGCAGACAACCCTGAGAAAGGGACAACTCATTTCTTTTGGACCAGAAACTCTGAAACTCAGGACTAGGGCAGTGCTCAGGCCAACCGGACAAAACCCAGGAATGGACACGTGAAAGTGTGTGATCTGTACCTGTTTCAGCGGCAACATCCCTGGCACAAAGAGGGAGCTCGGGCAAGGCTTGGATTGATAGAATGTTGACAGCTGGCGCAGGGTCAGCTTCTACTACTGGCAGAGGCAATCTACTGAGGCCATCAGCATGGCCCATTTCTTTCCCAGGCTTGTGGAGTAAAGAAAAATCATATGCAGACAGAAAAATAGACCACCTAAGCATTCTAGGGGAAATGATTTGGGGAGTCTGCTTACGTGTGGTAAACAGTCCCAGCAGAGGTTTATGGTCAGTAAAGACCGTGAAATGCCTGCCATAGAGAAAATCGTGGAATTTTTTAATTCCAGCGACAACAGCCAGAGCCTCCCTGTCTATCTGAGCGTAGTTGCGCTCAGCAGAAGACAATGTTCTGGAGTAATATGCAACAGGAACCTGAGTTCCATCAGACCTGAGGTGGCTCAGGACAGCTCCTACCCCGTAAGGGGACGCATCACATGCGATGCACACAGGAAGAGATTCGTTGAAATGTGCAAGTACACTGTTAGAAGTGAGCAAGGCCTTGACTTTGTTAAAGCAAGCCTCATGTGTATGTGACCACTGCCACACTGCTTGTTTGTCTAGTAGCCTGTGAAGAGGCTCAGCTACACTAGCTTTATGTGGAAGAAAAGAATTGTAGAAATTCAGGAGGCCCAGGAAGGCCTGAAGTTCGGCCTTGGACTTTGGCCTAGGTGCTTCTAAAATAGCTGTCAGTTTGGATTCAGCAGGGTGAATCCCAGCAGCATCAATTTTGAACCCCAGAAATTCAGTAGAAGGCACCCCAATCTTGCATTTGTCTTTTTTGAGCTTGAGGCCTGACTTCCTGAATCTTAACAGAACAGCCCTTAGCCTTTCAGCTAGAATGTGTGTGGAGTCTCCTGCAATTAAGACATCATCAAAGTAGGGGCAAACCCCTGGTATACCCCGTAGTGTGTTTTCCATTACGCTTTGGAAAATCCCAGGAGCGACATTCACTCCAAACTGCAGCCTTTTTACCTTAAAGGCTCCCCTGTGGGTCACAATACTCTGAGCTATAGCAGCAGCATCATCATCAACAGGCAGCTGTTGATACGCTTGAGCTAGGTCAAGCTTTGCAAAAACGCGCCCCCCCTTGAGGGAGGCCAGAATATGACTGACCACAGGAACAGGATAGGCATGTTGCTGCAATGCCTTATTCAGAGTGCATTTGTAGTCAGCACAAATGCGAATGTCCCCATTTGCCTTTAGAGGCGTGACAATGGGGGTCTCCCAAGGACTGGAATCAACAGGTTCTAGGATTCCCTGTTGAATCAGTTTGTCTAACTCAGTGTCAATTTTACTCTTTAAAGCAAAAGGGACCCTTCTTGCTTTAATTCTAATGGGAGTGACAGTGGGGGTCTAGCTTTAAGGACACAGGGGGTCCTTTGAATGTGCCCAGCTGGGGGCTGAAAACATCTGCAAATTCTTTGCAGACTTCCTGTAGGTCGAGTGTTTGTAAACTGTTGAGTCCTGTGACGTGTATCCCCAGGGCCTCAAACCAATCGAGTCCTATGAGACTCGTTCGTTCACCCCCTACTACTAATAAGTCTAGTGGACCTTCAAAACTCTTGTATTGCACGTTAAGGGTGGCCTCCCCCTTAACACACACTCTTGAATTTTGAAAATCTGTTAACACAATGTCAGAAGGCCTTAACTTGGCCTGAGTTCCACTACCGGAACAAATCTTCCTAAATGTATGCAAGGAGATAATTGAAAAGGCAGACCCTGTGTCTAGTTCCATAGATAATGGAACCCCTTGTAGCTTCACCTTGAGTGACAGCTTTTTCTTAATTGGCTTGTGTGTGCCTGTCCTAAGGATGCTTCTTCGCGAAGCGCAAAACCCTACCCTATTCTGGCTGGGGAATCTGGTACCTTTCAGGCGCGGTTCTTCCTGAGGTTGTACCTTTCGTCGGCCCAGACACACAGCTGCAATGTGTCCTTGTTTGCCGCATGCCCGGCAGGTAGCGGAGCGGAACTTGCAGTCGGTTCTCCTGTGGCGACCTCCACAGCCGATGCACTTGAGCGGAGCTGAAGAGCTTCCCTTCTGTTTTTCTTCCGTCGTGGGGTGGAGACGGTCGACTTCCTCGTCCGGATCCTCCTCGGAGTTCCTTTGGGCGTCTTCCTGGTGCACGGATGCAACCTCTGGACTGTTTCTGATCGGCCGCATGTTCTTGATAGCGCCGCCTGCTGCTTCTTCTGCGGTGACTTCCCTTAAGGCATCTTGGTAGGACAGTTCTTCTTTAGCGAAAAGTCTCTGTTGTAGATCTCGATGCCTTAACCCGCACACGAATCGGTCCCTCAGTCGTTCTTCGAGGTCTTTGAACTCGCAGTGCTTGGCGGCCTTCCGTAATGCGGCGATGAATTCTTTGGCCGACTCGCCGGGCCGTTGATCCCTCTGCTCGAAGGTGTGGCGCCATGCGATGACGGACATCTTGGGGTGGAAGTGCTCTTTCAGTAGCTTCTTCAGATCTGCGTAGCTGACAGACTCTACTGGAACAGGTGCTGCAAGGTTTTCTGCGATGTCGAAGGCGTCTTGACCGCAAACACAAAGCAGGGTGGCAGCCTTCAAGCTCTCTTCCCTCACTTGGTTTGCCTTGAAGTAGTTCTCCACCCTGGCTACATATGACTCCCACTGCTCTGGATGTGAGACGTCGAATTCTGAAAGCCTTCCGATTTTCGCCATCTTCAGATCTTCAGGAGACGGGTCTATCAGCCAGCCTACCCCCGAATGCGCACCAGATTGGCGGGCAGCTGCCGAGTCGACGCCGTTCCTTTCCGCCGCTCAGGACTCCTTGGGTAAGCTTACACTTCTTCCTTTCCAGGTAGTGCAAGGCATCCCATCCTCGTCGCCAGTGTTGAGTCCTTGGCGGGAAGCAGACACGAGAAGCAGTTGAAGTTCTCAGTTTCCTTTATTCAGCGTTCAACTTACAAGTAGATGGCTTCAGCAGCTCCCAAAACCTCCCAACTTCTTATATAGACGCTTCCCGGGTAAATGTGTTACTTTTCCCGCGCCAGCACCCGCGCATGCGCACGGCGCTGGCGACAGCCTGTCTGGTCCCGGGCAGCTTTGCACCTGCCCGGGACTGCCTGCAAACGCCCGAGCCATTTGCAAGGCTCGGGACATAACAGGGGCCATTGCGTTTTCAGTCCTTAACTGGGAGACTGGAGCCTACAGTACACAAAAGGTGGAAATTATTCCAGTTCAAACTTCAGGAATAGGATTCCTCATTTGACTAATCTCAACTGAGAAGAATTGCTTTGTTTTAGTCTAAATGTGCATCTAGTCTCCTGTGCTTAATTTTCAGTATGATAAAACAAAACAAGCACATTGTGTATTCTGTGTTTATGTTCTGCTTTAGAAATTAGTCTATTATCCAATTATGCTTCTGTCTACCAAACAATGATAATTCTTTACACACAAGTGGGTAAACAATAAATACAACAAAGATAGTATTCTTTATTTTTGCCAGTTTTGTATAGTATTCTCTTGATAGTGAAAAAACAGGGAGGCTGATTCCTACTATATGTTTTGATCTACCATCAGATGTTTGAAGTAGGCTATGTCAGAAAACAGACAATGCAAGGGTTATTGAAATACTACTACATTGTTATAAGACATAATAGTAATTACAGAATCTTGAACACTACTCAGAATTTCCTTGGCCCCGTTTATACCAAACAGAATCAAGGATGGCTATCTTGAGGTTCTTTCTCACTCCCTCTTTCTTTCCATGTTGATGTTTACTTAACAGTTCTTGCATTCCTTCAGCAAGGAATATAATACATACTCCTTTACATATATATATCAAACTCTAATTTCCATGTCTGGGATTTGATTTGGTTTGTTCTTTGGCTTGTACACCATATTATCAGCAAGAGAGTTGAATAAAAAACCAACTCAGAATAGCAATAAGCCATTCCAAAATGTTAATATTTGATAAATGTAATTATACAATAATATACAAAAATATTTAATTGATATTTCCATTTTTAAAATTCCAGAACAGAGTTACAAAAACAAGATTAAACAATATACTTACACAAAATAGGAACAAATTAAAACCATAATGTAGGAAAGCAAGTACAGATCAGTAGCAAATACTAACACAACTTTAAAAATTCAGCAAGAATTTAGACACTAGTTGGAACTAGTGATAATTAAGTAGAGAGAGAGTTCCAGTGTTTACATTCCTATATTGAGAGTGTCTTTTTAGCTTGCTGCATAGCAAATGCATTCATACTAGATCTTAATTACCTATTAAGAGTAATAAGGTATAGTTCAATAAACAGTTAATGTATTTTAAATATGTAATTAAAAAGCACATGATAAAAATGATTGATTAGAAGTAATAGTATCAGTGGACATAACCTAGACTTTCTCAGCATGCTTTCTGCATTGGGATTGCAATTCTCACTACAATATCTGAGTTAATGATCACAGCATAAACAAGCATTACAATTCTCTTAAGTAAAATAAGGGAATGCGCCTTTTTAAAAGCACACATAATAAACATAGCACATTTCAAAAGCTGTCTTGTCAACCATAAATATGAAGTGGAAACAGGTGTATTTTGTGGTTCTAAATGTGGATCCCCCCAATTCTGGTTTACAGAAAGGTGAAAATATATGCTAATATATAGAAAGAATTATTGTTTAACCTCTGATCTCATGAACAAATACAAAATACAAAAGACTGATTGTATTCATGCATTTATACATTTATGATATCAGTGTCAAGTCCTTGGTTTAATGGCGAATGAAGAGCATTCATTCTGTAACCATCAGCTCTTTATTTCTCTTCTGCTCACTCCAACAACAAACTCTGAGGCTCGCAGGCCTCTTATCTTATGACCGGATCCCCGGGCAACATGGTTACAGGGAATGGCGCGCTTTCGCGCCTTGTGCATGCATGCAAGGCTGGTACCGTTCAGTCTGGTCCCGGACAGCTTGCAAATGCCCGAGACCATAGCAATGTCCCGAGCCTGCTTTTGCAGGCTCAGGACACAACACCCCTTCTCCCCAGATAAAGCTTACCCTGTACACATGTGCGACCTCTCTGAAGGTACGTGGTATCTGAATCCATCATTTAAATGCATGGACTGTGGATATATATATATGTTACTCATGGATCACACCCTTGTATGATGCCATGCCATCGTTTTGGGAATTATGGTACCGGCACTCCAAAACCCAAACTACACCATTTATTTATAGCATTGCTGCCTTGTTTTTCCCCTGACTTGACAACAACGTCACAAACTCCTTAATGTGTTTGGGTGGGTGTTTAACCCGTTGCGACCTCCTTGGACCTTTGGAACACCCTTGGCTTTCTTGTTCAACTACCGGGGTTGAGGTGCCCCTCTTTGCTGCCCTGGTAGTCCCAGTGACCTTGGTTCTGTTGCCTGGCCTGCTTGCTCGCCCACCGGGCTTGGCAGACCAGGACTTCACTCCATCCTGTACCCGGTTGACCTG
Organism: Crotalus tigris; assembly: GCF_016545835.1. NCBI lineage: Eukaryota > Metazoa > Chordata > Lepidosauria > Squamata > Viperidae > Crotalus > Crotalus tigris. Next base: position 3,704,170 of record NW_024096599.1, read on the forward strand.
CCTGAGTGTAGGCTGGCTGGACTCTCTGAGTCCCACTCAGTATTTCGTGGACTTGTGGTATTCTCCAGGTCCACAAAGGACCTTCCTTGGGAACACAGTCCCTCACTCCCAAGCCCAACAGAAGGGTTGTCCGGGGTAGCTGCAGTGCCCCAATACCCTATGGTCCCCCATCTGTGCCAGAGGTACCAGAGTCAGGATTCGCCTCTCTGTCTATCCCCTTTCCCAGTGACTTTCTTCTGGGAGCAATTGGGCCAGTTTCCTTGGGTTGATGCTAGTTCTCTTGTAGTCTTTGATTTGTTTGGATACTGATTGTATTCATGCATTTATACTCCTGTCTGGAGTGCTGTAGTGTGTGTGTGTGAATAGTGTGGGTACCCCCTGTGTGACTCCCTGGCTGGAGTAATTAATGGTGTGGGCATTTTTCAATGTCCCCATTAGCCTTGAGAGGTGTGACTATGGGGGTTTCCCATGGACTTGAATCTACAGGCTCTAAAATGCCTTGCTGGATCAACTTATACAGCTCAGCATCAATTTTACCCTTTAGTGCAAAAGGTACTCTCCTAGCTTTAACCCTAATGGGTGTGATGGTAGGGTCAAGGCTCAATGAAACTGGAGGCCCCTTGTAGGACCCAAGCTGTGGACTAAACACATCTGCAAACTCCTCGCAGACTTCTGCTAGGCCCAACATTTGCAAATATTGCAGCCCAGTAACCTGGATTCCCAAGGCCTCAAACCAATCGAGTCCTATAAGGCTCATTCATTCATCCCCAACAACCAACACATCCAATGGACCTTCAAAATCCTTGTGCTGCACTGTAAGGGTGGCCTCCCCCTTTACACACACCTTGGAATTTTGAAAATCTGTTAAGATTATGTTGGATGGCCTAAGTTTGGCCTGGAACCCACTATTGTTGCAAATCTTTCCAAATGTATGAATGGAAATGATTGAAAGAGCGGACCCAGTGTCCAGCTCCATGGTTAAAAGAAGCCCTTGCAACCTCACCTTAAGTGACAACTTCTTTTTAAGGGGTTTGTATGTGCCTGTTCTGCAAATACTTCTGCACGATGCGCAGAAACCCACCCTGTTTTGGCTGGGGACCCTGGTACCTTTCAGATGTAATTCTTCTCAAGGTTGTACCTTCTGGAGACCCAAACAGATGGATGCTATATGGCCTTGCCTGCCACACTGTCTTCAAATGGCAGAACGGAACCTGCAGTTGGCTCTCTTATGGTGACCTCCACACCTGAAGCATTTGGACGCAGCTGGAGCTTTTTCTTTGCCTTCCTTCTGCTTCCTTTCCGTGGACTGGTAAAGACGATCCACCTCTTCTTCAGGATCTTCCTCTGAGCCTTCTTGGTCGCCCTCATGGTGCATGGAGACTGCTTCTGGGTTGTTCCTGATGGGCCGCATATTCTTGACCACCCCACCTGCTGCCTCCTCGGCCGTCACCTCTCTCAAAGCATCTTGGAATGAAATATCTTCTTTTGCAAAGAGTCTCTGTTGTAAGTCTCTGTTCCTTAAACTGCATACAAAATGGTCTCTCAGCCTTTCTTCCAAATCTTTGAATTCGCAGAGTTTGGCTGCTCTTCTCAAGGCTTCAATTAACTCCTTGGCTGATTCACCTGCCCTCTGGTCCCTCTGTTCAAACGTGTGTCTCCATGCAATAACAGACATCTTGGGCTGGAAATGTTCTTTCAATAACTTCTTTAAGTCGGTGTACATTACAGAGGAGCAGGGGCCGCCAAAGTTTCTGCAATTTCAAACGCATCCTGACCACAGACACACAACAGGGTTGCAGCCTTCAAGCCATCTTCTCTGACTTGGTTCACCCTAAAGTAATTTTCTACTCTAGCAACATAGGACTCCCATCTCTCTGGGTGGGCAACATCGAATTCTGACAAACGACCTATCTTTGCCATCCTTACTTCTAGGCCTGGGAAGGAGTCTATCAGCCGAGCTTACCTCCAGCGACGCTGTACTGGCAGGCCAGATGCTGAGTTTAACACCATCTTCCCTTCCTCAAGGACTCCTTGAGTAAGTCTTACAGCCTTTTCTTCTTTAAGCCTGCAAGTGATCCCATCCTCGTTGCCAGTGTTAAGTCCTTGGTTTAATGGCGAATGAAGAACATGCATTCTGTAACCAACAGCTCTTTATTTCTCTTCTGCTCACTCCAACAACAAACTCTGAGGCTCACAGGCCTCTTATCTTATGACCAGATCCCCGGGCAAAACGGTTACAGGGAATGGCGCGCTTTCACGCCTTGTGCATGCATGCAAGGCTGGCGCTGTTCAGTCTGGTCCCGGGCAGCTTGCAAACGCCTGGGACCATAGCAATGTCCTGAGCCTACTTTTGCAGGCTCAGGACACAACAATCAGGATATTTTGAATTCCTGTAGCTCAAAGAAATATGCCAGTGTGTTAATATATTAAGTCATATAGTTCTTTGCAATAGATTTTTTTCTTTTTCAAAAATCTGATTTCCTACCTAGTGCAGCAGGATTACAGTTATGATTTTTATTTAACAATCTAGTAAAGATAACTATTAAGGTGACAGAAAGTAGAGGCGTAGGAGCGTATTTTTTTTTCTTCCTTCTCAATTTTCAGCACTGTCATAATCAGTGTTCAATCATTTGCTCTGGGACTTTTCTATTACTGCTGCTTTTCTACCACTTGTTCCCATCTCTTCTAGTTTTGCTAAGCTATATTTATGTGGCTCTTGATCTTTTACCAGATTTAGTGCAAATTCTGGACATAGTGAATGGCTGGGAGTAGGGGAGAAAGGGGAGAGGATAATGTAGCTTAGTTATTAACCTAAATGGAGTTAGAGTCTGGCTTCAAAGAAAGAGGAGTAAGTGGTTTTGAAGTTAGATTAATTAATAATTATTAGCACACTTTTAGTAATATGAATGGGTTTCCATGTTCTGCATGCTATTAATCACATCCATCCATTCTTGTGACATGTGATCGGTTTTGTGAGGATGACTATGATCCCACTTTTCAAAAGTTTTGTCACATCTCTTTAAAAGAATCAAATAAGATCATAATAGAGCAGGATTCTTATATGTTTACAATAAGTAAGAAGCTTGAACATGTTTGGTTTTCAATTTGTTCTTTTCCCAATGTACTTGCTGAACTTTTAGTACTTTGTAAACTTGAATGAGAATCAATTAAACTCTACATAAATGAATGGACAGTATTGATAAATGTGCCTAATTACAATAATGTATGAAAATCAAACAAAGAAATTATTTAAAACACATTTTGTTGGAAGGGAGACTGTTAATCTTGAAGAGCAGAATTTCAGGTCTTCTTGTACATTTCTTAGGGATAGTGTATCCATACTCGTATAAAAAGCAAGAGCTAAATAAACCCCGGTATTAGTCCTGCACGGTTTTTTTTGCATTGAAGTTACTGGCAAGAGTCTACATCATGAAGTCTCTGATATCACATCCATATCTTGTGCCTACAGACAGTCAGTGTAGAAAGAAACTATTTATTAGATCCATGCAATTCATAGTACTTAAGAGTTCTGACATGGATGAGTCCTTCTGAGGTTTTGGATCAACTACTTCAAAGTCCATCCCAGGGCCTTTGAGAATATATGCCGATGCACAGAAAATGTTTCTGCAATTGGCAGCAATGCATTCCCTAAGTCCTTAGATCTTATTATTTCATTATTTCATATGGCAGGAAACTCTAAGAAAAGAAAGAATGAATGACAATAGACTACAGATCTACATTCAGTTCCTGAATTTGCTTGGAGCATCCTAGAAAGAAATGAGTTTGATGCTTGCTTGAGAGATCTGACTGATCTACTTACTGTATATCAGCAGCTTTTGCTCAGATGCTGCTAAGTATGAAACAAATCCCTGTTCTTAGATTCTTTAGCAAGAATCTTTGGGGCGGGGGAGGGTTAGGGTTAGGGAGGGGGGACGGATGTGCAATGGGATACTTATAAATGTTCTGAAGGCAGCATCTATATGTCTTCAGTGAAACCATGTCTCTATTATTACTCATTATTTTCTACAGCTTAATGTACCTAGAAGGCTATAACTTTTTTTTATTTTTTTGCCACAAAGGAAATGGAGTAAAGTATAAAAGAAAAAGAATTGTAGCTGTAACATTACAATGTCTTATGACATTGAGAGAATTGAGGGTTTCATTCTTTGCAAGTTTATTTTTAAAATAAGCTATCTGTACCTTGAGGATTATGTATCCCGCCATTCTAATGGAGTTCATGCCTTTTTTAAAAAAATATCAACACATGCAATTTATTTCTATAGAAATTAAAATCAACATTTAAATATGTTTTGAAAAGATTTGAAAAACATAATTGTAGAAAAACCATAACTGCTGTTTTAAAAGAAATGCAATAGTAATTTAAAATAAAAACAATATAAGCACAGTGGATACAAACCATGTAGAATTATGTTCTGAAAATATTTTAGGGGTTCAAAATTTTATGAAAGTTAAATTCTTATAGTGTATACAATTGGATTTAAATGTAAATCTAAAAATTGGCTTACTCAGAAACACTCCACTAACATATAATAGTGAGGGCCACTTTCTGAGATCACTTTTCTCATGCTTCACATCTGTCACAGTTGTAAATCCAAGCTCTCCAAAATGATATTCTTAACTTGCATTTATTAGGCAAAAAACTCATACAGGTACAAATTTTGGCAAGATTACTTTACTGCAGGCTAGGATGAAGTCATTTATAATGAAAATTCTGTCAATTGCAGATCACAGTCTCTATATTCATCTATGATGCAGGATTCCAAGTGTAGGCTTCCTTCAAATAATGGATATGTTTCCATTTTCTGGCCTACAGGAAGCAGCTGGGATATTTTATATTCACTCATAGTTTTCTTGAGTTTGGTAACTGGTATTTTTGACTTGCTGTTTTAATGCCTAATTCTTGCACCAAAATGAATAAAACCATGTTCAAAATAATACATTGATATTACTTGACTTTTCTGCAACTTTCTTATATATATGACTTACTCTCACCACCTTTTCCTTGCAGTATGGAAGGAGTTGAAGCAATGCTGGGTAACAGTTTCTAATGTGTTTGGAATATTCTACATACAATTTCAACAGTCTGTGATGAGATGTAGGACATGGGACATTTAGAGTTTCCAGCTCCAGCCCTTTATTCCCTGTAGTAGCTTTCTGGTGACTGAAATCCATCCTTCCGTGTTGCCAGACAATGGTCTCTACAACTGACTTTGGTGGTAGAATAAATGATATTATTCTCAGTCCTTGTTCTTTCCTTGGTGCAGGATTTCTTTGTTATTTTTAATAATAATTGCCTCCAGAAATTGGTGGGTGCTCCAACACTGGAGGTTTCTAAGAAGAGATAGGACAACTATTTGTTTGAAATGGTATAGGGTTTCCTGCCTGAGCAGGGGGTTGGATTAGAAGATCTCCAAGATCCCTTCCAACTTTGTTATTCTGTTATTGTTATTGTTTTTGGATTGTTTTTACAACTGAAGCACATTCCATTGATTTGCTCTTTTACATCACCCAACCAAATTGGAATAAAATACATGTTTGTTTTGAGGACAAAATAATTTTTCAGTTCACATTTTTAGCTTTGCATTAGCTTTGTCAGAAACTTAAGATGACTTTCCTGGGATCTAAAATATGACTTACTTCCTAAAGCATCTGGCCCTGTAGGGAATTTTTATTAGATGACGAGGGATGATGCCAATATTCCCAAGTCATCATTTACTCCGTGAATTGTCTCCTATTTGTGAAACAAACAACAGGTGCAAAGAGGAGATACTGTAAGTATATATTTAAGCACATGATTTGAACAGAGATACTGGTTTAAAAATATGTGGAGGAAAAGCTCCCATTCCACAGCTTATTCAAAAGCAGCTGTGTTTGAACATCTCTGTTTTTCCATCTGTATTTCCCAAGTGCCTCTTTGCAGAACTGCAGTGGTGCTTTCTTTATGAAACAATATTCAAAGAATTCCTTCTGTAAGAATGTCATTCAGCTTCTTTCAGCAGTCAAATATTTCAGGACCTGAAAGCAGTGGATATGGCTGCTTTAATGAGATACATTTAGAAGTTAATAGAAAAAATGGTTAGTCATACAACACCATTTTTCTTTTACACAGATTCTCCCATTAATGGATGGTAACTCATTATGCAATGGCAAAAAGCTCAGGGCATTTAATCTCTTTAAAAAAAACCCTCTTCGTTATTTATGCATCATTTGGTACTTTTGCTGAAGAAGAAATATAATTTTGTATTAGGATCAGAAATTGCACGTGTGCAGTTGGCATGCTTGTATAAGATTTAGCAAAACCAGAAAGCTTCAGATATTTAAATTGAGATATGCACGGACTAGAGTAAACCGCTGTGCTTTCATTTATATGGCACATTTCTATTTGTGTTCTATTTGTTTTTTGTTATGCATGTGGACCTGGAAGCAAATTCACCTCACTTTGGTGAGACTTCCTTTCACATTATTGGGCTTAGAATCACAACATTAGAATTTGAGAAGCAAAGTCCATATGTCTCATGATTGGGTGTACCAATTGTTTCATGGAACAGGTATGATTCTTATAGCTTATGCTAATGTGAGAACATGGGAAGATGCTATTTTAAATTTTTACTTATGTTTATTGATGTTTAAAGAAGTAAAAGACCCAATGAAGATAATAGGATAAATTATACACCTATATTATTTATTAACAGCAAGAATCAGTTTGGTGCAGTGGTTAAGCCAGGGGTCCCCAACCCTTGGTCCATGGACCAGTACCAGGCTGTAGTATGCCAGCAACCTGTCTGCACAAACAAGCAAAGCCCCATCTGCAAGATGCAGGAAGTACATGAAACCACGTACCCTCCAGTCCATGGAAAAACCTATCTCCACGGAAAGAGTCCCTAGTGCGCAAAACATTGGGAGTCCTCTGGGTTAAACCATCAGGCTATAAACTGTGAGACCATAAGTTTTAGTCCTGCCTTGCACACAAAGCAAACTGGGTGATCTTGGGCCAGTGGTAGGATTCAGCCATTTTGCACCAGTTCGGAAGAACGGGTAGCTAATTTTTTGTTGCCCAGGCCCAGAATGGACTTCCGGAAGTGGTATCCACACAGAGAAACGGTTGTTCACATATTTGAATCCCACCACTGTCTTGGGCCAGTCACTTTCCCTCAGCTTTAGGAAGGAGGCAATGGAAAAGCATTTCTGAAAAATCTTGCCAAGAAAACTGCAGAGATTTGTCCAGGAAGTCTCTAAGAAGCAGACATGGTTGAACCAAATAAAATAAAATATATTAATCCTGTATTTTAAAACAATTCATAGATTATGTGTCCAGAAAAGTGATCACAATAGATTTAAAATATAAAGCAAGGAATTGCTTACGAGGCTTTTTCATAATGAAATCTCTTACTGTTGCTCCATAAGTTCGATTCTCAGAACATACTATATCAAATTGTCTAACAGATATGGTCATGTACAATATCAAGGGCTCACAGTTGTGAGAATGAAGGAATGTTTTGCAATTATGTTTCATTTAATCCAATTCATTACAATGGAACCCTTGTTTGTAGAAGTACATAGAAAGATGTTCCACAATCAATACAATTGTGACGATAAAATGATTTAAAAGAATGGAATAATTATTGGTTGCTCTCCTTATTTATTTATTTATTTATGAGACTTATATACCGCTTTAAGTGCAAGCACTCTCTAAGCGGTGTACACCAGTAAGCAATGTATATATATATTTGCATTGCCCCCAACAATCTGGGTCCTCATTTTACCTACCCCGGAAGGATGGAAGGCTGAGTCAACCTTGAGACGGTGAGATTTGAACCGCTGACCTGCTGAACACAGTCAACTAAAGTGGCCTGCAGTACTGCACTCTAACTGCTGCGCCACCTCGGCTCATCTCACAGCAAAGCACACCCCTAAATGCACCAATATTGTTTCTAAAATTGGACTTGGTGGCATGGCTTGTGTATGAAGCAACTGTAGATATCGGCTTCAAAGGAGGAACTATTCCTGATTATATGATTATACTGCTGCATAAAACCTTTATTGCCATAGAAAAGGGGACAAAGAGAATAATTTTTTTAATAACGACTCACTGAATAGTGCTCCTTGGCTTTATCAAGCAATGGCCTGTTAGCAAAGCTGTCATCCCACTACGAAGTCTGAATATGAGGAAAACACAGCATGCAGAAGCAGAAAGGAGATCTTCGTTTATTTTAAAGTAAAGTCTACAGCCTTTTCACTTTTTGTTTTATGAGGTGTCATATTTCTTAAAGGCTCTGTTCCCCTGGTCCCTGCATGTAAACAGAGTTTATTTTGATAATAATGTGTTCCTATGGATCACAGAGTCATTCCAAGTGAAAATCTGACCAAATAGGTAATTACACCCTGGAGAAGTATTTATAAGATTCATTACAATTCTCTATCTATAATATATTGCTGAGTATGTTCCCCTGTTCTCCCTCCCTCTCTCTCTCTCTCTCTCTCTCTCTCTCTCTCTCTCTCCCCCCCCCCCCGATTCAGACATTTTTGTCTGTTTGTTGGTTTTCCCTTGACCATTTTCAGTAAGTAAAATATTGGGAAATTCAAACTATAAAGTATAAGGCTGAGGCTAAGCTTATTGTGCCTAACGGCTGCCAAAATACAAAAGCCAATAAGATGCAGTCAACATAATTCTTATGCTTTGTAAAGCCCAGCTATAGCCACAAAAAGCCTGTTCTTAGATTTTTCAGTATGTTAGTGCTGCATTTCTGTCCAATTTGTTTCTTCCCTTCCCTTTTTTTTTTTTGAAAAAAAATTGAGTTTTGTGTTCATTATTGAATTTCTGTTCGGTTGTTCCTGTTCCCAGGAAAGCAAAAGCCCAATTTTACTGGTACAATGCAAAATCACGTAAATATGTAATTAGAGTATTATGTCTAAATATTTATGCTAGTCAAGGGTATAATTTTCTTTTTGAAACTTTTTGAAACTTCAAAATCTAGTTAGCTGGCTATTAAAAGTTTATGTCTCTTGATAATAATGGTTTCCTTTCCTGTTGGCTTTCTTGATATGCCATATTTTCTTTTCCCAAGTTGTCATTATTTCTTCATTGTTTTCTTTTTCCATCGTGTCAAATATTACAGATTTGCTTTTCTCGTATGATTTACTCTAGTCTTCCCCTACCTGATTCCTGGCAAATTTGTTGGGACTACCTCCAGAATTCATAGCTGTTGGCCAAACTGGTTAGGAAATTTTTAGAACACATCTATGTCCAAAAGATACTTTTTCACGAGGCCACTGGACTTTCTAGCCTCATGAAAAAGCATTTTTGGGACAACTATGATCTGGATGACTGAGAATCTCCATAGACATTTAGAACACATCTAGCATACATCAAGTTAGAAAATACTGATTTAGATACAGTATCCTCATTTGCAGCAGCAGATGTAGCAGCAATCCAAGGTAGTGATTTTTGAGAAGGCCTTGTGTTTAGTTCTCTATTATAATAATAAAAAAGTTCTAAGAGAGGATACATGTATATATGTGTGAGAATTCAAATGAATTCTATTGTTCTGCTTTACAGTTTTTTTTTTGTGTGTATACATCCACACAAATACACAGACACTTGATGCAAGAAAATAAATACCTTTTTGTGTAATTACTATGCTAGTTGGTATTGGGGAATAAAATTAGTTGACTGTGACTCAGTGGTACATTGCTTGTCAATAAATCCTAGCTTAGTATATTTATAAAATAGCTAATGACAATTAAAATGAAGGCAGCAAAATCATATAATTTTGATTTTTCTTCTGTTGAGACATTTTTGACCAATGTTGCAAGAAAGTTAGACTATGGATTTATGAACTTTACAGAACACTCTAAAAGGAATTTTATATGTAAGAAAAGATTTGAGTTTATTTACTGAATCAGCATTCTCATTCTGAATGGGCTTTACAATTTAGCCCATTCTTCCTCCATAGCTCAGCTTAAAACAAAAACAAAAAACAGCAGAGATTTTGTCATATTTCTAACCACAAGTAAACAGTGCAGATTAGATTAGTAGCCCACTAAAACGAAGACTCTCCTGAGGAATGTGGGAGAACAGTAAGGACTGTTGGGGACCTGACATTTGGCAAAATGCTTTCTGTTTCATCAAAGTTTACTTAATAGAGTTTTAAAAGTGAAACATGAATTTAAAAGGGAAGCCTGGAAAATCTGCCAGTGCAATGGGACTTTGCAGTAATTTATCTTAAAAATTTGAATGACCAAGATGTGACCATAGCAAAATTACTTTGCATGTTTTTAGATGTTAATTATTATTATTTTACATGTTTCAAAAAGTAGCAAACCTGGTCCCTCTTCATCCTTCTGTTAAATGGGGCTCTTCTGTCCGAAACTGTGTATATAAAAGCAGAATAGATTTCATGAAATTGTTTAATAATGAACTCCCAAAGGTGCTTTTTGAAAATGCAATTGGACTTTGTTTTTCCTTGAAGAAGTTTTGTTTCTCATCAAAGAAGCTTTTTCAATTCTGCCTAACTGTCCATGGATGAGAAGCAAAAAGTCTTCAAGGGAAAACAAAATCCAGTGGCTTTTGTAAAAGTACCTTTGGGACAACCATAACCTGGTTGACTGAGAATCTCCATAGACATTAATAAAGAACTATTATTTCTAAAATAAATAAAGAACATGCAACAGAGAATAGTTCATTTATATATCTGTTCTGAAGACCCTTCTTCTGATTTTAACATATAATAACATAACATAACATAATATAACATAACATAACATAAATAATATAATAATCTTTATTTACTGTTTTAATTTTTGTAGCTTTCTGTTTAAATGATAATGCTTTGCTGTTTTTTTATAGTTGTTATATTATGGATGCTTTATTTGTTTTTTATACTTTAAGTTGCCAAGGGTTTCTGGATTGTGGCATGAAAGAAATGTGAGGAATATAATGGTAAATACAAAGAATAGTAAAAAGCAGCCTTCAAGACTAGGCTATTATGTGTGAAATACAAACATTCAAATGGGCATCCAGTGACAGAGTACAAATGCAGAAAACTCAAACTCTGCTACTATTTAATGGTTGTCAGGAAGTTTTCAACTCAGATATGATTGCTCTATTAAAACTAGAGTGAAGCATTGTTATGTTACATACTGCTAAATTGTTCAACTTGCACAGTAGTGCAGTTCAACAGCACAGGAAATAGTATTGGGAAAAATGCTGAGTTCCTGAATATGAATAAATGACTTGTTCTTGACAATGCTTGGGATGCTTCCAGTTCTGGAAAAAAAGCTACTCTGGAATAATCTATGAAATATAGAGGGATATGATAGATCTGAGATGCAACCATCTTGTCATCTTAAGGAGAACATGTTATTGAAATTATTGTTCTGGTTAACCCAACACTGGTCATTACACAAACCAAGTGACCCTATCTATTTAAGGTGCATCACAAATCACAAATTTATGACAACAAGAGAAAGCTAGAGAAGATATGATGAAGTGCCATGAGATTTATGCTGTGATGGAGAAGAATCTATTTACATTACAACAGAAGTTGCAGTGTCTATATACTGCAAATGCTAAATATACATTTAGAGTCTGGTGAACTTCTGCAAGATTAATTGTATGCTTTATTATCAACAAGTGTTTTTATTAGAGCCGTAGTGTGAAGACTACCTAACAGCATACACATTTGCAGATTCAGTTTTTAAACTATTATTAATTGATACGAACAGTCAAAAATAAATTATTAATAATATACTTGTTGCTATTACTCCTTTTCTCTCTAATTCTTACTTAAAATGCATATATTGAGTTGAAAGCTATTTATACTTCAATATATGAAAAAGGGTTCAGAATTTATTATGGAACATTCCTTGAAAAACTGAGTTGTTCTAACTTACAAGGGCTGTCTTCTGCATTTATCTACATTTAGTCAGACTGATCGTGTATGCTATGAATCTTGTAAGGAAGTCAGAATAAAGTTGTTTATTAGCTAATAAAAGGGTATTACTGTATTTCTACTCTTTTCCATGGCTTATTGTGACTACAAACTATTACTTTCCATTAACATTATAACTTTCAGCTATAGTTAAAAATTTGTACCAGGGCATCATTAATTTATTTCTCTTTTGCATTTAAAATAGGGAAGAAGCATAAACAAGGAAGCTAATTACACAGCTTGTTTTTGACCTCTATTGAGAAGGTAGGAGTACTGTTGCAATTGGGAAGTGAGGAATCAATAGAAATTATATATTAGATTATTCATGTGTGATATACATTAATTAATAAAATTTGCATATGCCTAGGGCCTCATGCCCGGATGTAAGTCTGGATATTTTCTTTCCATGCTATCATTCCCTGAAGATGTTTTGTACACAGAAAAGAATACACTGAAGTCAATTAATTCCCCATAATGCCTTTAAATTAAAATTGATTAGGAAGATCAGAATAAACCAAGATTTTAAACCAAGTTGGACAAAACTTGACATAATGCTAAATAAAGGCACTATATCTTCACTTTTGACACACCACATAAAGAGGAGGAGAGAATCTATTCTCTATATTTGAGAATAGATTGTGGAGAAAAGCCAATTTATGTGAGCAAGCCTCCTATCAAACCTTACAAATAAAGACTGCACAATTTCAGAGAAAACTATGTCTATGGAAGTAGATTTTTGTTATTAAAATTTAAAAAATGCATTTGGTAACATAACACATTTTAGCCCAATAAGGCAAGAAATATTATGGCCAGATTTTTTTTCAAATGCATTTAATAATATCCATTCAAAAAAAATAGTTGTATATAATGTAATGTTTTATATACAACTGTAGCACATATTGCATAGAGCTGATCGTCATGAAACGGTACCCAAAAGCCCAGGGCATGCAGCTCTAGGGCTGAAATCTGAACTGTATTTCCTTTTGCAGAAAAATAAAAATCTCTGTCTTATGTATGTCTCTATTTCTATGCTAGGGATTTGTAGTGTTAAAGTCCCACTCAAAAACTTGAGGGGAAGAGACATTCTATTGGGAAGACTAATATTTGAGACATATATAAGTTTCTAGGAAACTGAAAAAGTTGTGATTTTCAGAATTATAGTGAGATGCAGGCTACAAGATATCTGACATACATTTTTTTCTATCTACTTTTCAAAGAAATATTCACTGACCTAGAATGGTTAGATTATTTACAATAACTAGGAATTCTTGTAGTTCCAACTGTAATGTGAGAACAACTTTGGGAGAGAAGAAGAAAATCCACAGCCTAGGCAATAGTCTAATAAATGAAATCTGAAACCCAAAGAGATAGGAGTGGAAAAAGCATCTTAGAAGAGATCTGAACTAATTCTGAGGAAAGTAAAATTAAGGGCAAGGAAAGGCATTTCCAGATTTGCTAGATTCTGGTGCTGTAAGCTTACAATGGGAGCTTAGCTTGTTGGAGGAATAAAAAATGAATTTATGGATTGTAAATAGTAGATGCTTTTAAACCTCATGTTCATCCTGCAACATTTCTACATGGGTGCCAAGGAAGGAAATCAGATTTGAAGCAACACATGCCTGAATGTTCATTAATATTTATAAATTAATTTGTCATCATTGATTTTCTTTATTGGAAAGATTTGCCATTGTAAACATGCTCATAATTTTTTGTTTTATTATATCAATTTGATAAACAGAGTGTGTCTATTGAAAGTAGATCCTTCATCATCTCTGCTGGAAGACACTGTTGGATTAATTTCATTTTTAGAAAAAATTCTTATGCTTCAGGTTTAAACCAACTGTTTTCTTAATAGTATGCAGCAAAAAGTTATATTAGAGAAATAAATATCCTAGAATATGAGTGACAAATCTTTTAAAAATCTTTGTTCTATTCAGCATATTTCTAAATTTTATTTTTAGAATTCAATGATAAAAACATTTGTGGTGAAGTTCAAGCATTAATTAAAATTTTATTAATGGTAGCTTCTGTACAGATATAAGTTCTCTACATTAATAATCACAGTATGTATAATTATAGTTGTTTATTAGATATTGTAATATGCTAGAAAGTAAATTACAATGTTTATAAAAATATTAGAATAATTAGAAGAAAATGTAACACATACACACACAAACAACTTTCCTTCTAAATTATAATTGCCTTGTTAACAATAATACTGAAGCCAAATCAAAGGCAGAAGCTGTGCATATTCTCAACATTTCTAGATTCTGCTAGTATTATTTCTATAGAAGGCTCGTTTCTATAATAGATTTTATCTTTCCAATAGTAGCCAATAATCTTCTTTGTCTGAGCAAATTTCAGTTGTTATTTTAAATAGGTTGCATCAAATTCTATTCCTCAAGTTTCACATCTCAGTGTGACATGCACTTTTGTTACATCTACTGTACTTGAGACTACTTTTGCAGCATCTTCAGAAAATACAACTGGTTGCAGCATAAAAGCAGGAGGTGTACACTAATATCTCTTCTTCAAGGACTGCATGGTTTCTAAGCACATTCAGTACTTATTCTGTAGTCTAAAGTTGGATGAAGTGACCTCTTTTTGTGTTCTTAACTCAAATTCATCTTGTGTTGCTCTTGGCCGAAGAACACTAGCTTCCATTACTTTGGTCTTTTGGTGGAAAGTTTATTTGAGAGGCATTTGCCTTATTTTCACTAATGTGGGTGCCTTGCAATGGGATCTACATTCTTATAAACAAAGAAACTAAGTATTAGTGGTAAACTGAACCATGAGATCAGTTTGAGAAGCAGCAATACTTCTTCCCCATTTCTGAATGTCACTCTGTATAGTAAGGGGAAGCTTCTCAATCCTTCCTGAAGGTTGTAAATAAATGCCATTACACCACAGAGCATTTTTTCTGATCAAAGGTTGTGCTATAGCACTCTCAGGTCACTAGTAGGGGGTGCGATTTTAGGAACATCTGCTCTGTGACCTGATTAAGTTCATTCAGGGTCAGTAGATACCTGTCCCTCTTTCAATTAAGGCATCTCAAGGGAAACTATAATTCATGGATGCTCTAATGGACTAGGCTTTTTCAGCACTGGAAAGCTTAAAATTGTGCATACTCTGTCTATGAAGACTCTAACCTTTGCGAGTATAAAATGTTTGTGTGCTGAACCATACAGACAGTGCAAGCTGCTTGCCTACTGTGTGCACCTGACCTTTGAAAGTGGGATTATTAGATGAAGAGGAAATTAATTGTTCAGCAAAGCAAAAACAAGCCACTTTCCTTATCTTTGGAGAGAGGAAGACCGAAATGAGATCACTAAGGAACGGAATCACTTTGTATGCCTGGTAAAGGGGTAGACAAGAGCCTGGAGTTCACAAAACACTTTTGCAAGGGCCCAAAGGATGTTAAATAGCAGCTTCATGCTTTCACTAAGAAATGACAAGGAAAAAAAAATCAATTTGAGCCTTACAACCATTCCCCCCCCCCCAGTCCTATTCTGGGTTATGGTTTACCATGCAATTACCTTTTTTCTTCACAGAATTGGGGATAAATGACCTCAGTATATTTAGAAGGGGCCTTAGATACTAACATTATTTTTGGAGAGAAAATACATTCTTTTATGTAAGATATGAGAATGGTTGCTATTCAGGCAGGAGAAAGGTGGGTGAATGAACAATACATCAAATCTCTTTAAGAGCTCAGTTTTGATATTTCCACTGGAGATCAAAGATAACTGTGAGTTAAGGGGAAGCAAAAGTTTGAGTAAGCTTTCAGTATATACAATAGATATTTTGCATTCTTTACGGACTACCTTTATATTCCTGATCTTCAAACTCCTTCTTAATTCATGAAGGTGAATTGCATTCTTTCAAAGTTGTCTTGTTTCAAAGTTAATCACTGCATCTAGAGAGAGTTAAGGATAACTTTAGAAACATAATGAATGTAGCACTTTATCAGGTTTTCACATATGCAGATAGATTTTTGGTTGTCTGTTGGGAGAAATAATGTGACAGCATATTGAAATGATTAATGTCTTTGCCAGGTTTTGTAATAAAATTAAATGCTCATTTGGTATGTGTTTTTTATAATTTCCCTAACCTCAATTGTTGATATCATACTGTAATTATATGAGCCTTATTCCATTAGTGTAGCAAATTTTGCTTTCTCTAACATCAACACATTTCTTCTCTTTTCATATTCCTTGAGTCTCCTTCATTCCTTACAGTATTTATTCTGTAGTTCCTGGAGTATAAAGATATACTTCTTAGAGTATTTTCAGATTAAAGTGCTGTACAAATTTTATAAACAAACTAATACATGCATCCAAGTTTCACTATTGTTTTTGCTTTGGACATTCCCAAACCAACTTTGCTTCCATAGACTTTAACTCTAAATTAGCTCACCACTAATCCTTTTTTAAAAGTTATGGTGAGTTATAAATCTAATAAATACATGGATGGATGGATAGATGGATGGATGGATGGATCATTGTGTACCAGGAAATAAATGATGGTAAATGAGAAAATAAATGAATTTCACACCATGTCCATAGGCTATAGGATTACCCCTTGCTTTAAAGAATGACATAGCTTCTTGAGGAACCCTCGTATTATTCAATTTCTGCTGCCTTAGTGAAATAAAAAAAAAATTGTCATACTGTTTTGAGACAGTGCTTGCCCTTTTATCAATGTACACAAGCAACCAGTAAGATTAGTTATAAAGTTCTTCAGCAAATAGTATTAATCTTTTTTTGTTGAACATTCATGTAATCATATATAGCTACTCATCAAGTAATCAATCAGGATATAGAATCTCACAGGGAGATGCTGAGTAGGAACTAAATCATAGTGCACTGGAAGATACTAGCACTGATGATGTTACCTAGTTTGGGTAATGAAGACACATATATTATATGTACCTATTCATACTAATAAAGGAGAATATTTGTAGTTCAGGGTTGATATGAGGGGTCCTTGGTGTTCTCTGAGCTTGTTTGTTTTTTTTACAGACATTTCATTACCCAAACTAGGTAACATCATCAGTGCTAGTAAGGAATGATATGCTATCAATGTATATTCTGGGGGCTTGCCCTATCAGTGTTGGTGGAGGTGGTCTTAGAGATTATTTGGCTGGGCTGTTTACTGTTGGCTCTTTGGCAGTTTCTTGATTGGGGTATTGTTTACTTGATTGTTGGTCTTATTAATCCAGACCAATGATCAAGTAAACCCAAAGAGCCAACAGTAAACAGCCCAGCCAAAGAATCTCTAAGACCAGCCCTACCAACACTGACAGGGCAAGCCCCTAGAATATAAACTGACAGTAAACCCCACTCCTTACTAGCACTGATGATGTTATGATAATGAAATGTCTGCAAGAAAACAAGCAAGCTTAGAGAACACCAAGGGCCCCTCATGCTTCTTCATATAATGACCATAGATTAATAGCAGATAAGTATTCTTTTCCACAGAACTATTTTCATAAAGTTTAGATTATGGGTTTATAAAGTAAATATTTTCTCAGAGAAACAGAAAGAATAGGTTTGGAACCCATACTAATACAACTTGATATTCTCCAACAAAACTTTTCATGTGCTGTAGGGAAGAGGTTTCTGTGGTGGCTAATCTGGTGTTTCTTGGAAACACAAAAGTGATATATGAAGGCAATGTCGTCTACCATGCCAACAGTTTTTTCATTTGCTACTTAACTACAAAAAGACTTAAATTTCTCCATAGCAACCTTACTATCAGCAGTTCTCAAATATTTTCTATACACTACAGATCTGGGGTTTGCATATAGTCACCAGTCAATATGACTAGCCATAATTGGTTCAGATTTCAGCCAACAGCCACCCCCCCCCCAATTCATTAAAAGCTGGCCAACTTCTGAATTTCCAGTGCTTTGTGAATTAACAAATGTCTTATATCTTTTCCTACACCAAAGTTAAGTTTCTGGCATTCACCTTACCTTACCTACAATTCTTGCATCTGATTACCATTTGTCTATTCACATTTGTCTATTCACCTGATAAGTTGCTATGTCATTTTAAATAAGGGAAGATGGATTTTTAAAACTGTTAAGTAAATGTACTAAGAAGCCTTACAGCTTTCTGTTCTCTATGGCACGGAACTACATGGCAGAGATTATGCCCTATAGAAGCCCCAATGGCGGAAACCATACTAGTATAGTACTAAGATGGGCTGAGTGAAACACAAACTAGGATAAATCTGGGAAATTGAAAGGCATAGCAGGAAATTTATGCAACAAGAAAAAGAAATGCTGACAATGAACTCATGGGAATATGGTTTTCTACATTTAAAAAGGAATTGAGAATCACAAGATTAAAGGTTAGGGTTAGGGTTTATTGATTCTATAAATATTTTTTTAAAAAATCATATATTTGTGTTTATACAAGTGTTTTATTTTTGCTTTGTAAAATTGGACTGTATTTTTTTATCACTATTCTTATGGTGCTTGATTATACGCTTTATAGTTTACCTGGTTTATTACAGGATCACTCTTACTAAAACATTTTTACAGATGCTAAAATAATAATATATCTCCAAATATTATGATTGTGAATATGAATAAAGTAAACATTTAATTACATGGCGTAACAGTCACTCTGGAAACAATATATTTAAAAAGTATGCCGGGATTGCTTTTTTTTTTTGCATATGATCATCTGTACTTTAATTACTGGAATTGAAAGCACGTGTATGATTTTGCCATAGGTTTCTTTCTTCCTTTCTTCAAAGTGTTATTTGGTTGAGAAGCTTCCTATTCTAAGGATGTAGCATTCTCATGATTGGGTCAAGATTCCCTCTTAATAATACACACTTAATATAAATTATTATCAGAGTAGGGAAGAATAGCAATAGTGCTTAGACTTATATACCAGCCTATAGCACTTTACAGCGATTTACAATGTCAGCGTATTGCCCCCAACAATCTGGGTCATCATTTTACTGATCTCGGAAGGCTGGAAGGCTCAGCCAACCTTGAGTTCCATCAGGATTGAACTCGATGCTGTGGCAGAGTTTGCTTACAATACTGCACTTTAACCATTGCGCCACCAGGGAAGGTAGCCCTGACTTGGTTTGATTAATTCCCTTCCATCTATCCCCACAAAGTCCTGCCAATATGGATTAAATAAGTGCCAAGCAAGAGTGTCCCATAAAAACAGAAAATGATAACAAGAGATTACTTGGAATTTAGTTCTGACGTGTTTAATATCAGTCTTATAGCAAGGCTTTAAATATAAGCACAAACTTATACCATATATTTCCAGAATTACTTTTTTCTTCAAGAAATCTTTCTGAAATGTGGGGCTCCTAAAGTGTGGATAAACAAATGATCTGTAACCTGGCTGAAATGAAAGCCATATCATAATTTACCACAAACCAAACCAAAGCGACTGGGTTGAAACATCACACTAAACTAAAAGAAAGAACATTATGGCTTGGTACAGTATATGAACTAGGTCAGGAGGACACTGTGAATGATTCCTCTTCCTCAGAAAATGTGTTTAATTTACTTCTAGTAATAGTAATGATTTTCTGAAAATAAAATGTCTTCTGCTACCAGATTCTGCTACCATGATAAAACAGGTAGCCACTTAGGTGAAGATCAATGAGTCCACCAAGAGAATATAATTCAGAGATTTATATGTAGTCTCATACGAATTCATGGTACAACTGCATTATAGGAAAGCTATTCTCTAACACATCTCCAACACTTTGTTTATTGCCATTACTCTCCTTTTGGCCTAGGATTGGGATGATGAAATTCTCATGATTAATGGGTTTTTACATGAGATCAACTACCAGTTAAAATTCTCTAGGAACCACTGTTGAAAAATAGCTTGCTTCCTCTTTCTCTTTTGTACACTTGGCTACACAAAATACCTGCTCTAATTTTGGATTTTTTACTTCTAAAAATGCCAGCTTCCAATTTAAAAATGTTCTTACAATAAGGGAAGAAATAAAATAAAGAAGGAAAATACCTTTCTAAATAACTGGTATTAGGTAAAGGAAATTTGATAATGTTTGGGCAAATCATATAACCATCCCAATATTTTGTATAGACAAAAAATCAAAATAGCAATATCCCTATGTTTTATTCATTCTGAGATTTCTGTCCGAAAAAATGCTGACAGACAAAAGCCATAGGGCTCTGATCATGTTGGAAAATGGTGTACAAATGGTTTATTTGAGAAAGAGACTGTTTCTGCTTCTCCTAAACAGAAATAGTTAAGAAAATGTTTAGGGTATATAACTGATCTTTGGATCTGAAGTAAAACCTAAACTCTTGGTCAGCTAAAATGTTGTCTAAAATAGGCAGCTATTTTAGTCTTCGGTTGCTTACACATCAAAGTAGAACTGCAAATCTGGAGTAACTATATCTCTACTGTATATTCGTGTTATCCAAATGAAGCAGAAGTTAATTAGGAATACTTAAGTTTTTAAACCAACCAGATACTGAATATCAACTTTAAAGATGATAATGTATTGGCTGTTTGATTATGCCAGGCTTCCTAAATCTGTGAGTCTTAATAAATGGCAAGTTACCTAGTTGTATATCCAAACTGCATTCTGAGCATTGCTGCCCATTTCTAAAGCACTTCCATGATTATCAGAATTATGGTTGAAGATTCAAATGTGTGACCGATTCCTTAGTGATTTGTAATATTATTAGAAGAGGGAAAAGTGAGGGACAAATGCACAAAGGCTGATGCATTTAGAGTTCACCAGTGCAAAGTGATGCCTTTTCGAAATAAAATATATTTTAAAAGAAAGGAAGTATGCAACTCCTCTTCCCAAAAAACTTATTTGCATTGGAAAGGTTCTGACCCTCTCTTCACAAACATCTTAAGAATTTTCTTAAATTGGTTCATTTCATTCCAGATTCTTGATTATGAAATCCATTCATATCTCTGTACAGTCCTGAATATACGTGGAAGATGCTAAATTTCCTATTGACAAATTTCTCCAGGAACTTAAATGTAACAGGAATTTCTCCAGCAGAGTGGGGTTAGATTGCTTTTGCAGGAAATTAAAGTGTCATCTCTGATTTACAAGCACATTGAATGTTCTTTGATAGTAAGCCAAATGTTTTAAAATAGGTCAGATCAATATAATTGAGGAAAAACTTACTTGCTTATGTTATACACTTGCTTGGATTTGTAGAGATGTAAAAAAATCATAATGTACAAACTTTTTTTTAAAAGGGGTAATTCAGAGAAGGTTGCTAGAAAATAAAAAGAAATTCCCCTGGGCCGTATAAGAAGCAAGAAATCAGATGTTGTATTGGGTAAAAACTACCGGTATAACTGAAAAGACACCAGAATGCTTATGCTGCATTTCGGACAGTTGTTGAACAGGTTCAACATTGTTTGAGTCGCCATTTTCATTGTTTGGATTACAAAATGGTTTGTAAGTGCCTGGAAGTTCCCAGTTTCATTCTATTATCTGGCCACATGTGCCTGCTCTCATATGATGAACTGGAGAAGGCTCCAACTTTTTTGCTTGTAAGTACCATTTGCTGGAATCTTGGTTGAGCATAATTTGTGCACCTCACATGCTTTTCAAAAAACAGTTATTTAAATAATTATTTTAAAAACAGAGGTTGTGATTTTTTTTTTAAATGAATAATAAGTTATTTGATTGTGAGTGAAATTCAAGTGATCATGAACATTCGAAGGAGTTTTTCCCATTTGCTCTGAACCTTGTAAGGATACAATAGCTGATTGGTTTTTGGTTGTTACCCTTTTTTGTCAGGTATGGAAAAAATGGCTTTTAGAGATGCCAGTTCTATTCACTACAAGTAATCCTCATTTAACAACTACCTTGTTTAGTGACTGCAGTTATGATGTGATGAAAAAGTCACTTTACAATCAATCCTCACATCTATGATTTTTGCAAATCTGTAAAGCAAAGGAAAGCTATAGTAAGACCACAAGCACAGTGATAGTTTCTCTTAGCTACTGCTTTAACAATAGAGATTCCTGTCCCAACTGCAGTAGCTAAATGAGGATTACCTGTAATAGAAATGCTGAAGGATTACTTTCTTTGCATATTTTATTATCAAGTGACCTGTAGTAACCTCCTAGAAGAAAGGAAACACATTTCTTCTCACATCTGTCATACTGTGTGGATACACAGAATTCTCAACTCAAAGAATGCTGTCAGATATTTAAGCAAATGCTGATTGGTTTATAGGAATGGATCACAAAAAATATTCTTAAATGGGTAGTCAGCTGGATAATTTATAAGTAAAGGTTTCCCTGTCCTGTCGTGTCTGACTCTAGGGTGTGGTACTTTTCTCCGTTTCTTGACTGAGGGAGCCTGCGTTGTCCGAAGACATTTTCCATGGTAATGTGGCTAGCATGGCTATATGCCAAAGGTGCATTTGCATGCTTTTGAACTGTTTAGGTGGACAGGAGCTGGGGCAGAAATGGGAGCTCACCCTGTTGCATTGGTACTCAGGTCTCCACTATCTTTAACCACTGAGCCATCATGCCTCTCTGGATAAGTTATAGGTACACCTAAACTGTTGGTTTACTATGTTTGATTCATTCAGTTTATATTGCTCCTTCTGTAATTGTCTGCATAAGACAAATGTAAAATTCTTGTTAGCATTCTTGGACTTTTATATAACAGATATTGTCTTCTATTTCTAGCTACTTGTGCTTTCCCACTGTACACCCTTAGATGGACTAGGGATATAAGGACCCATCGAGAAGAATGTTTGGTCTTTGCCAAAGTTATAGTTGTGCCTGAGTCATTGTATCAAGTTATTTAACTTTCTAACTTTCATTTCTAGTTGATTCTCTACCATCATCTAGAAATTCAGTGAGCTTATTCTGTCCAATTAAATTTTAGCACCTTTTGATCCTGCTGTCAAGGCATGCATATGTTGTCACAGGAATAGTATTCCAACTAATAGGTGTCGCTGAAACTTTTTTGTGTGTATTCAGTGCTGATGAGCAAAATGAGTGAACTACTTTATAATATATGTAGTGGCTATTTTTATTGCAAAATGTGAAGTTCCATATACAGTATTTTAGAATAGTTATCCCCTGATAAGCTGTCAGAGTAGGGCATTAAGAGTTTAGACTGGCACATATGGTGCATATTCTATAACTAATATATTTTCAATGTATTGATCCCCGCTGGCTGGCTAATACTTGCTCTCAATACTTTAACTCAAAACTTTCTTCTTATGTTTCAGATGAGCAATTTCTTCAGTACAAATACTGACATTTGTTATAATCACCTCCAGTTTGAAAGTGTTCATTTAGCTTTCATTCAGAAAAGTGGTATCTTAGTTTTCATTTCAAAGAAGATGAAATGAAAAATATAAGAATTTCCACACTGGTCAACAGTCTTTTAACTCCATGTTCAGTTTCTACTCTTGATTGCAGAACTTAAAGTATCAGAAATGACATTTGGAACTACTTATTTGATTTTTTGTTCCCACTTTTATTACTTTATAAGTATCTAAAGATGAAAAAACATATTACTCCTTCCTCTTCCTATTTTCCCCACAACTCTATCAGGTGAGTTGAATTGGGAGAGTGAGAGCCAAAGTCACCCAGCTGCCTTTCATGCATAAGGTGGGATTAGAACTCAAAGCTTCCTGGTTTCTAGGCCAGCATTTTAACCGCTACACCAAATAGGATCTCATACTGAAAGCACTATATTCAAGGGTTAATTTCCTGTGTTCATCCAATCTTATATCATTTGATGGGGGAAAATCCTTTGTTGTAATTTGCCTTTTAATTGTTGCATGTTTAGTTATTGCTCTGTCCAATTAATTAATTAATCTATTAGCGATAGGAAGTTATCTTAATATTTGATGTTTTATGATAGCTCTCACTGGGACTTCCTAATTCTCCCCAATACATTCAAATTTGAAGAATTATGAGGTCAATGTGTCCTCGGTCTCACTTCAACAATTTTCTTCCTCTTGCTGTAAGACCTCGGTCTTCTTTTATTGAAGACTGAAGGGAAATCTGTTAATGTTGAGCTAAAGACACATAGAGTTATAGAGAATTATAAAGGAATATAGAGATGATCTTGGGAAGGAGTGAGTGACTTAAAAGGAGAATTGTAGAAGAGATCAGCCAGCACTGGAGAAAAGGAAGCATGAAAAAGAAACTCAAAATAACCCTACCTTTTATTTAGCATAAGATGAGACAGAAAAAGTTGAACAAGCCTTCAAGATTGACATCAGCCTTGGCATGACCTGAAGTCCAAGAAAGCTCTTTATAGTACTAAGGCAGAATTCCAGAATCTTAGAAGTGCCAAGTTCCTGTCTGTTTTATCTTATTCTAAACAAAATTAAGGCAAGATTATTTTGAGTTTCTTTTTCATGCTATCCTTTATCTCAGGACTATGACATTTCTTCTGAAAATCACCATTTCCCTCCCAACTTAATAGTTCATTCCTTCCTTCCCCATGGTCAGTTCTAATTCCTTCACAACAATCAAGAAGAATCCTGACTCTTTTCTTTCTGCACCCAGCCAGGGTGGATGCTACATGGTGAATGTTAAATGACCACTTTTTATTCTTCTTTTGTACACTATTCTTTTCTTTCTTGCTGTTGTTAGGGCTGAACATATGCTTTTGTTTTGTTTCATTTTGTTTGTTTGTTTTATTGTTTTGTATTTTATTCTCTATGATAAAACAATAATAATTAAATGATTAGATAGATAGATAGATAGATAGATAGATAGATAGATAGATAGATAGATAAATAGAATCCTGACTCTGCAATGTTTAATGAACCATATGGCAGAGCATGCAGCCCTCCTGCTTGAACCAATTATCCACAGTAAATCTAAGACCTTCTTGACCAGGCATGCTGGCTGAGGAATTTTGGGAGTTGAAGTCCACAAGTCATAAAAGGGCCATGTTTGAAGACCCCTGTTCTTGATTATTCACCTTTTCTTAAGAAACTGCAATCCACCAGGACTCTTTGAAATCTGTTTGGATGTTCAAGATTACAAAATAAGATATTATTGGGGAGGACCTTTTATTTGGAATTTTGGTGACTCTCCCTTGCTGACATGTTGTTATTCTTGGGGGGGGGGAGAAAGAACTGCTTAGAAAAAAATAGCAGATACATTTTGATTTGCATCCTGTTACTGTAAAGTGTTTAGCTGCTTCTTCTTGGCATCTGTGGAATTATTACATAAAGTATTTTAGCACATCAGTGAACTGCTTGGTATGCAGTTATTATGCTGTCCTAATGTAGTTTGAGCTAATTAAGGCAAACCTAAGTTACAGTATCAATTATGATGGAAGGAATACTTCACAGCTTTAACTAAATTTTATGTAGTAAAATCTGTTTACTGTGAGATCCAATTGCTGCTGAATAATATTACATTTTTCAAATTATCTAAATGTCTGATTATTGTGTGTTAGGCTAAAAATGGATTATTATCAGTTTTTATGTTTTCAATGTCACTAACCAATTCAGACAAGATAAACATGGTCCATTATTCTTTTTTAAAATAATGAAAAGATGGCTATAAGGTTTTATGAACAGTTTTTTTTAAAAAAAAATCCTTTTTTTTAAACTAGTTGAATTAAATGTCAGATTAAATCTAAACTATTAGTTTCCAGGGAATATAGTAAATATTTCCCCATGTTATGCATCTATTTATAACATGCTATGGAATGAACAAGCAACATTTCAAGTTACTTATTAAAATATTAAAATGTTATGTTTTGGTTGTTTGTATATTTATAGGAACAATTTTCATTGAACTTAATATCTCTCTCTCTCTCTCTCTCTCTCTGTGTGTGTGTGTGTGTGTGTGTGTATTTGTGTTTGTGTATATCTTTTGATAGGGTAAAAATGAATGAATTTTGATTGAATATATATACAAGTGGTCCTTGCTTAACTGACCTTTTGAACTAAAGAAAGTGCTAAAGTAGTGTACTTATGACTGATCCTCATATGTTGGTTGCAGCATCCCCATGGTCATATGATCACCATTTGAGATCTTTTTTTGCCAGCTACCAACAAATGAAGTCAATGGGGAAGCAGCAGGGGTTCACAAATGACAACCATGTGATATCCTTACTTGATCCAAGATGTTTTGCTTAACTAGGCCAATTGGAAGTGCCAGAATTTTTTTTGCTAAGTGGCGCGGTTATGTGACATTGTGTTTTATGATCATGTTGCTTAATGATGCATATTCCAGTTCCAATTACCATTGTTAAATGAGGACTATGTATAGTATGAAAGAAGCAAGTTAAGGTGAATTGGCCATGTCAAAAATATGAATGAAGATCAAATAACAAAGCAACCATATCAAGGACGAGTGAATAGTTCAAAAGGAAAGGACAGTCAAAAACTCTTAGCTGAATGAAATCAATGAGGTCCTTAAAAAGAGAGAAACTTAGAGAATAATATTTAATGTATGGATTAATGTTGAAGTGGTGGAAGCTAGAAGGATTTGCAAAGATAGAAGAGTATGGAGAAGTATAGTGAATGATGCAAGTGTTAAGTAGATTAAACTATGTTTCTTTTACTTATTGCATATCTTTAATTACTTTTGCTTATTATTTCCTAATCCTTTCCTTAGCTTTGCATAATATTTCTTATTATAAAAGGGAATAGCATAATGAGTATGCTTGTTGTGGCATTCTGCAGGCCTTGTCAAACAATTTCGTGATATGCTTATTATTATTATTTAGCATATGATGAAAACATAACAGAAGAGAAGTAAACATATACACAATCCATGTAATTAGATACAAAACTTCTATGGGGATATGGCAGTGGCCTCATAACTGGATGTCCAATGCAACTACAGGAAAATAGCATGATGAGGCAGTTGTGGCAGTCTGTAAGCCATGTTTAACAATCCCATGCTACCCTTAATATTCAATGATATTAATAACAGATCCTTAATATTAAAATCAAAGCATGACATAGGAACTGGTTATCTAAAAGACTATGTATCTTCTGTGACTTCTGTTGGTCTGTATGATTGTTTTATTGCATTTAAAGGTTGCTTTTTATGATATTTGGGTGGATTTTGTTTTCTTTTTCTTTTAATTGTATTGTATGGTTGTTTTTACACTGCTCAGAACTGTTGTAGAGTGGATGGCCTTATATATTTCTAAAATAAATAAAATAAAATAAATCACATGTTTTAAATATCATATG
The DNA here is from genome assembly GCF_016545835.1 of Crotalus tigris. Classification (NCBI taxonomy): domain Eukaryota; kingdom Metazoa; phylum Chordata; class Lepidosauria; order Squamata; family Viperidae; genus Crotalus; species Crotalus tigris. The sequence continues at coordinate 3,731,317 of NW_024096599.1, forward strand.
TAACAGGAATTTATGATGGAGTAGTAGAAATTAGGCCTGAGAAGATATGGTTTGTTGATTTCATTATTGCTCCATAGTATGACTTAATCTCATGTTTTATTCAGGTTTAAAGAATTTCTGAAATTAATTATTCTGAACTGGAATATTTTCTTTAAAGGTTACTCGTATAATGCATACTTATTTACCAATAATTTGTAAGAAGAGGAAAACACCAGGGCTTTTTTTCTCATAGAATGCCCAGAACGGAGTTCCGGCACCTTTTTTGGATGGAACCTTGTAGGGTAGGCAAGGTGGGTTGTATGACGTGTGTGAGTTCTTGCACCTTTTTTTTTTTTTTTTAGAAAAAAAAGCACCGAGAAACACATTATATATAAATACAAAATACAAGTGTTCTGTGTTTATTTCAGTGCCTACAATTAGGCACCAAATCAGAACTTTTAGCATATTTAATAAATAACTTCAAGTTAATATGTATTAAAACATCAGAACAAGATCAGATGTTTCCTAAATGTTAAGAGAGAAAATTTAATTTCCAGGTATCTAGATAACCTGATGTGTCTTATCATAAAATTTAACTTTATTTTCCTCTTGTATTAAAATGCACAAAGCAGCCCCATCACCAGTATTTATAGTGTCTCTTACAATCAATCTACTATTAATTAGGAAAGTTTTTAAAATGTTGCTTTTCAATGTGTTGTTAAACGAAAGTGCCACTTAGGAACCCTCTTCTTACTCAAGATGGCATATATAGGATTGTCACAATTGAGGAGCAGATGGCATTCTTTCCAGTGGAACTAATGCAAGCATTATTGCCTGCTTTGTTTCATATTGGTAATACACAATTAAAAAAAAACTTTTAAATTCCAAAGAAAATGACAATATAATGCTATTGTCATTGAATGTCATGGTTTAATTGTTTATGGATTTCATTAATCATTATATTGTTTATGACTTAGAGCAATCAAAATCTGAAATGAAATGTTGGTTCCTTGAACTTGCATGTAATTGTTAATATACAATAGCAATTAATTATAGAACCTAGGTTAGAATAACAATAGATTGGAATGCAATAAATAGTGCCAAATATTGAGAAATAGTTACAAGATGACAGTCATTATGCTTTTTACAATTATTTTAAATGTTCTATGAAATTATTTTTTCAATGTATTGTGATGCAACAATTATTTTACTAAGTCTGAATGGTTGCATGTTTCTGAACAGTTTGAAATTAAAATGGCTACAAATAGAGATTTTAACTATTGGTTGTTGTTCTCCAGACATCTTTGCCTGAGACTATTTCATTTTTACTGTTCCTGCTAATGTTTTTCAAAGGCTATTACTAAAATAACATTATTACTTTTTAATATTACTCTTGAATGCCTTTAGGTTCCAAAGCATTTTACTGAAGTTTGTTGGAATACTGTCATAAAACAATTTGAACCACAAGAATGGTTCAAAAAATGATGGGAGTGGTCATAACTCTGTGACTGAAAGCATGTCTCCTTTTTACATGCAAATACAAAGGGGTAGGATTTTGAACATTTGGTCATGTCTGGCATATTGAATTTTCTGAACCTCCTATTGCTGATCAGAAGTCAATGTTAATGCTTTATAAGAGGTTAAGTGAGCTGAAGAGGGAACTACACCTGTTGTAAAAGTAATATAAGCAAAATATGAGGCCATGCCATCTCCAAGTTAGATGATTTGTTTGACTAGTGCATGTATGGGACCATTCCTGTACTATCCCTCTACTCCATTCAGATTTTGCGTAGAGTTCAATTGATGTTTCTTGATTGCCCATAACCTTTAATTATTATGCAAATAGGTTTTTCCTATATACAGATCTGTGCATATTCTTTACAGTGTTTCAAACTGACAAATAAGAGATCATTGACCAATGGATTTGGACTCATGCAGATGTCAATCTATGCTGTATTATTGTAGATTAATGCTACAGTATACATGTATACATTCCATGTCAGGTCACCCAACATAGTATACAACATATTATGATGCAAATTAAGTAAATCAATTCTAAAAGCAGTTAGTTAATTTTAAACTCTGTTTAGTTTAATGCAATGGGAAGAGCAACTAAAGTTATTACTTCCGTTTTGCAATCTAAGAAGTTCTTAAGCCATATAGTGAATTTTGTCACTTCTATACAAAGAGAGTACTGCAAACAAGGTCCTTGACCAAGTAAGCTAAGCAAGAGGAGCAAATTCTGTTTTTCCCTGGGATTCAGGACATACATTAATCGCAAACACTCTGCACTCTGTTTTTCATGTGGTATCTATAAAAACAAGCAAAATAATAAAAACAGCGGCAAGATGAAAAGATAGGTCTTTGCTGGAGGAAAATCAATGAACTTAAAATCAATGTGGAAACTGTAAATGCTGTACCAAACAGCTCTTTAACATATTGCCTTTTGAAGTGCCAGGGAACATTTTAAAGCAGTGCTTTATTTTTATTTATACGGACAGATAATGGAAGGGGAATAATCATGAAAGATTCAGGGATGCTTCTTGTACTTATTTATAGCATTTTATTTTCCACATTCCAACATTCACTACCACCCAGCCAAATCTTGCTTTCACACTAAGTTCATGCCCCTGTACTCAGCGAAGATTTGCCATTGCGAATGAGCAGCAATATGAATTTTGCAAAAATGGGCATGAATACCTTGTGCCATTGCCATTTTAGCCATACTACATTAGGCCTGTCAGTATATATGAAAAACTGAGAACTTTGTCCTCTGAGCAAGTCTCAGCTGTAGCTGATCTTACCTAGCTACACCTGAGTCCTGACCATGGTGGGTAGCTTGAATATGTGAAGGCAATAAGCTGACTAGAATAACAAAATCACAGACTAGTGGACTTCCTTCCTAAGTTGTCCCTGCATGCATGCCCATTCTTCATATATTGAACTGCAAAGTCTCCCGAGAACTGTGCTATTGGTGTAACAATATCTGCATCTGGAGAAATAGGAGATGGTCGCTCCACACATTTTAAAGCGGGGGTCTTCAGACTTGGCCCTTTTATGTCTTGTGGACTTCAATTCCCAGAATTCCTCAGCCAGGCATGCTGGCTGAGGAATACTGAGGGTTGAAGTCCACAAGTCATAAAGGGGCCAAGTTTGAAGACCCCTGTTTTAAAGCCTTCTTCTGCTCAGATAAATGCCTCGTGAGGTTTTTGTATCTAATATAATCAGAAGGTTTCTGTGTTCTCCCTCTTTAAGTTCCTGTTGTATTGCAAACTTTATGCCCTTATTCACCGATCCGCTTCCAGGAAAACATAGGCTTGGGGAAAAGAAAGATTTATGATGAATGATTAAAGGAAATGAATATGTCTAGTCTAACAAAGAGAAGGACGAGTGGTGACAAGACAGGAGTTTTCCAAAATGTGAGAGGCTGTTGCAGAGAACCTATTATTGAAAGCACATGAGGACAGGCAAGAATTAATAGATGGACACTTATCACCAATAAAGCCAACCTAGAACTTAGTAAAAATTTCCTGACAATGGGAACAGCTTGGCTTTGGAAGTGGTGGAAGTTTTAAGAAGAGATTGAATACTGTTTGTCCAGAAAGCATAGGGTTGGACTAGAAGACCTCCAAGGTCCCTTCCAAATCTGTTATTCTTTATTCTGTAAACCATATTTTCCTCCCTTCTTTTGTTAAAATCATATATTTTGATATGTAAATATTTGATAGAAAATATCCCTGTATGTGTAACTTTGTAAAAGGTTATTCAAATCAGTTCAATTCAACTCAATATATGGAGCAAAAAAGAAAAGCTTTCATCATTCCATCACAAACCACAGCATCGGAAGAAGCTAATTTTATTCACAATATTAAGCTAACAGACCCCAGAGTTCATTCCCTAAGGGAAAAGCTGGCTTAAAATTACTGCTAAACAAACAGAGCAAAACAAAGCTCTGAAATGATAATATTGCATGCTGAATAATACTGAAGTTAAATATGTTTTTAAAAAGTCTTTCATTTACAGATGGTCCCCTTTGATCCAATTTAAGGGTACTTAATAAGGGAAAGAAAGACCGAGGGAGAGAAATTTCAAAGATTGTAGTTTTAGTAATTAATATTTTAACCAGTGATGGTCAAATAGAAATCTGATTCACGTTCTGAGGTTAGAAAGAGATATTGCAGCTCAGAAGGGTAAATAAAGGCCCTATGCCTAGCCATCAGTATTCAGTTTGTTAGTCTGCAAATGGATGATATCATCTGTGAAAAGTCATGCAGAATGCTTTATTTCCTCTTTTCAGACTTCTTGGAAAAAAAGCTTACTGGGTGACTTTTGGCTAACCAGTCTTTTTTCTTTTTCTTTTACTCACTTAGCTTTAGCAATTTCTGGGGAATTTTGAAAAGATAAAATATGAAAAGACCTAAGAGATTTATTTGAGTGGGTTCAATCCAATACTTGAAATGAGGAATGAATAATTATAAAATAAAGAAATGAATAATCTAGTTATTATTTGCAACTTACAGAATCATCCAATTTCCACTTGCTCAAAGTTAAAACAGGCTGGACAAAGTCCTGTGGTTAACTTCTTGCAGTGTTATCAAAGAAAAGTTGAGCCTATTAATGGTGTCTTTCATGAGATGAGACTTGTCAACTGTGGGCTGCCTGCTCTTGGCTAGTACATGCACAAAGAACAAAAGAGTGGGCCAGCGCTGTTGTGATTATTTTATTATGGGAGGCAGAGATTATATTTCTGAAGAGAGTATTGATATGGGACAAAATTGGGCCCTACCACCATGTAGTCTCCAAACTTTGTTTCTGAAAAGATTATTGAAAATGTGATGGGGTGAAACTCTGAAGTATTCTGGAGGAAGTAAATTATCTGAATCCTTTTCAGTCAGGGCTTAGATTGGACATGGGATGGAAACTTCATGGTCACACTATATGTCAGGGCCTAAATAATAGTAGTGCAATGTTCCCAATCTTGTTGGATCTCTCAGTGATATTCTAAGGGTTAAGATGGAAGGTACTGTTTTATGCTGGTTTCACTCCTCCTGAGTGAATAGATTGTATGTGTTCACAAGGATATTATAATATGGGACTCAAACATTTCCCATATCCTAATCAACATCTATGTGAAGTTCTGAAAGATATCATTCAGCCATTTGGAGTACAATATTACTTTCCTGATGATATTCAGTGATGTGTCTCTATCTGATGCCACTTGGCAGATGTGATCAAAGGCCTGGCTTAATATCTGGTTGAAGACAAATAGCTTAAGATAACCATAGCAAAACAAAATTTTAGCTCTTGATGGGGATGTACTCTCATCAAAAATGATGGTGTACAACTTGGGAGTCTTCCTGATAGAACAGCAATTATAAGTTGGGCCAGGATGATGTTTGCCATGCTGTAACTTAATTATCAGTCCTGGAAGACTTTACTTGATGACTATCTGAAAACTCAATTTATTACAAAATGTGTCAACCTACAAGCTGCATAACTTCAATTTGCAGGAGTTTCATTGGCTACTAGTGTTTTATTCCAGAATAAACAAAATCATAATTACATGATCATCTCCCTAGTTATTTTTCTTCTTAAATCAGGAACTAAATTAGATATCATAACATTTTCTATCAAATGATTTAGAAATAATTGATACCCATATTTTTCCTTTCTCATTATGAAATTTTGCCATTACTCTTGTGTAATGAAAACAGTATTATGTATTTTTATTTATTATTTCAAGTTGTACCTTAATTTGCTAATTGTAGGGAATTTTTTTACTAAAGTATTTGAAGATAATCAGACGTATCTAGTCTTAACTAAAAGCTAAACTTAGTTGAATACTGTACATGCAAATGTCACAAACAAAATGGTTTTTCTTAAAAGAAACCTGAGAAATGTATTTGGTCTTTATATTATTTTAAAATACACAGTACATGCATTCTCTGAAAGCCAGACCTGTGTGTGTGTATGAACTATATCTCTAAAGTAGTGAAGTATAATGTAATTTTTAAATGTGTGAAATTATATTGCATTTTCTTTTAATATATTTCATCCAGTTAAGTGTAGCATCAAAGAAAAGCAAACTGCTGGACAAATGTTCGGAAAAAAAAATAGTAACAGAAATGCTAGAGTTGTTAAAACCTCATTATGTGTCAAGAAATGCAAGGGTAAAAGAACAGCTCATCATTACAGCTCTTTCATTGACATGATTGTCCTCTTTAGTGCATTAAATTATAGCATCAGGATAAAACTTCAGTTCGGTCCCCCAGTACTTGCTCTTACCAAGATTACACAGCAAGGTAAAACTGATGGGAGTGTTTTTATTAGAAGAATAGAGGGCTGTGGTATAGGACTAGAAGTTGAATTTATCTGCTGTTTAATGTTTTTACTTTTTCAAATGGCATTTTTTTTTTATTTTGACATTTGTAATCCTGTGTAATGTTATTAGTTTGCATTGTTTTGGGATTACTTTTTGTTAATGAGAAGTGGATTAAGTACTTTATAAATGAACAATAATAAAAAATAACTCATTGCAGACTCAATAAAGAGAAAGTAAATATTTAATGAAGTACTTAATACAAAATTAACTTATAGGAGACTTAAGAAATCTACAGCCTATCTTCCTCTTTCCGCCCTGTGAAACCAGGTTCTGAGCTTGTCTGCTAGACACCAATATTTCAACTTTTTAAAACAGTTTTCAAGTAGAAAATATCAACCTTATGGAGTCATAAGATGCATTCATAGATACTAGTTTAGATTAATTTCAAAATGATTGAGTATTACTTCGGTCCTGGGAGCATGCTCATCATCACCACCTATTAAAGTTTTGGAAGAGAAGAAGGTAGAACAGCAGTCTGAAGAAGCTGTATTGATGAAAGTTGGAAAATTACAGGCTGAGGGGTCTCAACAAGTCGAGATGAAGGAGCAGAGAATGACTTGGGCAGCATATAAATGCAAGGAAAAGGAACAACAGAAAAAGGAGGTACAAGAATTTGTTTCTGAGTCTGTGGGAGAAGCAAGACCTAAGAGTTCTTTGGTGCAATTTTCAACGGCAAATCTTCAAGCAGCTTTCTCGAGGTTATTGGATAAGAGAGATGGGTAAAGAATGTAAAGATTGTTCCAAGGTTATTGACAGATTACAGCCCATTGCGGATGGAACTGGTCATTGGAAAAGAGGAGAGAAGATTATGGAGACTGAATGAAAACTTTAGATAAGAAGTGTATGCTTAGAAACTTAAGGAGCATTTAAAGGAATATTTTGTTTCAAATATGTATAAGGGAATTTCAATGGTATAAGTAACACTTATATGTGTGTTTTTGATTGTGATGATAAAGAAAGATGGATAAACTTTATATAATATAAGTATGATATTAGAAAATATTGTTTAGTTTTTTAAATAATTTATACTTAAAGTTTATAATATCTTAATGGCGGATTAGATTCCAATTTACTTTATATGAAATATGATATTTTGCAATGTTATTAAGTTAGGGAGATGATTGGTTTATTAATTGTGAAAGAAACAGAAGTCGTGAATTATAGATAAAATAAATTATAATGGTAAATTGGTAGGATTGTAACGATAAAGAAATTATCTTAATGTTAAATTTAATTATAGCGGTATGGTTGTTAATAGGATAGTATTGGAAGAAGGGTGTTTTTTCTTTTTTTTCTTCTTTTTCTCTTTCTGTTTTTCATAATAATGGAGTTAAAGTATTTAATAATTCGTTTATTGAATGTAATTATATTTGGTTGAGGTTTATTTGAGTTTAAAAGTTTTTCCTTTTAAATTCTAGTTAACCCTGTATTCAGCTCTGGGAAGAAGGGGGGAGGGTTTTGGGGAGAGTTGGGAGGGATTGGGGAAGGGGTTTTTTATTGTAAAATTGTAAAAATTTATAATAATAATAAAAAAATGATTGAGTATTCATGCCTGATAATTCTATCAATAAATCTTTGATTTAGAGGCTGTGTTTTAGAAAACCAGGAGGCTAGAAATGGGAGGAGGATTTTGATAGGATTTTGCTTACGTTTCCTATTTATGAACTTCATGATATCTCTGGGAATTTTGGGAAACAGAATCATAAAAATAATTATTAAATTAGGTTAATGCCTATCCATTTCTTGGCCCCTTTTCAAATTATTGACATAAATAAATGTTAACCAATATAATTAGTATCTAATAGAAGTAATATAGTCTATTCACCCAGTAGATGCCTTTGTGTCAATTATCATTTTCAAATGGTTTAAAACAGTAATATAGAGAGTAATTAATTAGACTGTAACTAGTCCATTAAGATTAAACCTATCCATGTTTAAATAAGTCTATTATTGCTATACCAGCCAAAGTTGTTAAAAGTGTCTTCTAGCTATTATTGCCAAGTAGATCTTCATAGATTACCCTAGATCCAAACTGCACACTTGATCAAGTAGGCAACTTGTCTTCCAGAAATTTTTGACCACAAGCTTCTTTAGTCCCTTTTCATTTATCATCCTTGTTCAAAGAGAACTGCAGTCCAAGTCAAATTGATCAGGCAGCCTTTGATGTTTTCAGGGGTCCTGCTCCTCCATCCAAAACAGGTTGTAAATGTAAGACCATGCTTGCTGCAAGTAAGATAACCTTGAAAGCACATTCCTTCAAAATGAGAATCATGTATTCTGAGGAGGACTTAACTGTAGCATATAGTAAGTCAGGAGGCACTTCACCAAATAAGGATAATTAAAAATAGCAATATGTGACTATGTTTATTAGAGAATACTTAGGATTTTAAATAATCCATATACCTAGTTATGCAGGTGTATGCATAAGAATATTTATTGAAAATAATAGCAGCCTCTGATCGATGTAAGCAGAAATATAGATGTGTATTACAAAGTCAGCCCAGAAGGCTTAACAGTACAAGAGATGTAGCATCACATTACTATACAGAGCACAAATGATAATGAATCTAGAGCTCCATGTTCTAAAACAGAGTGAAGATAACACCCTCCCAGGTAGTGATGATTTCTTGAGGTGAAGTAATTGTTTATCTAAACACCTAAAGAGTGACAATAGTAAGCTAGGGTAAGCTAGACATCTTTTATAAAACCTGCAAATGAATTCTAAGTCTTCATTTCAAGATTGTTGGTAGAGTATGTGGGGTGAGGTGGCACGTAGAAGCTTTTAAATCTGTTAGTTAATAATGGCGGAGACAGATATCTGTTTTTAAGTTTCTCGTTATATTTTTATGTCCCTTAAACATGCATGTTTCTTTTCTTACACTGATTTGCTCAGCATAATCAACAGTACAATGGTACTGCAGATTTCTCACGAAACATACATATGTCCATACAAAAAGTTTGATTGATGTTATAGGCATCTATTATGTGATTTGAGCTCATTTGGAAAGAGAGTTGACACTAGGTTTTGTTACAGTTCTTGGAGTTGGCCTGCTATTGTTGGCATCTAATCTCATACTGAGAGTTTTTTGTAAGCCGAGAGAAACTCCGAGATGAAAGAATCAGTTTTAAGGACAAAGATGTACATTCTTCTTACAGTGCTAGATAATCTGGAACTGTAGATCATGATCACTAATATTTTGTTATGTTTCCTAACCTTTTTCTATAGATTCATGTTTATTCATCTCTTGATATCAAGGATGAACAACCCAAGGCTAGATATTTGCATGCATTACCCAGGACCTTTCTTACTATCTTATGAGGTGGGTATGTATTATCATGTTGCAGCAGTTTGCTAATTTTTTCTTGAGTTCTAAAGGTTTGCATATCAGGTCTAATCCTTGCATACGACCACTAGGGAGCTGTAGACTAAATTAGAAAGGGATCTAGGACAATCTGGCAGCCATCTTGCCATGACCAATCCATCGCGGGACAACTTGCCATGGGACAACTTGCAACAGGACAAGAGTTAGCACTAATATTGAAGAAATGGTGGAATAGAATCATTAAAGAAAGGATGCAAAAGGAGGGACAGAATGAGATGTGAATGACAACAATAAAAATATTTTTTAAATTATTTTAAATACTTAAATTGAATTTTTGAATTGCCCTGCAGTGAGTTGTCCTGCGGCAACAGTTCGCCGCATCAGGTTGCCCCATTCTTCTTAGGAAGTTGAAACACATTTCAGAAGGTGGCACTGGACACCCTCTTCCATACTATTGCCAAGAAAACTGCATGGATGTTTTCATTTAGTCACCAGGAATTGAACTTGTTTTTTCAAGGACACCTTTATTTAAAAAAAAATGATTGGAAGTGGCAATCATAAAATAAATTGACCATAATTGTTTTTTAAAAGAAGCAATCTAATAAAAGAGAGAAAAATCTTCCTCACACCCCTTCAAATATAAGCGAGTCTCCAGCCATCAAAAGATTTGATCTCAGTCTGTCCTTTACTTTTCCACATATGGCTTATAACTTTTGAGAATTTAACTGAGCATAGTACAGATGTATCATGCTAGAGTAAAAACAGAAGATGATTGAATGTGAAATGATTCTAGGAGCAAGGTCATTCATTTTACAAACATGAAGTCACAAAAGAAATGAAGTAGCCTAGTGTAATGGGGAGTATTCTTGCATACATGCACAGGCAATGTTTGGTTGACTATTTCAGCTTTCTGTTGCTCCCTTCTGAGAGGAGGTTTCGAAGTATTTCTAGCAAGACTACCTGATTCTGTAATAGCTTTTGTTCCTTATGCCATCCATCTGGTAAACTTGCAAGGTTCATTTTTCTCACCATGCACATGAATACATAACCTGAGCTAGACTGTTGTTTCTCTGTGTCATATAATATATGTGGGTATACGCATAATTCTGTATTTATTTATTTTTGCCATATTTATGTAGTGTATATCGGAGGTAATGACCCTTTCACAGCTGAATGCAATGAAATTTCATTTTAATGTATGCTAATTGGTGTATATTCAAAGTGACAATAAAGTTGTTGTTGTTGCTATCATCATCCTCATCCTCATCCTCATCCTCATCATTATTATTGTGAGTCTCTATGTCCTGCTCCCACAAATCTTACTATTGTAATCTGGCTCAGTTGGTCTGCATGTTGTTACTGTCCATTATTTACCTTTCTGTACTTCTGTGTATCTTTTCACAAGAGAAAAAGAATGTAAGATTTTCTGCTCCCATTCTTATCGCCTTCTTTGTAGCAAAAAAAATAAACAATGGCTGAAATGTATGGTAGACACAATTACTAGTAATAATATTATTGACATCAAAAGAGATGTCATTTCGTATGTAGATTAAAGTCAGGAAGCTAACTGAGAGTTGAATATAATGAGAAAGGAAAATAGAGGAAATAGAGAAAGAAAAAGAGAAATAGAGATTCTATAGGCTTTAACTCACAGCTAATCCACATGGAAAAACATACAAAGCAGATTGAACAAAATAGGACTAAGAGTACAAAGAAACAGCTAAGATTAAACAATAAAAAAGAAAAGAAAAAAAAGGAAAAACTCCTAATCCACACTTATCTCCACATTCCTGAGGAGTCCTATTTTCTTCTGATTGTTTTTCCTTTGGATATTTTTTTCTTTTTTTACTTAAAACAGTATTGTTTTACCGATTCTGTTTCAGAGAGCTGTTAGAAAAGTAGCATCGCAACATGTGTTAAGACACTGAAAATGGAAACAGGCATGGAAAACAAGGAAAGTTTTTCAAAAGATCTCTGAACTCAGAAGGAGATTCAACTCTGAATTGGTATGCTAATGAATACCAATGGAGAGATATTAATCGATTCAAAGGAGATCAAAGAAAGATGGAAGGAATATATTGAAACACTGTACAATAGAGATGTCAACATCCAAGTATCTTAGAAGATATTACTTTCAGGAACTTCTAGTAATAGATGATGAAATTAGATCAGCAGTCTAGTTATTACCAAGTTGGTAGGCTGATCAAATACCCATTGATATATGACAAGGAACAGAAGAAGAACTAGCTCAGGTTCTAATAAGCTATACCAGCAATTCTGGAGTACAATACAGCACCCAATCATTTGGTTGATGTCAGTCTACATTCCAATACCAAAAAAGGACATTTAACAATGTTTGCAAGCTATTGTACAATATCCTTAATTTCATACTCAACCAAATAATGTTCAGGATCATTGAACATAGTTTACAGCCCCACATGAAAAAAATAAGTGCTAATGTTCAAGCTGGTTTTAGAAAAGCACAGGCCTTGGGAAAGATATTGACATGCCATGATGTGCTTATGCCTCCAAAGATCAGAATCATGCAAGCAATGGTAATCCTTGTCACACTCTATGGAAGCAAAAGTTGGACTTTACAGAAACAGGATAGGAAGAATATTTATGTCTTTTAACTTTGGTACTGGAGAAAGCTTCCTCAGAATATTGTGGACAGAGACAAACTAATGGATCGTTGAATAAATCACCAGAGTTCTCACTTAAGGCACAAATGATCAGGCTTAAATGATACTACTTTGGACACATTATATAAAGACCCAGCTCTGTGAAAATGGCTTCAGAGATGGGAAAGTGGAAGGAAAGAAAAGAGGATAGCCAGCAGCAAAGTGTGTGGACTAAGTTACAGTAACGATAGGAGACCTTTGGAGACCTAAAAGTTAGGGATAGATTGTTATGAAGAAAATCTATGTGGTTGCTAGGAATAAAAAATGAATCAATGATGCATAATAAATCAATCATTCAATCATAATAAAATGAACAAAGAGAAAAATATCGGGTGCTAATAAATTAATCAGGAAAGGACATTAGGTATATAGCTGTGTGAACAGATATACAAATTTTCTGAAAGCATGGCATATGAAAGTACACAGGGCAGCATGTTAGTGTGTTCCACTTTGGATGTGCAGGTAAACATGTATGATATGCCAATGGGAGAAAGTGTTCTCTGTGATATTCTTGACTTTGCACCCCTTGACATCATATAAATGAGTCCTGAAGATCAGCTATCAGAACCAGAATGGATTGTAATGAAAAAGCAAGAGATTCTGACTCTGACATAGAGGAAAACCTGCTGAGTTATACCACATGCAAGAACCTCTGAGTTATACACCAGAAGGCTAAGAAGTACCTGGCTGCAGAGAAAGAACTTTATTCATTTGCTGATCCTTGTTTCTGAGCAGAATGATGACTAGAATAACTTTATATTTAACATCACAAGGGCTAAAATGGAAACTTTGTAACTGAGATTTAAATACCGGTATATTTTTTGAAATGTCTGCTTTACCATGATATTTTATTACTTTTGCCAGATCTTATTCATATCTTCCTGTATTTCACTCTGCCTTCTAACTTTGTTTTGACCTCCTAATTGTTCTCTTCAGTTGACCTCTGAGTTCTCCAGTACCGAATCTTGTATTGTTTATGATTACCAATATTTTTTTGCCATTTTTAAGTGACTAGCCAGACAGTAAATTAATTCTGAGTTGTCCAGAATTTGGCTCTATTTTACTCCAATGGGATTGCAGGACAGCATGCGGTATGCAGGTTGGCAGAGACCTTAAATTCACAGAAACCTCACATGAGCAGTACTAATGACAGAGTTTCTTCGTATATGAAGCCTTGATGAATTTATATGTCTGAAGACTGCTCTAGATGGATATTTGTATGTTAAGGAAAGGAATGACATTGGATGTCAAGGAGAGGAATAACATTGGGAAAAAGGCTATTCAGTATGCCCCCAAACCCATCTGCATCTTGATTAACATATTATTCCAATACCTGAAATGGCTGCTATTATAAAAGAAAACCATAAGTAAATGTGACAGGAGGACCTGAGATGGATAAATGGATTTTGTGTGATTAAAAAAAAGTATATAGCATGATGCAAATCAATCAACAGTTGAGAATAAAAAGGGAAAGGAATACATTTTCCAAAAATGTCAACGTTCTTCTGCATCAATAATTTTTGCTGGATACTTGAAAAAGTATAATATATTTATGAATGTGAAGCAACAGTTTGATGGATATTTCTTACTTTTCTAATGTGACTATCTGGCAGAAAGGAACCAATAAGATCTGTTGTTTCTATTTCTTCCTGAATAAGGTCATCAATCCATCCACTTTTCTTTAGTGATTTGCCTGAAGTACTCAATGCTGTCATTTCTATATGCAAGCCATTACATCTAATCACTAGACGGTACTAAAAAGACAGTTTTTTTCTCCAGGATATTTAGGCAGAGTTCTCTTTTCATGCTATCTGAAGGATGGTCATGTCAGATCTCTTATTATTATCCATAGGAACATCAAAGCATTACTCCTCCAGACGTTTACAAGGATCTGGATTTTTACAGAAGGGGCGTTGTCTTACCTGAACGCCTTTTCTCAGCAGGATGATGTAGAGTCCAATGGATGGGTTCCATGACAGCCTTCCCGCCCGACAGACTAGGTCAAAACTTTGGCCACACCCTCCCTTTGGGCGTGACTCCAGTTTTGACTTAGACAAGAGTTGTTCGTTGAATTCTATAGTAGCTCCTCGTTCGATATGTGCCTAGAACTAATACCTGGGGGGGTTTGGATTCTACATCATCCTGCTGAGAAAAGGCGTTCAGGTAAGACAACGCCCCTTCTCCAGCAGGATGGCTGTAGAGTCCAATGGATGGGACATACCAAAGCCCTCATGTCCCCCTGGGAGGGAGTGTCTAGGCCATTGGCTCCTGAGCAGAAACAACCTGCTGCAGCACTCTTCTACCAAAGGCAGCATCCGCTGCGGCAAAGGAGTCTAAGCGGTAATGCCTAACAAATACGAAGGGAGAAGACCAAGTTGCGGCCTTACAAATCTCTTCCACTGAGGCTTGTGTGGACCACGCTGCTGATGTGGCCGTGCTGCGCATTGAATGAGCAGTCACGTGTGGTGGCACTGGAATTGTCTGAGAGACATAGGCTTGGGCTATACAAGCTCTGATCCACCTACCTATGGTAGAAGATGAAACCTTCTTCCCCATAGTTGATGATTGGAAGGAAACAAATAGAGCTTCCGTCTTACGGAAAGACGAAGTGCGCTTTACGTAGTAACACAGTGCTCTACGCACGTCCAGTTTGTGCCATCTATGTTCTAGCCCACGGGTCGGCAACCCGCGGCTCCGGAGCCGCATGCGGCTCTTTGAGCCATCTCTTGCAGCTCCGGAGCCTCCTCCTCCCCTCCCCCTCCCCTTCCCCCCTTCTTCCTCCTGCTGCCCCCCCAGGCTTCAGTCTCCTGCTGGGGCGGCAGGGACATCACTTCCTGGGCCGACGAGCTGGCCACGTGTCTGCCCGTGCCGGGCGGAAGTCCCGGCTGGGGTGGCAGTGGCGGCATATCTCCCTGAGCCGTCCCCGGGCCACTGAGCCGGCTATGTATCTTTCCAGGCCGGGCCGGGCAGCAGTCCAGGCTGGGGCAGTGGCAGGAGGGCATTGCTTCCTGGGCCATCCCTGGGCAGCTGAGCTGGCCACGCATCTCCTTGGTTCGGGCTGAGAAGCAGTCCCGGCTGGGGGGGGGGGTGGGGGCATCGCTCCCTGGGCCGTCCCCAGGTCGCCAAGCCGGTCAAACGTCTCCCCACGCCGGGCTGGGGACATTCCTTCCTGGGCCGTCCCTGGGCCGCCGAGCTGACCACGTGTCTGCCTGGGCCGGGCGGCAGTCCTGGCTGGGGTGGCGGCAGGGGCATCGCTCCCTGGGCCGCTGAGTCGGCTACGCGTCTCCCCAGGCTAGGTGGCAGGGGGACATTGCTTCCTGTGCCGTCCCTGGGCAACTCACCCAGCCACATGTCTCCCCGGGCTGGGCAGGCTGCAGCAGGGGGCCTCACTTCCTGGGCCATCCCCGGGCCTCCCCTCCCTGCCCCTTTGGCGCCGTCTGCCTTTCTTTCTTTCTCTCTCTCTCTCTCTTCTCCTCTGGAGAGGGGGGGCAGAGGAAAGAGAGAGAAAGAGAGAGGGTGACTTGTTCGGGCAAAGAACCAGTGGTGGACAAGGCGAGCTAAGTCAAAAGACATGGAACTTTCGTGCTAGCTTCTCCCAAACCCTTGTTATCCCTGCCACAAACTTAGCTCATCCGCCCTCACTCTCTCCTCTCCTCTCCTCTCCTTTCCTTTCCTCTCCTCTCCTCTCCTCTCCTCTCTCTGCGGACGAGGCTGTTTGCTTCAAATGATTTGCTACCGAGGCCCGGGAGCCAGGCAGGCGGGTAAGTCTCGATCGCAGTATTTTGTTGCTGTTGTTTTGCGCACGCGTGGCACTGGCTGGGAACAGAGCCAAGCAAGCTCTGTGGTTGGAAGTCCCTGCAGCTTAGGAGCCAGGATTTCCCCCCTCTCAGTCCCAAATCCCAAGCAGGATTCACCACTTCGGGATTGCAAGTGAGCTGCGAGGAGATGGTCTGTCTCTTTTCCTCCCTTGCTCCCTTCCGCGTTGGCTACTGAGGCTCCCTGCTGGGTGCAGTCGGCTTGAAGCAGAGGAGGGGGAGGACCTTTCAAAGCGTGACATTGCAACGAATGGGACAGCCTTTCAGGAGGGTGCGGATGAACTGTAGCTCTCCAGATATTGCTAACATACAGTGTTTGCTGTCCCTGCAGCAGAATTGATGAGAGGTGCTGGCATTTCTCTTTGTCAGAATGTGGTGAATCCACATTGCCCATCTCTAAAGGAGGAAGTTAAATGTTTTGGTAGGTGAACTGGTTCTGTTAGTAAAGGGGGGGAGGTGAAGAGAAAAAGAGAGGGAGAGAGAGAGGAAAGAGGGAGGAAAGAAAGAGGAAAGAGGAAGAAAGAGAAAGGGAGAGGAAAGAGAGAGGGAGAGGGGAGAGAAAGGAAAGAAAGAGAAAGAGGGAGAAAGAGAGAAAAGAGAAAGGGAGGAAGAGGAAAGAAAGGGAGAGAAGAAAGAGGGAGAGAAAAGAGGAAGGGAGAGAGAGGAAAGAGAAAGAGGAAAGAGAGGAAAGAGGAAAGGGAGAAAGGAAAGAAAGAGAAAGAGGAAGAAAGAGAAAAGAGAAAGGGAGATGAAAGAAAGGGAGAGGGGGAGAGAGAGGAAAGAAATAGAAAGAGGGAGAAAGGGAGGAAAGGGAGAAAGAGGAAAGAAAGGAAAGAGGAGAGAAAGGGAGAGGGGGAGAGAGGAAAGAAAGGAAAGAGGAAAGAGAGAAAGGGAGGAAAGGAAAGAAAAAGGAAAGAGGAGAGAAAGGAAGAAAGGATAGAAAGGGAGAAAGAGGAAGGAAAGAGGAATGAAAGAGAGGGAGAGGAAAGGGGGAGAGAGGAAAGAGAGAGGAAAGAGGGAGAAAGAGAGGAAAGAGAAAGGGAGAAGAAAAAGGAAAGGGAGAGAGGAAAGAGGGAGGGGAAAGAGAAAGAGGGAGGGGGAGAGAGAGGAAAGAAAGGAAAGAGGAAAGAAAGAAAGCGAGAAAGAGAAAAGAGAAAGGGAGATGAAAGAAAGGGAGAAGGGGGGAGGAAAGAAATAGAAAGAGGGAGAAAGAGGAAAGAAAGGAAGAAAAGAGAAAGGGAGATGAAAGAAGGTGGGAGAGAGGGAGGAAAGGAATAGAAAGAGGGAGACAGGTAAGAAAGGGAGAAAGGAAAAGAAGAAAGAAAAGAAAGGGAGAGGAAAGAAAGAGGGAGGGGAGAGAAGAAAGAAAGAGGGAGAAAGAGAAAGGGAGATGAAAGAAAGGGAGAGGAGGAGAGAAGAAAGAAATAGAAAGAGGGAGAAAGAGAGAGGAAAGAGGAAGAAAAGAGAAAGGGAGAGGAAAGAGAAAGGAAAGAGGGAGAAAGAAAAAAGAAAGGGAGATGAAAGAAGGGGAGCGAGAGGGAGAGAGGAAAGAAATAGAAAGGGGGAAAGAGGGAGAAAGGAAAAAAGAGGGAGAGAGAGAGGAAAGAAAGGAAAGAGGAAAGAAAGAGGGAGAAAGAGGAAAGGAAAGAGGAGAGAAAGGGAGAAAGGAAAGAAAGGGAGAAAGAGAGGAAGGAAAGAGAAAGGGAGAGGGAGAGGAAAGGAGGAGAGAGTAAATAGAAAGAGGAAAGAGGGAGAAAGAGGAAAGAAAGGTAGAAGAAAGAGGAAAGAGAAAGGGAGGGAGAGGAAAGAAAGGGAGAGAAGAAAGAGGGAGAGGAAAGAGAAAGGGGGGAAGTGCAAGTGCCTCTCTCTCTCTCTCTCTCTCTCACACACACACACACACACACACACACACACACACACACACAGGGAAGAAGACTAGCAGACCAAGGGCAGAAATAGGAAGGGGGAGAGGGAGGGAGGGAGAGAGAGAGAGAGAGAGATCCTTTTGACATCTAAAATGAAGATAAGACTGCATATATCCATATATATATATGGATATATGCAGTCTTATCTTCATTTTAGATATTCAAAGGGTTTTGCAGCTCCCTGTGTTTTGTTTTCAGTGGGAAATGGGTCCAAGTGGCTCTTTGAGTATTTTGGGTTGCCTACCCCTGTTCTAGCCTATGTCTGGGATTTGGGCAGAAATCAGGAAGAGTCAGTTCCTGAGATCTGTGGAAGATGCTGTTTACCTTCGGAATGAATGCACGGTCCGGTCTGAGGACCACCTTGTCCTTGAAGAAGGTACAGAGATCCTTCCTAACTGACAATGCTGCTAGTGCCGAGATTCTTCTCGCTGAAGTGACAGCCACTAGAAAGGCTACCTTTAACGATAGGTGATGGAGAGAGCATGAGTCGAGAGGCTCAAAGGGTGCTGATGTCAGGGCTTGAAGAACTTTAGGCAAGTTCCAAGAAGGATACCTGTGTATAACAGGAGGTTTAGTATTTACTGCTCCCTTTAAAAAGGCGCTAATCGCCGGATGTCGTGACAGAGAAGTTGAATTGTCACAGGAAAGGACAGTTAAGAGGGCCACTACCTGTCTACGAATGGTGTTGACTGATAGGCCCTTATTAAGTCCTTCTAACAGGTAGTCTCAGATATTGGGAATAGTCACCGAAATTGGATCTAGGTGATGTAGAGAGCACCACCTGTAGAACCCCTTCCATGTAGTGTCGTAGATCCTGTTTGTCGAAGGTCATCTTGATACTTGAATGATCGATATCACCCCTGAGGAATAGGATTGTATGGCTAAAGTTTGCCGCTCAAATGCCAAGTGGCTAGTTGCAGTCACTGAGGGTCTGGATGTACAAGTTTGCCCTGACTGAGTATTACTCGGTCTGGGGGGATCTTCCACGGGGGTGATATTGAGAGGTCCACAAGGTCGGCAAACCACGGACGCCGTGGCCAGTGTGGAGCAATCAAGAGTACTTCTGCACCTTCCAGGATCAACTTGCGTATGGTTGCCGGTATTAATGGGAGTGGTGGAAAGGCGTACAGGAGTTGCGCCGGCCATTGACACCTGAGAGCGTCCGTTCCTTCTGACCCCAGAGTCGGGAATCTGGAGAAGAACCTGGGTAGTTGTGTGTTCTTCGGAGTGGCAAACAGGTCCAGGTGTGGTCGCCCGAACCTCCGGGAGATCTCCTTGAACAAAGCCGGATCCAAACGCCATTCCGACTGGTCCACCTTGGCTCTGCTCAGAGAGTCTGCCTGGAGATTTGCCTCCCCTGAGATGTGTTCCGATCTGATGGAACTCAAATTTGCTTCCGCCCACCGAGCTAGAGCTGATGCTTCCTGCATCAGTTCCACGGATCGTGTTCCTCCCTCCTTGTTGACATGGGCTTTTGCTGCCACATTGTCGGTTAGAACGAGGACGTGTCCTCCCGTTACTAGGTGGGAGAATTGGCGTAGAGCCAGGTGGATGGCCCGCAACTCCAGCCAATTGATGCTGTGAGTGAGGTCCGATTGTTTCCACTGGCCCTGAGCTATCTGAATTCCCAGATGGGCTCCCCATCCGAATAGACTCACATCTGTCGTGAGCGTGAGCTGGGTCGGCTCCCTGAATATGTTTCCCCTGAGCATCGTGGGTGATATCCACCAATTCAGGGACCTCAGTAAGTGGTTTGGTACCAAGACCTTCCTGCTGGAGGTGCTGAGGTTCCTTCTCTGATAAGGGAGGAGGAACCACTGCAACTCCCTTGAGTGGAGTCTTGCCCATGGCACAATGCCCATGCACGAAATCATTTTTCCCAGGAGCTTCGAGAGCTGTAACAGAGGTACTCTCCTGTCTCTCTGAAGCTGATGAACCAGCTTCGAGATGCTGTTTCGACGCTCCTGGGAAAGATATACCCTGTACTGGGATGAATCTATCACCGCTCCCAGATGCTGAAGCCTCCTTGTGGGAGTGAGATGGCTTTTTTCGAAATTGACTGAGAATCCGTGATCCTGCAGGATGCGGATCATAGTCTGAAGGTCTAATCTTGCTTGCTCGTGTGAGCTGGATTGAATCAAAATGTCATCCAGATAAAACTGTACGCGCACCGGCATCAACCTGAGATGGGCCGCTATGATTGCTAGAATCTTGGTAAACACCCTTGGAGCTGAGGAGAGTCCGAAGGGTAGAGCCCTGTACTGGTAATGCCGGTTTGCGTAGGTAAATCTGAGGAACTTGCGGTATTTGGGATGGATGGGAATATGCAAATATGCCTCCGTAAAATCTATTGAGGATAGGAGGTCTCCCTTCCTGATACTGGCTAGGATGGACTTTAGGGACTGCATTTTGAACCTTTTGTAGGTTACATAATAATTCAGACCCTTTAGGTACAGTATCGCCCTCCACCCTCCTGATGTCTTTGGGATCACAAAGAGGATGGAGTAGAAACCTTTCCTTTCCTCTTCCTTTGGTACCCTTTCTATGGCCTGAATTGACAAGAGGTGTGCAATGGCCGATGTTACCAATCTTGCCTTGGATGTATTTCTGGAAATAGGGCACCTGATGAATCGGTTTGGTGGGGGAGAGTAAAACTCTAAGGTCAGGCCATGCCTGATTGTTTCCAGTACCCAGGCATCGGTGGTGGTCTGCTCCCAGACCTCGATGAATTTCCCTAACCGACTTCCTATGGGAGTGTCCTGTCTGGCGTCACTTGGAGCGTTTAAAGGGTCGGGTTCCCGATCCTCTGAAGGGACGCCTGGATTGGAATTGGCCTCTGGCTCCCATGTTTGGGCGATCCTGGGGACGATCCTGTCTCGAATAGAAGGACCGTGAGCCTCTGGACCAGTCCCAGGATTGCCCTGATCGAAAGGGCTGTCTCCAGTCCCAGGAGTTTCCTGGGCGGAAACCTTGTCTCCGGAATTCCTGATTACCTCTCCTATCTAGTTTCTTTGATGGGTGAACTAGAATCTTCCTTTTGTCCCTACTCTCACTTACATGTGGATCCAAAATGGATCCAAACAAGAGTGACCCAGTGTACCTGGAGGTCGATAGATGCCACTTGGCCTTTAGGTCTGTTTTCCAATTCTTGAGCCACAGTAATCTGCGAGAAGCGACTGTGGCTGCAATGGACCTTGCTGCATACTTGGTTGCGTGAAGTGAGGCGTCAGCCATAAATTGTGAAGCAGCCAGTATTTTGGCCAAAGTTTGGTGAGTCCTGACCTGATCTGGAGGTACAGTGGTTTGCAGCTTGTGAAGCCACATAATACAGGCCCTGGCGAAGAATGACGAAGAAGTTGCCGCCTTGGCCGCCCAGGCTGCGGCCATGTGGGAGCGATGGAGGGAGTGCTCAAATTTCTTGTCCTCTGGTTTCAAGCCTCCACCATGTCTCCTGGAATTGCAGAGGTGGAGAATAATGAAATCAAAGGACTATCTACTGTGGGAACCTCTAGCATGTCTGAAAAGGAAAGAGACACATTAAATAGTTTCCTCTCCACACTGTTAGGAGTAGGTGGAGTTGCTAGGGAAAACCATTGCTCCTCTACAGAGGAGCGGAAAACCTCTGGACAAGGAATGTACTTGTCCTGTGTTATTTTTTTGGCAAAAAGAGGGTTTGCCTCCTTGCTTGTGGAAGGATTTTCCTCCTGAACTGAGGTTAGATTGACCGTAGAGACTGCCTTTATTAAAAGTGATTTGAGAAGAGCTGGATCAAAGAGCTAGAGTTTGTTGCCTGCTCAGGAGTGGTCCCCTCATCCTCCGAAAGGGGCATGTTATTCATGTCCAGATCTATTGATTCCCCCTCTCCTATTTGAGAGGAGGTCTCAGAGATATTTGTAGCCAGAGCCTTATTTCGTCCCTTAAGGGATGGAGGAAAGGTTATCTGACCTTTAGAGGCCATAAACTGGGAAAAGGCATCCTGCATGAATGCCTGAAATTGGGCGGACCATATGTCCTCCTGAGCTTTGTCATTAGACGCAGCTATAGTGGCAGTATGGTCCGGTGATGATACTGGTGAGGAGGAGTGAGAGGAGTCCATCTGTTCGGTTTCCCCCAGAGGAGACCAAGATCTAAGGACTTCCTGGGAAGTAGGTTCTGGTATAGGGGCCACCAATGGGGCAGGGGAAACCATGTTTGCCTCATTGGATCTGGTTCTTTGGGCCCTGGAGAATTGTCTTTCTAGAGCCAAATGTCTCCTCAAGGCCTCTCGCTCAGCTGTTTTAGAGGGTCCCCTTTGAGTAAGGTGTTTTGTTTTGGCCTTCTTCTTCCCCCCCACATCAGATTCTGTGGATCTGTGCTTTTGTTGTTGTTGTGTGTGGGGGGGGGGGGCTGGGGACCCTGTGTAGCTGAATGCGAGACACTGTCTGCCATTGTGTCCAGGTACCCCGAGTAGGCAATACCTGGAATGGGGGAAAACACTGACACGCAGATCAAATTGCAGAATATGAAGGCTGCAAGCCTGACTCTGACAACAAACAATGGCCGGACAGACAGGTACCTTTCTGAAGGGAAAAAAGGCCCTGTAAGGCCAGTGACAAAAGGCCACCTTAAAGAACAGCTGGGAGAAATTGACAATTCCTTCACACTCCTTCACCAAGGTTAATTATTAGTAGTATCACAGGTTAAGCAAGAGGTGATTGGATGGAATTATTGTATTGTCCCCCGTTGCATGGGCTGTTAAAAAGCAGACCCGAGGGAGTGAAACTTCGCTCTCCCTCTCTCTCTTCTTTTAAAATATATCTCTCTCTATATAGATAAGTGTCACTCCGGGTGGTTGAACCACCTAAAATGGAGGACAGCAGTGAGCATGCTCAAAATGGCAATGAAGGGGAAGGCCACGCCCCCTAACTGCCAAATGCCAAAGCCACAAGGCTAAAATGGCGATTTGAGGCTCTTGGTAACCCCGCTGAGGCAAATTGAATATTGGTCAGTGGAGGGGGAGTCAAGAAAAATTCCCCTTTTAAACTGACAACGCAGGAATTTGCGGAGGAGAGTGATCCGCGGATCTGCCTGGCACTCCGGAGATCGCGGGGCCTTTCGCGCTGCAGCTGAGGGGGAAAGGGCTCTTTCCTGACGAAAAGGGCTGTAAGGTTTCCTCTCCGGTAGAAAAAACGGCGATCCGCAGACCTGCCGGTTGCTCTGGAGGGCTGCGGGATCCGCGCGTCTCAGCTGTTTGATTTTTTTTTTTTTTACGAAAGGAGCAAGGCTAACGTTAAAGCTTTTCTCAGTGCAATCTGCACAGATACGCTCACCACAAGGCTCGAACGGACAGGCTCGGTGCTCCAATTTAGTAACTGGGATCGTCCTCCTGTGCTCCCTGAGAATTCAGATGACTGACTAATTAAGGTAGAAAATAGGTTTCCTGACTATCTACGGAGCTAAATTTTCTGCTGCTATCGGGCTACGAGACTAAGTCAAAACTGGAGTCACGCCCAAAGGGAGGGTGTGGCCAAAGTTTTGACCTAGTCTGTCGGGCGGGAAGGCTGTCATGGAACCCATCCATTGGACTCTACAGCCATCCTGCTGGAGAACAACACATTTTATTCAAAAAGATTTTACTACAAATATCCTAAAAGTTGTTTAGATTCATGACACAATCAAAATGGAACCATGACATAAATATGTTATATACAACATAATAGTAGAAAACAGAGAACTGTATTTTGAGGTACTGATAAGTATGAAAACAGAATGGATTTTTCAGGTATGCTTGGAAAAGAGGCCTTTCAAAGACATCCTTGCAATTATTTTTCACCACATTTTCCCATTAATATGTCTACTGAGTTCCCTGTGTTACAGTTTGGTTACCAACCCATATATATTTTCATAATTTGTAAGTCTTTATATTTCTAAGATAAGATAATATTTTGTAATGTCAAGTTGAGGCTCTTAAGTATGACTAGTCTAGCTTAAATTCATAGTACAAAGAAAATTAGGAGAAACTTCCAATGAACCTAGAGAATGATGATGCTGATTTGATTCTTACATTGTAATACAATTACTCACAATACCTTCTGCATTAAACAATCCTCTATCAAGAATACTTAAATTTTGTATGCAGTATGATGGGTATTCATTTTGTTATTTATAAAACTTAAAATTCTGCTAGCCTTGATAAAACAACAACGATCTCTTAGTTTTTCAGCATGTGAGTCCTATGAGAGATTTCTCTAGTAGCACAGTTGACCAAATCATATCCAAACATTGTTCAAATCAAATTTAAGAAATGTGTGTGCTCGGTGAAATGAAATAAAAAGAATATGCTAGGCAAGAAAAAGAGCAACTATACTATTTCGTCAAATATGTTACTTTTATGATAATGGCATCTTCTGATCAGAGCTTATTTAGCTTTCCCAAGTTGTTTGGAGGAATTCACTAAACCATGGAAAGGAAGAGTCTCAAGATGAGAAAGAGGGGCTAAGCTTTCAGATTTAGAAAAACAAAACAAACTTTTAAAAGTTTCTGGGACTATATATATATAGAAGCACGAACCACGAAGCCGAAAACACCAGCCTGAAGATGACGAATGAAACTTCGTCAAAACGTCGCCAAGGCACTTCCAATTTTACGCGGGAGAAAACCCGAATAACCAAAGACCTACATACAAACACCCGCGAAAACCTCAGAAAACATATATATACATATATACATATACACATATACATACATACATACATACATATATATATATAATGTTATTATTAATGGATATATATATATATATATATATATATATATATATATATATATATATGAAAATATTGTGTTCTTTTTAAAAAATAGTCTAGAATATATTAAAAAGGCAGAAATGTAGCTATAGGACAACATAATAAATAGCAAAAGCAGAGAAGAAATAGTGTGGCTAAATACAATAAAATACACTGTAAATGGGAAAAAAGAACAATACAATAATAATTCATCAACATGGCTAAAATATATCACGTTAGTAAATCTGCTTAAAATTTTCATTATTCGGTGAATTAAAAAAACATATACTGTAAGTGTTCTTATGAATATTTAAAGACTTTGTTGTCACATTCACAATTATACTATGCCTGAGTCACTTGTAGGACTCAAACTTTGCAAAACTGTAATAGTTTAAGAATCTTTCCATTTGCATCTTCAAATATGTGCCAGAGAGTAAGAGAGAAAGAGAGAGAGAGAGAAAAAGACAGAGGGAGAAAGAGAGAGAGAGATTATCAGTACTTACGCATTACTTGAGGCACCATCTCTGCCCATTTGTTTCTATGCAAGCGATCCAGTTTAGCGTGCTATGGATATAAGGAATGCCAGATGATGGGATCCGGAAGGTGTGCCTTTTCTGCCATAATACCTGCCCTACAGAACGTTCTCTTCCAGAGATTGGGAGGGCTCTGACCCTGCTGGCCCTTCATAAGGCACTAAAGATTTTGATTCTGGACTGGATCTGAGGCCTTGAATGTTTGAAGGGCTCTGTTCACCATCCTGAGTCACTTGTTGAGATGGGCAGCTATATGAATAAATTAAATAATCAATAAAATTAAAAAGGCATAAAATTTGCATGTGCTAGTTTGTCTGTATAGGTAGAAATTCAGAAAGAATGGCTTTAAATAAAAATAAAATTAATCTCATTGTGGTGGATAGGGCTTTGCAGGGCTTTGAATCTGCTAGAGAAATATTCATGTAAGATTGAGTAATCATTCCATTTTTGGTGAATATTACTCCAATATTTAAAAACATACTAATAGCCTTCTTCTGCCAACATGTTGTGCAAAAATATTTTCTAAAATTCCAAGCAAGTGGTACTACTGCTAGGTTGGGGAATAATGTGATGGAATATAACACAGTACACAGTAGTCCCAAATAAATCTGTTTTCAGTATTAACATTGACTGTATGCACTTTTGGTTCTCAAATGTCATTTCATCCCTGTCAACATGGAAACATGAATGAATGAATGAATGAATGAATGTTTGGAGGCCTATTGATGACTAGAAACCTAGACATACAAACCTAATACAAGTAGTTCTTGCTTAACTTAGACATTAAACCTAATTGGAAACATAATTTCTGTCCACGAGTGAAGCTATCGTTAAGCATAACATCACATGATTTCATTCCTTAGGCAGAGATGGGGGGGAGTTAAATGGGTGGGGGGAGATGAAATGAAGGTGGGCATGACAGGACAGGAGAGATGAAGTGAAGATGAGCATGGCAAGGCAGGAAAAGCAAAAGGTCATCTCCTAATCATAGTGCAGTACTAGTCTTGTGACTATAGTCCTAGGTGCGATCACAAGATTAGGACCACATTATCATTAGGAAAAGACCTCATATTTCTCTTGTCCAGCCATGCTCATCTCCACTTCATCTCCTCCCCACCTGCTTAATTCCCTCCCTCTCTGTCTTTTGGTTGCCCTAAGCTCTGTTGCTTACCCTACTGCCTCCACCAATCTTAGCTGATGTTCGCTATCTTCTTTCACTTCTGGAAAGGTGTGCCCAGCTGAGGCAGTTGATGGCTCCTTGTGAGGCTTTGAGAAGGTAGTGTGAGGGCCCTGTGAAGGACCAGCAGCTGCTTTGGCGGGGTGTGCTTTATCACGGAGGAGAGAGTAAATAGTGAAGGTCAGGGTAATGGAGTGCAAGATGGCCAGAAAGGTAGAGAAGGAGGCAAATAAGCGGATGGGGGGAGTTGAGGTTCATGCTGCAGTCATAAATATGGGCAGGCTGCCAAGTGCCTGAATTTTGATCACATGACCACAGGTGATTGCCACAGCTGTAACTTCCATTCATTCAGTGCAGGTAATAACTACTATTCATTCAGTGCTGTCATAATTTCAAACTGTTGCTGAAAAAGTGATTAATACGTCAGGATAACTTGTATTTAACACTACAGTCATCCACTGAAATACATAGAAGTGATTCTCCTTTGCCAGGCAGAATTTTGTTGACTTCAGAAGGATAATGCCAAGTAAAATAACTGCCTGTCCAGCAAGAAGTATGCAAATGTACCCAATAAATCATGATACTTGTAAAACAAAGTTCTGGCAACTGTGATTACATATAGTAAGCAAGTGAAGATCCTCAAAGATGCACATTGCACAAGGAATATTGAATATGATCACCAGTAACTTCACACAGTTTCATTAAAAATATGATTACGAAGCATTAAATAAAGTGCTTCTTTTACTGGCGAATTTATAGCATTTGCTATGAATCTCCTTGCTCCAAGTTGATCTTAAAATATGTTTAAAATATGTTTTTCTTGTGTCTTGCATAGAATGCAAAAGATAAGTGTTTACAAAAATCAGATAATATACATTATTGTGTACATGAGGTATTTGTACATCTGGCTTGGGCAAAATCAAGAAATGACATTGACCTGAGAACAAAAGAACATGTTTTGTTTTGAAGAATGCTTGGTAAACACTTTTTCTGTCATACAACATGGTTGCATCATATTAATGTATAAAGAGGAATTGTTTTTGAAGACAATTGCATAGAGTGGGAAAGACAGGGATTTACAAAATTAGACAATGCACATTGTGGTGTACATAGGTATTTGGGCAAAATCAAGAAATGACATTGACTTAAGAACAAAAGAACTTTGTTTTGAAGTTTTGAAGGATGCTTGTAAAAAATGTTTTTGACAAGCAACAGTGGTTGCATCACCTTGATGTATAAAGAGGAACTGTTTTGGAAGATAAGAGAAATATTTAATTACTACAATTGAGATTGGCAATTTGGTTGTTAAGTGAATGATCACTATGTGAAACTGCAACCATGCTTGTGATCTTATTTCAGCTTTCTTTTGCTTTTTAGACCTGCAGAGGTTATAAATACAAAGATTAGTTGTAAAGTTATGTTTCATCACTGCCATCACTGCAAACAATTATTAGATAAGGCAGTCCCTAAATGAGGACACCCTGTAGTGTGTCTGCATTCTTTGGCAGAAGACTAAGGATTTTTTGGGGGGGGGGTTGAGGAAAAAATGGCTGCCTCTATCTCATGAAAAGTCAGGAGTTATGTGGAAAATATTTTTTCTTTTTAAATTAGAGAATGTTAATGAAAACATTTGAGCACAATATAGTTTTAAAATGCATTATGCACTTTAATTATAAGTATTGATAGATTCTTGGCTGAGCCTGCCTTTTAAGTAAATGAAAGCACTGCTTGAATTGTAGTTGCGTTTCTGAATGCAGGCCGCCCCCATAAAAGCTGTGTTGTTGGAAATTTCCAAAATGACACCAAAGAAGTGAGAAATTATGTTTCAAAATTAAGGATGTAAAAATCTGGTTCACTTTTTTTTGCCCTAGGGAAGAATTGGAGTAAAATGGAATTATTCTGTTACAGCAAATTGGGTTGACTTAGTTTACACTCTCCTTTTTCACTATGAGGCTATGGCTTTTAAATTAAAAGTTACCTTAAAAAACAAATCATGTGCCCTTACTTTTTTTGGGTGCTCATTTAAGTCATATAGTCATGATGTAATCAGCTCTGCTAACAAAAGGCCTTGATTTTTGTATTATACTATATATTTGTTCTCTCTCTCTCTACAGATAGTTCTCGCTTACCAACTGTAATTGGGACTGGCAATTCCATTACTATGTGATCTAGTTATAAAATGAAAAATCATGATCTTACAATAGTTCATCAGTTCTGGCTATGGTCAAGGGAATCACTGCATATCATTAAATGCAACATCATGTTATTGCATGGGTGTCAAACTCAATTGCGTCACATGACATATCAGGATGTATCATGAGGTTTTTCTGTCTTTGCAAAGCTGGGGTGGGCATGGCCTATGTTTTTTGCCTTTGTATTTGGCCCACGGGCCGCCAGTTTGACACCCCTGTGTTATTGTGTCTTGTGGCTTCTTGCTAGCCTCTCCATTGACTTTGCTTGTCCTAAATTGACTGTGAAGGTCACAAATGGGAATCGCATGAATAGGGGACACAGATACCATTGCAAATGCATGCCAGTTGCCAAGTGCCTGAATCACAATCACATGTACTATAATGTTGTGATGGCCGCAACTTTGAGGACCTGCCATAGGTCTCTTTGTTCAGCATCATCATAACTTCAAATGGTTGCTGAATGAGTGGTTGACAGGTAAGGACTACACAGACTCTCTCATACACATATTCTATATTATAGTAATGTGACTGAATTCTGTAATCCTACTTATGAACAGTTGCATATAAAGCTGAGCTGTTTCCCTTCAGATTTATTTCTTTATTTTTCTCCTTTTTTCTCCCTCCATTCCTAACCTTTAACCTAATGAAATATGCCTTCAGTACAGAGGGTTTATTTATTTAGTGTGTCCATCTTACATGAGTGACTCTGCATACAGAGATTCAAACAACACATTACAACATAAAATCATACATATGTTTGAGTTTGTGTGTGTGAAAAATGTCAAGATGGCATCTGTCCCTCATGGTCCCACCCTTTTAAAATATATTTTTCATTCAAGGTGCAGATTAAAGGTGGGGCTTCAATCATTCAGTTGAGAAGATCACCTGGGGAAAGAATTTGTGAGATTTGTTTGCTTCTTGCCTCTTGGACGGTGGCAATTGCTTATTTCAGACAGCAATTTATCTCACTTCTAACATTTGAGATAAGAAAAAGAAAAGCTCATCAGGAGACAGAGGCCAGCAGAAGCTGGAGGAAAAAGTGAGACTGGAGACCATGATAGAGATAAAGAGACTGGAATTCTTGTCAACATGAATATATTAAAGCTATGCAGTGACATCCTGATCCATTTCACGGGCTAGAAAGAGAAGAATCTATTTACAATTTTGCAGTTTTCAATATTTTTGGGGGTACCTAAGGATTCTTTTTTTTTTTTAAAAAAAGGGACAAGTTTTAAATCGCATATGAGAAGGGATTATTTTCTTTGCCATTCTGATTTTCAAGGAGCTTTATTTAAAAAAAGCCTTGAGGAGGTCAAAAAGTTTGAAACTGCCCCCTCCGTGTAATATCTTCAGCAAGACTTTCAGATTAATGTTGGGATTAGGTGAGAATGAAGGAAATACTTCATCATATTCTACCCATTAGTGATCAGGAATAAACCCTTTTCGGCAATATTTGTTGCTTAATAAAAACGTCATATCTGATAACAAATTCCAAAATTATTTAATAACTTTTATCAGTAGCTCTAAATCACGATCCAATTATTCATAGCTTTTGGTATTTGCTCATGTCATAGACCTGAAAGGTATCACTGAATCCTACTACTGCTGAGGGCAGAATCCAAAGAAAACCTTTAACAGCTGACTGCCTATCCTGTTTTTGGACTTATCCAGTGAAGGAGACATCACCACCACTTTGTTGGCTAATTGTTTTCCCATAAAAAAAACCAAACCTCTTATTATTATGACATACATGGGAATTCCCTGTGTTTTTACCAGTCTCAAGTTTCAATTCTGCCTCTTCGGCATGCTTTTGCTTGGTAGAACATATAGTTCCTGATTGGATAAAGAGTCTTTAATGGCTTTTTGTTGCTGCTGTTAGGATTTTGCTGCTGAATTTGATGTGGCAAATTACTGTTTGCTTTCCTATTCATTTCCTAAAAGTTTCTTATATACAGTAATAGTTGTGGAGTCCTTAATGTTCTCTGAGGTTGCTGAGTTTTTTGCAGATTTTTCATTACCAAACTAGGTAACATTATCAGGGCTGGAAGGCAGTGGGGTTTGCTCCTATTTTTATATTCTGGTGGCTTGCCCTGTCAGTGTTGCTCAGAGCAGTCTTGGTTATTCCTTAATTAGGCTGTTATTTGCTGTTAGCTTATTTGTCTGCATTGGTAGTTCGTTCCTTGACCAGTTTAATAGAAATTGAATTGTTATGCTATTTAGAAAAGCATTATTTTTTTTCTGGTAAACTAATATTGATCTTAATAGTTCATATTAGAGACTGTGCCAACATGAGCTATCTCTCCATTATGGACAGCCTACTAGCAATTTAAAAACCTTACAGTTAGAAGCCAAATCAGTTGATGTCCTAAATAATCTCACAGAACAATGTTTATCCCTTCACCAGGACATTGAAGACAGCCCACCCATATATGCTGATTAATGGAGACTTTGGTTTTACAAATGGCACGGGAGTTTTGATGTGTTTTTGCTATAGCAATAACATTTTCCCTTAAGTTCATCTTGTTGTTGTTAATTGCGAAGTCGTGTCCGACCCATCGCAACCCCATGGACAATGTTCCTCCAGGTCTTCCTGTCCTCTACCATCTTCTGGAGTCCATTTAAGTTCACACCTACTGCTTCAGTGACTCCATCCAGCCATCTCATTCTCTGTCGTCCCATTCTTCTATTGCCCTCAATCTTTCCCAGTATTAGGCCCTTCTCCAGTGAGTTCTTCCTTCTCATCAGGTGGCCAAAGTATTTGAGTTTCAACTTCAGGATCTGGCCTTCTAAAGAGCAGTAAGTTCATCTAGGAATAGATAAGTTGAAATCCAGCCAATGTTATGACAAAATTACTTAAATAATACTTGGTGTCACTAAATTTCTTTTTATTTTTTAATCAGCATTAGTATACATAATGTCATATAGTATAGTTTTTCTTTCTTTAATATATTACTTTTCGTATACAAAATGGGCACCAGCAATTACTATGAATTGCATTCACAATTTTTATGTTAATAGATGATACAATTTTCTCAGACTTTCCAGCTGACATGCCTACCATCTTAACTGCTGAGCCATCACGGGAATATAACATAATATAAAATACTAATTCTATATATATGAATGGAAAGTTGCTTGCACAGACCTGAAGCCCTTGCACTCATGGAGCTCAATTTGCAAATAGTTGGATATTGTAAGCAAGAAAGATATCAAAATAAAATGCAGTCATAATGGATTTTTAAAATAATTATAGCTATAGATCATAATATTTAAATCATTCTATTTAGTCTCAAAGAACACTATAGTTTACTATGAAGCCAACGTCTAAAGACTTTATTTTGTTTCAGAGTAATATTTTGCTATATTTCATTCATTTCTTTTCATTTAATATGCTTGAAAGGAAAAATGAAATGCATATATTTTCATATTTTAAAAATAGTATTTTATGCTCCCAAAGACCAAATTTTGAATATAAAATTTGGACCTCAAAGAATTTGTATGCAATTTTTTTTAATACTTTAAAGTAGATTACCTTTCAGAATTCTTACCTTGATCAACATTTCCACTGACACCATTTGATGATAAAATTTATGTAAAAACCAAACTACCTAAAATGTCAGTTATAAGGCTCAGAAAATAGTGTTGTTATATCTTTATGACTGATTTCTTTGGTATGCAAATATTATAAAGCATAATAAGGTGGTTTATATTGGACAAAGATTAATTCTTATTCTTAATAACTGGAACAATATGCTGATTGATATAACTTAAATAAGCCAATTTGTTCATGTGATATGAATGAAAACTAAACAAATGCAACTGTTAATACAAGCAAATTGATGAAATAAAAGAGCAAATTGTACAACAAAAAAGAAAGAGCAAAATATATAACCTTATTTTTCCACTTTGTTGTTTCATGAATTCTCAATCTGGATACATACTGGATATACAATATGGACAAGTATATAATAGTAGCATTGGTTCTTGAAATTAGAGAATGGGCTGTATTTCATTGCTCAGAGTCACTTCTTATAAGGCAGCCAATCATATAAATATGCTTAATTGATCGATCGATCGATCGATCAATCAATCAATCAATCAATCAATCAATAAAAATAAATAAACTCCAGAGTTTTAAATTGCATTTTAAAGCCAGAGGTCCTATAGTAAATTTATCAAAGTTCAAAGTGATTTATATATTTAGGAGCTCTGCACTAGTTCACAAGATACTTGCTCTCACTAAATTGTATAAGACAGCCTTGATTAGACAAAGCTAACACAAAACTTTGGAGTAGAGGCAAAAGATTTGGGAACAATTCTGACAAATGTACTTAAAATCTTTTTGTGTAGTGCAAAAACTGGGAAATTAGTAGCTTTATAAATATATTCTTAAAATTTTTAGTGTAATCTATTGCTATAATTTAGGGAAGGATTGTGTTGTTTAATATTTTTAACAATAATTTGAATGAGAGAAATGAGGGGATATTTGTCAAGTCTGCAGATGGTACAAAGCTGGGAGAATGGCTAATATTTTTGAGAAGAGAATATTAAAAAAGACCCAGGCAGGTTTAACAGGGGAATGAGATGAATACTGAAAAATGAAATGTAATATGGAGAAACATGTAATTTTGCACTTGGGTAGAAAAAATGAATGGCAGAGGCTTACCTTGGAAGTAGTACTTGTAAAAATTACCTCTTTAGTATTCTTGTTGACCTCCAGTTAAACAGCAGTGTCTAGCAGTGTCATCCAGCTGCTAAAAGACAAATGCTATTGAATAGTATATTAAAAGTAGCAAAGAATCACAAGAAATATTTCATTGCACTGGTCATTGGTCATATAACACTTGGAAAATTGTGTCTTGTTCTGGGCTTCAATATTCAAGATGGGACTGAGCAAAGGAAACGAGGGCTACCAAACTGGGAAAGAGTTGGGAAGTCAAGATGTATGAAGGATGAATAAAGGAACTTGATATGTTTAATCTACAAAAAAGACAAGAGTGGAAATGCATTTAAAATAGCTGAAGGATTGTCACATTAAAAGGTAATAAACATTTTCTCTGTTTCCCTAGAGATCAGGAACAGGAATGGACTAGATTAAAATCCAAGTATACAAGTTCAGACTAGATGTTATAAGGAACTTCTTGACTGTACAAACCGTCAGCCCATGGAATAGGCTATTCCATGCAGCGCTGCATTGGAGGTCTTCAAATAGAAGGTAGATGACTACCTGCCAGAGATGGTCTAGTGGAACCTGTACCAAATAAAGAGTTGGACTAGAAGAGCTCTAGGGTCACTTTCATCTCTATGATTCTTTCATAATTTTCTATATTTGCTTTCTGAATATTTCAAGGAAACAAGAAAGAGTGTAAAAAATTCATTCCAACAATATTTAGAAACAAAATACCGTAGAAGATTGGTATGGCAAGAATGAATATATGTCTGTGTATTCTTTTGACAAATATATAGATTTGTCATGAAGTAAACATAATAAAAAGCTTGACTTTGAGGGTCCTTGATCTATCTATCTATCTATCTATCTATCTATCTATCTATCTATCTATCTATCTATCTATCTATCTATCTATCTATCATCTATCATCTATCTATCCATCCATCATCTATCTATCTATCTATCTATCTATCTATCTATCTATCTATCTATCTATCTATCTATCTATCTATCTATCTATCATCTTTTTCATTTTTTTAGAATTTAACATACCTTAAATATTGTACCAAGACTTATTAAGTATGGGGATGAAGTTTTCATTCCCAATATTATTACTACAATATTATGAGTATCATAGTTGAATTTTGTGTAAGATTTTAATGCATTTTTCTATCTTATACTGAAGTATAACTTTGGAAAAAATAGCATTGGCTTTCACTACTGATATTTTCAGGTATTAAGATTATGATATGTTGATATCATATGATATACTTGTGCTTTCAACATTCCAGA
The DNA here is from genome assembly GCF_016545835.1 of Crotalus tigris. Lineage (NCBI taxonomy): Eukaryota > Metazoa > Chordata > Lepidosauria > Squamata > Viperidae > Crotalus > Crotalus tigris. Next base: position 3,766,050 of record NW_024096599.1, read on the forward strand.
TTAGGCTTTTCATTGGAAATGTTGGATGGAACCAATTACACAGGGACACAAGAAACCAGGGACCTCTGACCAGTAATTTATTAAAGTTCATTATTAAAGAATTCCAGGAACTGCTGTGCATTAAAAGCAACTCCTACTTATAGTAAAATCTAATTTCATATTTTGCATCTCTTTTTTCTTACCTATGCAATAGACTAGAAGGCTGTCTCTTTTAAATAGGAAGTTTGTTTCCATATGTCTCTTGTTTTGTCAATGCATTGATTTGACATAATGTTGTTTTCTTCTAAGGGTGTTAGAAGTAACTCTTAATAGGTTCTGAGATTTTTGAATCCATCTTAGCCTCAGGTTTCTTTAAGGCATCATATCAGCAAAGATTGAATTAGTAGTGCTTCAGTTTTGACCATGAAATTAGCCTTCATGGAAATATTGCTAAATTAATGGTTTTATCTACATAACTATATTTAGCTTCCTGGTAAGACTTTTAACCCCATATGCATAAAAAGGAAAAATCAGTGTTTAGCTAATTCTTTTGTGCTGAATTAATCACAGACACGAAGACCCTGAGATTCTGCAGAGGTAAAATCAAGGATAAACCAAAACCATTAGTTTTTTTTTTTTTTGTAATTTAACTGCCTCAGATAGTTAAAAGCTAAGTAGACTATGGTATATGTTAAATGTGAGTTTACTAATATGTTTCCAAACTGAAGTGAACAAAGCCATAGTTTAATAAATGCATTTTGAGAATGAACTTTGTATAAATAATTTGAAAAAGAGGTAGTGAAATGAGTCTGGATTTTTTAAATTGGGAGTGTTATTCACAAGGACTGTGATGGAACAGTTGAATTAATCTAATTAGCATTTTTACAGTACTAAATTTCAAATGGGAGATTTTGTTGTTGTATTCAAATTTGGACCATATGTATCAATAACCATTCTCAATTTCATTAATTTTGTTCACAGCAAACAGACTAGTGACATTTCACCAATTTTGAATATGTAACACTGAACTGAGTTACCCCTAAACAAACATATGTAAAGTGCTGCAGTGCAGCAGTCACTAAAGCTGTTTAGAAACCTCAGGTGACCATAGACTATACTTAGAAGAACAACAGATACAGTATATCTATCAATCAATAAAATCAAAAGCCAACTGGAAGTGAGATGGTGGAATCTTTAGGGATTTGGAAGATAAAGTTGAAGTTTCAAAATTGTCATGCCAATCTCAAAGGAATTTGGGAGCTTAAATCTGTAAAATTTAGATTAAGGACTCACAGAAAGAACAACAGAGTGGCAGGAAAAACTAAGATACCTTTTTTATTGTGGTAGAATTCTAAAAATTGGCTACATATCTCAACATCTTTTTTTTTTAAAAAAATAAATGATTAAATTTTAATTCTATAAAATAATTATCAGACCAGGTCTGCTAACACAGTGCCACTGTTGAAAAGTGAGCCAGGCCTGTTTCATTGTCTTATGTGATTTCCCGAGGATTGTGAGGATATATTGTTTTACAGATAAAAGCCTTAAAATTTAAAGGTAACCTTTGACAGATGACAATCATTGAGAAACTACTTCAAAATAGACCAGGAAAGTTCAAAGGAAGAGTGTGACAATCTCTTTTTTCATTTATTCTCTTCTTTTTAAGATAAAAGATCTGTCAAGCCAACATAAGACACAAATCTGAGGCACTTTACAAATTTGCCCCCTCAGCTTCCAGTCAGAAAGAGCTCCTTGCTTTGTTTTCCAGCATTTGCAAGGACCGTTTTGAATTATTTTGTTCTGTGTGATTTGAGGGAAGCAGCCAGAAAGCTTTGTTAAAAAAAAATAAATGCAAAGCCTCTTTGGTTCATATGCCGATTACTGCTTTGATTGAAACTGAAGACAATGCAAAGTTTCTTAGTAACCCTAATTCTCCCTTTAATGAGATCATGTGCAGGGGACAAGTCGTGTCGTGCAAATTAAACTGTTAAAAATGGTAATGCAATAGAAATAAATAAACAAAATAAAAATAAATATTACACTCACAAGAAAAGACAGGTTGCATCAGACTAAATGCTCATCTTTCCATCCATGTTAGTTTCTTATAGTAGCCAAGCAGATGCCATTGAAGTCATAAGTAAGTAACACAGTAACTCAAAGAATATTGCTTCCAAATACCTGTGAGCACAATAATTATTAAAGCTATTCAGATTAAAAGCCTGCTTTGCTTCTTGTAGCAATGACACTATAAGGAGAACATTTGTTTAATCTCTCCAGAAACACCGTAACCAAATTACTCCTAAGAGATAAAAATGAGTTTCATCCTCCCTTTTGTAATATAATTAGCATTTCCCCAATGTAGATCTTACCCCTATATGCTGTACTGATTGCTTGTGGAGGTGATGGGGAACACAGTGCAATGAAATTGAAACATTTTTAGTAAAGTCTTCTCCAATTTGAAGCAGACTCCAGGTGATTTTATAGAACCTTGTAGTTTTCATGACAATATGCAAGTGATATCATTGCCATTGACAAATTGTAGGATGTTTTTCTTCCTAGTCTCACCTATAGCCCTGATATTTCTAATCATATTCCACCCATAATTCCATAATCAGGTGTTACTCTGTTTAGCTTTTCAAAGGTAGTTGAAAACAGTTAAGTGCTGGATTATGTTTGGATGTGGTTGGGGTATGCAGGAAAGAGTCCGGTGCCAATGTGTATTAAATATAACATGTCCCATTGTATATATTCTGTTGAAAATTGCTAACTGCCACCAAACTGCAGGAAAAGTGGATGGAATTGGGAAGAATTGGGCGAGGGGGCTAAATAGTTAGACTAGATGGCGTAACTGGTTCTTTTTAACCCTTATTATTTTATTTTATTTAATCCTTATGAATTTTCCCAAAACATGGTTGAAGCATTTTGCTTTATATGCAGGCAACAATCCCACTTCACACAGATTTCTTTCAATTTTTAATAATCCCCTTTTCCTACATGATAGATGCCAGTTAGCATGCACTGTCATTCCACTTACTCAGAACGCTCAAGTAGCAAATTTAGTGTGAAGATATGTGTGTTGGGGAGAGGGGAGGGAAATAACATCTCATAGTGTTTGCCAAAAAAAAAAAAAGGCTTTAAAGTCACAGATCCTACTTGAGACCATTAGCAAAAGAAATATTCTGGTTTTACTTAACATACTAAATATTGTATTTGCTCAGATCCCATTAGAAAAACCAGAAATCTTCTTGCATATGTATCTCATATCTCACAGTAGTGGACAAAAGAGAGCAACAGTAAAATGCACACCATCGACAAATAGAACTGAATGAAAAAGCTAGATTTTGCAGCAAAAACACAGCAGATTGCATTAATAACGTACGAGAACATGCACAGACTATGTTCAGCTTAAGCTCAACCCAATTGGTACAGAGCACTTTGCAATTTTAAAAACACTCTGAAGTCTCAAATTAAGGGGAAAACAAGCAAACAAGCACAGGAAATACCAGAGCTCAGCCATTTAACCAAATACAGAGTTAGATTTTTATTTTTTAAAATGAGCTCAAAAGTTCCAAAGGAAACTGTACCCAATGAGCATTCCAAACCAACTTATTGAAGTTTTTTGAAAGGCAATATATTCTTGACTTGTTGAGCTTAGATGCTTGTCTGCACTCTGTACATGCTCTCTGAATTATGTTGTGTATCCAGACCTCCTCAAACTCGATATCAACAGAAGTCAAGTGCACTCACAATGTGTCCATGAGTACACTCACTCATACATGCTCTCTCAGTAAGTATATCAACAGTGTACTACACATGGTTTTTCTAGTCAGTTCACAGTATGACAAACATATTCATAATGAGAAGGATAAAACATGCTATGTTTGCTTTATTTTCAGTCTATAGTGCATATATAGTCCCATCTGTACAAAATCTAATTTTCTTGTAGCAGAGATTGTTTAAAAGAAAGCATCGATAATTTTCTTTCCTAGCAAGGATATAATGATCTGTCCTTTCCTTGCATGGTCTCCTTCATTCTGCATATGGTGTACAACCTCAGACCAATGTACTTTGTTTAGCTGGCTGGCTGAGGCCCAAAATATAATAATTAGATGCAAATAAATGGAGTGGGAACACTGAGAGTGACTTTGAAAAGGAGTGGGGGACTACTAGAGAGAGGTAGGTGAATCCCATGCAACTCAGATGATGAAGTTACCATTCAGATTCATGTGGAAACTATTAAGTATGACTATCACTCCAGTGCTGATCCGAATATTTGAAAAAATTATGTGGGCATATTTCAGGTAGAATGAACTATGGTCTCTGTGCTATGACTCTTAAGTATGCCAGTGACTGGCTCAGAGCATCTCAGATGAGCTGTATTTCTTAGGGACAATGGTCATTCTCCAGTCACGTTTGGCTGGATGGTGGAAGGTTGGTGAATTGCTGCCAGTGGTTGAGTAAAGTCATTGAGTTATAAGGACTAGTTTCTTGTGGCTGATTGGAAAAATCTAGAAACAGAAAGCACATTTTAAGAAATACAAGTTGCTTCAGCCAGGAGTGATTATTGGAACCACAAAGCCATCCCCCCCCCCAACTCCTTTTATTCAGGATACTATGTGTAAAGATGTTTTGTACATCAATCATTGTTTGCAAGGAGTTGGCACTGACTGGATCAAACTAGATGGAATTATTGCCCTGCCTTTTGTCTGGCTCAATCAGCACAAAATGGAGTAGGTTGACTGCAGCATTTAGTGCTATGGCCCAAGCTAACAGATGGCATCTCTCTTTCCCCTGATGATACATCTATTAAGCTGTCCAAGATGACGCTGGTGGCCTTGGGGCTGCTAACAAGAATATTATATTGCTGCAGGAAGTAGAACATCTATTAGACAATTTAGTTTTTTCCTGGATATAGCTTAGTTTGTTACCAGTCAAGCAACTTCCACAAATAGGACTGCAATCTCTGCATTGGGACATATGTTTTTACAAAGGATGATAATCCCTTTCATGTTGAACTACAAGCCTGACAAGCACAAATACTTGCCAGTTTGAAGAGCAACAGACTGGAGCCCCACCAATGGATCAATTTTCTAATCCCTTGAAACAAATCATTTGTAGAATTTCTATGTTGTAGCAAAGGAACCATTTTCCCTTCTCCCCCACCCCCACTTCTACTACTACCCATGACAAAAGAAACAGAGGGATAGAGAACTACATGAATCATGATATTTTGATGACAGTTTTTCTAGAACTTAACCCCTTCCCCCAACTACCTCCCCAAGTGCATGACAAAGCTGCCACTTCAAGGTTATCTGATCTGGCTTTGGTAACTGTAGATCCTTCCTGAAAGGGATAGGACAGTCACTTGTTACAGCTCGGTGTGATGACTGTTTCAGAGTTACTATATCTCTGTATTGCTGTTGGCAATTGTAAGAAATGGAGGAAGAAGTGCTACCATTTTATAGGAACTTGGGATTCAATGTGTGCTGGATAAGGTTGCATGCCCCTAAAAGAGAAATCTACAGCTTGGGAATATTTCTTAATTCTTGGCTGTCATAGATTTCCCAATAGCATCTCAGCTGAAGTATATTTATGTTCTCACAGGTGGTAGATTATTTACAAGTACTTGTGAGCCAATCACACTTATCACGTCTTAATTATTTCTTTATCTTAGCTGTTGCAACATGGTCTGCATGGAAACTTCTGTTGGTGTAAAGTATGACAGCTTTACACCAAGAGTAATCTTTAAAAACATATACTGCTAAACAACATGTTCTACTGAATGAATTTAATAGGCAATATAATATTAGGTTTAGTATTAATCTAGTATTATATTGTCTGCTAGGTAGTAAACTACTTCAAGTTCCCATATTGAAAGAGGTAAAATTTTTAAATATTTTTTTATTATATCACAGCATGAGTTGTCATATACATTGCTATAAGAAATGTTCATTTGCAGAAAAAAATGTTTCAAAAGGAAGCCACTTTTTCAATTTGCTATATATCTAGTCAAAATACAATTTTAATGTATATTTTTAATTTTATTATTTTAAGTGCGTGGCTAGTTTAAGAAATGATCATGTGTGAGAAAGTGTGGGCCAGAACTAGGTTAACACAAAACCTAGTGTTATATTGCATATTGTAACTTATTCAGTAGAACATGTTGTTAAAACTTTGCTTATGAGACAGAAGTTAAAACCCATTAAATTAAATCCAGAAAATTATTACTATTTGGACTGATATTATATTGACGCTCCAGCCATGAACTAAGTACTGAAGGGAACGGAAGCAAAATGAAAGGGAATAAAAGAATATTAATTTAATATGAATTATTAAAAACTGGTATGAACTTCCTCACTGTGGACATGCAGTATATATCTTGCTAGCCCAAGGGAACTAACACAGGGAAAACTGCCCTTTCAAATTAGTAGGATTCTCCTCAAAGTCAAATTAGAGTTGCTACTTGAGACAATGAAGCAAATAAAAATTCTATTTGCAGAGACCAAAAATGCTTTTTTTTTAAAAAAAAAAGTTCATTTGTGTGTGTGTACATCTGCAGGAGTATATTTGTATATTTATATGTAGATATAGGCACAGACAAGAGAGTTATTTTTAAATACAGATCACAAATTCAAGATGTTTTTCTAGTTGCCTGAGATGATCCTTGATTTAGCACACTCATTTTATGAATTAGTGACAAAATTAAGACAGCTGGCAGCTTATCTGAAGCATCATTTGTAGATTTTCCCCTGCATACATTTTTTTTAATAAAAAAAATACAAAGCATCTAGCACTATATAAAGCATATTGCAAAATAACTACAGATAGAAGGGTGGGGATGAGAGAGTAAGCTGAAAAATGAAAAACATTCCAAGCTATTTAAAATAGAAGCCTTTAAATTCTAAGATCTTTATATTTTGGGATAAAATAGCTTACATCAACTCCGGGAATGCTTCCTAAGGAATTCTGGGAGTTGGAATCTGTGCATCTTAAAATTGCCAAGTTTGAAAAATGCTGGCCTACATGTGTTCCTTTTCAATTCAGCCAAGTGGTTATTTGTTACATTTTATAGGCAGATCCAGATGTGTTTTAAGATTAAGCTGACTATCAAAGTATGGCACTTATTTTATTTAACTTGAATATAGTAGTTTCAATTTTCTCAAAACAGAAATGCCCTGTGATTCACTAAATAGTCAGGAAGTGTGAATTAGACAGAAATAGCTGAAGGTTCAGCTCAAATGAGTTTAGAAGGTCATTTGTTTGAAATTCTGAATTCATATAACGATCATTTAAAAAGAAGAAGAATTCATGAACTAATTAGTGTCCCTGAGTAATCTTATCAGATACCGTTGCCATCTATTGATTTGTACTATAAGATAGGTAGGTAGGTAGATAGATAGATAATAGATAGATAACCTTTATTGTCATTTTTTATTATGGGCACAACGGCACACGTTAAAAATGAAATTTAGTTGCGTGCTCTTAAAGTGTACACATACATAACACCATTTAAATATACTATATATGTATAGACTTACACCCTTACATATAAATAAGTAACATATAAATATCAATCACTGTCCATCTTGAATACATAACCGAAGGAAGAAGCTTTGGGGTTCACAAGGTTAATACTGATATTAATTCATCTATTGGAGATTAGTATCACTGCTGAGAGAAATACATTACTTTCATGTTGTGTGTTCCTATATTAGGCTCATGAGGCTACATTTGCTTTGGGAATGTGAATAAGAATCTAGCAAATTAATACAAGTTTTACTTAAGGACTGTTGAAACTGTTTAAGAATATTCTTATTTTCTACGGCACTTTTGAAGCAGTTTAATGTTCCATCTTGTGCTGTTTTCTATTATTAAAGATAAGATTCATGTCAGAGAGAACAAAAAGATCAAAGTAACTTTATTAACAGGTAAAAGATTTTTAAAAAACCCTCACACAAAGAAAATAGAAAAGCTAGCAAAGTAGACCTATAGTTTGCACCAATTCAGCAGAACTGGTAGCTAATTTTTTTGCTGCAAGTGTCCAGAATGTACTTCTGGAAGCGGCATCCACACAGAGAACCGGTTGTTCACATATCTGAATCCCACCCACTGCTCATAGTTTATTCAAGAAATGGTTCATAGCTTAAGTATGTTAGGATTATAGAAAGCAATATTTCTTTGTCTCAAGGTATGGTGATGTTTCATGGCCTTAGACCAGTGGTCCCCAACCCCTGATCCATAGATTGGCACCAGACTGCGCCAAGCTAGAAACTGGGCCGTGCAAACAGGCGAGGCCACATGCACAGGATGCAGGCAGCACATCAAAGCTATTGACAAACAATAGTTTATATTCTGACAACTAGGAAACAACAGTTCACTTAATTCAGCTGGCAATTCGGTTCCGGTGAAAAGGAATTTCTGAATATGTGCAGATATCCATTTTTAGTGATTACAATTGATGGGAGGTACTGCACTGTTTTAATTCATCACCTTCAGGAGAAAGACTGCTTTAATCTCAATGCATTGCTCAAAAGCAATCAAACTGAACTTTTGATGAAAACACCCCTGTAGTACATAATTGTTCTAAAACCTGCACTTCTCCTTTTCCTCCTCCTCTTCAATTTCATCTTGGCCAGGACTGCACACCAGATGAATTATATATCACTAATAATTATATCCACATCTCTTGCCTTTATCCTGAGTTTTAAATAGCTTATACTACAGAGACTTCTCATTACTACTCAATTTTTGAATGAATTACCAAGATCAATGTGAAAACTACAGAATCGTTTAGAACTGTAGTTCTAAAGGACTGGCTTTCTGTACAGCATTGTTTAATAAAATTAAGACATGTCTCTACATGTGACTTAAAAGCTTTTCTGAGGTCCTGTAACATGTAGGATAAGTCAGGTAAAGACAAAAAGAAGACGTGAAAACTATGTGACTGACTATCATTTTAATCTATAATTCTTTCCAGAATTTAGGAAAAACTTTCTGCCAAATCATTCGAAGGTAGGTAGTGCAAGGCAGGCATAAAGAGCCAGTTTGACTAAGGCTAGAAACTGGGAGATTATGAGTTCTAGGCATGAAAACTGGCTGGGTGACTTTGGACCAGTCACACACTCTCAGCCCAACCCAATTCACAGGGTTGTTGTGAGGAAAAGAGGAAGGCGCATTAGATATACTCACTGCCTTGAGGTGTTTATAAAAATAATAAAGACAGAATATAAATTAAACAAATAAATAATGTACTTTGAGGCATTTTAGGTAAGAAAGACTTGTATGTCTACAGAAATGAGTTATAGGCAATTAAGTAACCAAAGCTAAAAATGAACTGCCATATACTGTACAATATATTGACTTCCCCCCCCATGTTAGTTGCAGACTTCAGATTTACATTCATTAGATGCAATCAAGGATGGTAGCTAGCTGATGTGGTTTGTGGGAATCAGTTGTTAATTGCTCTGCTTTCAAGAATGAAGCAAAAAAGAGTGAGACAAATGTCTTCCAAATGACATTTGGAAGGGGGTAGGTGCCTATGAGCAGGTCTACTTCCAAACACTTCTGCTGACACTTCAGGAGCAATACTTAGGTACCTTCATAGTAGCCCTGGTTTTCAGCATGGGTCAACCTTCTAAAGTCTAGGGCCTTTAGAGCTAGCATAACTTTAGTATGGTCTCTTTATGAGTCTACAAACATGACTAATTAATTTCAGAACAAGGTGTTGATATATGTAGTCAACAGTTCAGATTGCAATATAAAAAAAAAATCTTTAAAACTCAATCAAAGGATACTGAATCTGTTTCAAGCCTAGGCACCATATGTGTTAAGCTAAAGCAAGACAGTTATTTGTCTTTTGTATAGCTGAGAACAAAATGGGCTTGATTTTTTAGTGGTCTCCTTTTCTTTACTCTCAAAGGTTGTACCTGTTTAACTCCCTGAACACAAAAATGGTTTAGAAGATCCTTCAGAAAGAGACACTATCCAGAGCTGATTAGTGCTACTATTGTTGTTGTGAACTATTGTTACACATTGTTTTAATAAGTTTGAAAATATCCAATATATTGGTGACTCGGTTTCAGATTTAACCTATTTGGTGTAGTAATAAATAGTATTTCTTTAGGGACCAAAAGAGTAAAAAAAAAATATGTGTGGCAAAAATCTTCATCTACTGATTTAAACTAGTCTGGAGGTACCTAGAACATTATTTGATTATAATACCTTTGTTATCCTTCCATCTAGCAGTGCAATAGCTGAATTTTTGAATTCTACCAAAGGAAACAATAGAAATTGAATCCTCATTTATGCTGCTTCATAGTAACATTCAGATGAATAATCCTATTAAAATATGGTTATGTATCACTGAGCTTTTCTTTTTCTAGCTTGGCTCTTTGTAAATGTGAAATGTGCTGGATGCATTATTTTTTTTAAACAACTGATATTGATTGAAACAAATACTCCATTTAATATAATTAATGGTATAAGTGGTAAGGGTGGAAATAAAGTTTAGAGCACGGTGTCAAACTCGCCACATCATTTTTACGTGTTGTGACATATTGCTACTTTTTTTGCATTGCCGGAACTGGGATAGGTGCGGCTTCCATATAATGCAACTGGCCCGTGGGCTGGTAGTTTGACACTCCTGGTCTAGAGCTTTACAGTGTTATAATTTTAAACAATAAATATGCCTGTAATTGTTCAGGTCATCGTTCAAATTCTCAAACTTATCCTACTAAGATTCTGAACAGGGAAGACAAGATTTCCTTTCTTTTACTCTTTCTCTACCCCAATTAGTTGTAACTTAGTGCACCTTAGAAAATACACATGATAAAAATACATAAAAGATATACATTATTAAAAATCCAGGCAAACATTTAAAAATTAGACCACCACACAAGACATCCTTCACCCACTTTAACTCAGGGATAGAGCTTGGTTTTAAGGGCTTATTTAAGGGCTAGAATGAAGGGTAGATTGGGTAGATGTAGATGTGCTCCAGAGGGCTGGACTGAAAAATTCTGCAGAACCCACTTTACAACTTCCTTGGGTTTGCCTCTGAATTGTGAGAAGTTCAATTTCAAGGCAAAATATAGCAACTACAATAGTTTCTGTTCTGAGACAAAACACTATTTGGATTCTTTGAGCCATGGTGAATTCAGTTCTTACCTGCCTTACCTTCACCTGGAAGCAACCAGCTAAGAATGTGTGAGCTGTCAGCCTCTAATTTTGAAATGGGAAAATATAAATAGGATTTCACCCTGACCCACATCTGAACCCAAGTTGAGTTGACTCTTAAAACTAAAGAGAGAGGATATTCATAATGGTGGAGTTGTGACAAATCCCCAGTTTGCTGTGGTGTTATAGGAAATTAGCATCATTAGGCCCCACCTTCCTAGAGTTGATGGAAACTCTAGACCAGGGTGTCCAACCTTGGCAACTTTAAGACTTGTGGACTTCAACTACCCAGCCAGCATAGCATAGCTGAGGAATTCTCGGAATCTTAAAGTTCCACAAGTCTTCCACAATTCCACAAGTCTTAAAGTTGCCAAGGTTGGACACCCTTGGACTAGAACAGTGGTTCTCAACCTGTGGGTCGGGACCCCATTTGGGACCATTTCATGGGGGTCGCCAAACCACGCTGTCCATCATTTTTTTCCTTTTCCCTAGCTGTCCTACTCCCTCTTCTTGGTGGCCACACCTACTTGGGGGTCACCACAACATGGGGAACTGTATTATGGGGTCACGGCATTAGAAAGGTTGAGAACCACTGCACTAGAAGGTAGATCCTTGCTCCAATTACACATAGATCTGTATTTTTACTTGGAGGGAACTAGAAAAATTGGTCTTGCTACTATTGCTTTTCTAGACAGTTTTTTTAATTTATATTGTTTGTGCTTCCTAGTTTAGTTTGATGTGCCTTATAAATAGCTTCAAGAATTATTTCAGTTTAAAGCCCCAGGATTTCTCTGGCTGACCTGTAAGCTGAAGACATTTAAATGTCTTAATTGATTCCTATTAGAGTTTCATTTGTTACTCTGCAAAGAAAAATAGTGGAAACAGATCACCCACAGTATAAAACTTCAGGAAAGAAGAAAAGCAAATGTAACAAGTGCCTCATTAGAAATAGTGTTCTGCAAATGGTTCTGGGATATCTTGGGCTTCAGGCTAAGTGTTAGAAATTATTTATGTTGAGAAGAATGACTGCATTATTCTGATGACATTTTTTCTGTAATGAAAGGTACCTGGGCCAGGTTCTTAAATTTCTGTTACTCTCTGAGTTTGTTAAATTTCTGTTACTCTCTGAGTTTGTTATTAAAAAAAATGAAAGGTTCACAATATTTTTTTTCTTTAATTTTCAGGTAGGCAAGGTCTTTGATGATATAGTCAGGGCACTCAGAGTTAGAACACTATACAGTATACTCTTTAGCAAAGGGACATACTGCACCCAATTTATAATGTAATTCAATAGTGGACTTAAAATTATATATATATCCTGCTGATTAACCTTTTCTGAATGCTATGGCTTTATAGGCATACTGCTTATAAAACAGATAGCCTGGAACAATTATGCATACAGTATCAATTCTATTTGCATATGTTTGCTTGCTTTGCATATTTCTTCTTTTGATAAAGGGTAGGCCAAAGACCTATTCATTACACTGAACCCTGTCTCATCTTTGAAGTATCTTCTGATAACTGATATTTTCCCAGACTCTCTTGTTCTGACATTTTTGAGTCTAGTGGTATCACCATTTTCCAGGGAATAAAGTAATGAAAAATACAACTTTGGATTTTAAATTTAGCAAGTAGGGTGCTTCCTAAAGGAATATGGTCCATTTCAGAATTTGCCATAGCAGTGATATACTGCAGATAGTCAAAACCAGGACTCATGATGAATTGGAATAAGGAAATCTCAGAAATGATTCTTATAGTATCAGCATTTTATATAGTATAATTGTTTTCTTCATCAGAGATTCTATTATTACATCTCAAGATATATCAAAGTCTACATCTTTGCTTTCAGCTAATTTTAGTATAGAGAGATAATAAATTATAGGTTTGAAAATCAACCCAGTTACCAAAATTCTTCAGTGATCTTGCTTATTCTTTCCATTTTCTAGAAAGTTGAAAAAGAGACAATAAGATTGGTCCTCCTACACCTGATTCTGACTAATAGGAAGTAATTAGTTGAAGATGTAAAAGCAACTTTTCAAGATGTAAAAGTAACCATATCACGTTGGGGTTTAAAACAACATAGAAAGAAAAAAATGGAGCATATTTGTACATATATGCTAGATTGCAAGGAAACCAGTTTTATCAAGCTTAGAGAAGTACTGCATGGAATTCCATGGACAGAAACTTTAAAGTCAAATAAAATACTTGGAGCACAATTTCACACCATTCCAATAAGGGAGGAGAGGAAGCAACTAGGCAGCTCAGGAAACTGCTGTGGTTGCAGAGGGAGCTTTTGATTGATGTAAAAATTTAAAGGTTGGTTGATCCTATACATGTTTGATTAAATGTAAACATGTATATGAAATGGAAGATGGGTGTAATATCTAAGCTGATATATCAGCAAGTAGCTAATGTATACAGAAAGAAAGTTATAAGACTAAAATGCAAAAGGAACCTAGATTTGCAAGGGAAGTTAAAAGTACTGCAAGTCTTCAATTTACAATTGGCCATTTAACAAACATTTGGAGTTATGACAGCCTCAGAAAGAGTGCTTCCCAAGGTAAGCAAAGAGATGATTTCTGAACAAGTGGCTATTAAAAAAATCATTAATGTGTTTAAATTTCTAGGAGCAGACCTACAACATCGATGGGGACAGAAGGTTTCAGCAAAGCAATGGCAAGATTTCCTATGAGATTCTGACAGAGAAGAGAGTAACATCTGGATTAGACTAGAGTTAAACTAGAGTATTATTAGATGGAATCAGAGTTGCTTGTACAAATGTATAGATCAGACATGTCAAACTTGTGACATCATGTGACATTGCACGACGTATCGGAGCTTTTCCCCCATTACCAGTAATGGGGTAGGCATGGTTCCCTCGTGACGCGTCCGGACTGTGGGCCGGCAGTTTGACAGATTGATGTATAGATTAATAGCTCCATGTCAGACTAGAAGGATGTGCTGAGTAATTTAACACAGGACTCCATTTTAGGTCCTGTACTATTCAACAAATTTGCATATGAGTTGCATGAGAGGCTGAAAAAATACAGTTATCAACTTTTCAGATAACATGGAGAGAAGAGGGATGGCAAACATTTCAGAAAACAGTATCAATAGGACTTTGACAAACTGGAATAATAGACAGAAACCAGCAAGATGAATTTAAACAGGAACAATGCAGTGTGCTATATTTGGCTAGGGCAAGGTAATGGCATGGATATAAGATGTATGTGTGATATATGTGGGGAGGCATACTTAGAGGCAAAATATATGAAAAGAATGTATTGATGAATCTTAAGCTGAACATAAGCCAACAATGTGATGTAGCTGCATATAAACACAATCCTCCAGCAGAAGTATAGTGGTACATTCAAAAGAAATCATTGCCCCTATTTATTCTGTGTTGGTGACATCCTACTAGCATACTAAATCAGTTTTTGGTTGTAAGAATGACATTGACAATTGGAGCATTACTAAAGGAAAGTGACCAAAATAATAAGGATCTGGGAGAAAGAAAAAAAAACTTCTGGAGGAAATGGGAATATTGAGTCTGGACAAGAAAATACTGCAGATGGCTGTCTCCAAGTAACTGAAGGATTGTTGTGCAGATGGAACTGAGTTGTTACAGATGACAAGAGAAGAAACAATGAGTTTAAATTACAAGGAAGTAGGTTTCATATAGATACTATGCTGTATAAATGGATGCTTTCACTGTGCAAGGGGATGGACTGGTGATATCTCCAGTCACTTCCAACCCTTACATTCTGTGATTCAAAATTTTATTGCATCATTATTTAACACAATAACAGAATAACAGAGTTGGAAGGGACCTTGAACGGATTATTCTAGTCCAACCCACTGCTCAAGCAGAAGACCCTATACCAGTGGTTCTCAACCTTTCTAATGCCGTGACCCCATAATACAGTTCCCCATGTTGTGGTGACCCCCAAGTGGGTGTGGCCACCAATAAGAGGGAGTAGGACAGCTAGGGAAAAGGGGGAAAAATGGCGGACTGCGTTGTTTGGCGACCCCCGTAAAATGGTCATTCGACCCCAAATGGGGTCCCGACCCACAGGTTGAGAACCACTGCCCTATACCATTTAAGACAAATGGCTCTCCAGTATAGGACAAAGGGAAATAGGAGCCAGAAATGTGTGCAGTACAGAAACTAGATGGCAGTTCAAGTCCTCCAGTGCAAATGTCAAGGCTGTGATCTCTGTGCAATGCAAATTTTATAAGTTTATGCTTTCCAATTTCTTCAACTATATGATATCAGAGAAAAATGAGAAAATGACTATCTGCATTATGTAAAACTTCTATTTAATTTCCAAACAAAGCAAATCAATGTTTTTTGTTTAAAAGGCAGCATTTGTCTGAATTAAATAATTGCTCTTTAGAATAATATATAATTTTTGTTATTGAGTTATGTTGGCTCCTACATATTTATTATATCAAACTGCAAGGGCAATAAGAACCTGAGCAACTTCAATACATATACAGAGTCATAAATGAAATTTCAAGAGGTTTTAAACCTGCTTTCTATGATACGTTGAGATAATATTTGTAATGATCGCACATAACCAGGAAATTTGTTTCAAAGATGGCCAGGAAATTGAATACTGGATAAATAAATTTATACAATATATGGTTATACTGTGGATGAATAATTGGTCTTAATTAAGCAGGATTAAAGTGATGCTAATACTTGCATGGAAAATAGAAAAACAACCTGCTATGGCCAATTTCAGCAAAGCTTGGCATGAAAAATGAGGAATGCTTTGTTAACAAACAATCCCAGTTTCTATGAAGCTTTTGAAAGTGGGCCTCAGTATCCCAAACTGATGGGCTATATTACAACTATTCTTTCAATTAGTGCCCTGCTCTGTCACTGTTGAATCAATGATGGTGCCTTACATCATGAGCCAAATGGGACAAAAAGATATGAAGAAACAATATCACAAAGAGGCCAAATGGGAAAATTTTCTTTTAAGGCAACATGCTAGTACAGCAATAAAGTCCCTTGTTAATTCAGAGAAAGAGGAAAGTATTTATGAATTATAATATCAGCCCTATCCCTGCTGTTTTTAACAGAGGAGAGATTTTTATCAGCTATTATTTAAAAAAATGTTTTGCATCTCTAAAGAACTTTATTTGCTGCTCCTGAAGAAATAAAATCAAAACTGGCCAGTGATTTATTGTACATAAAATGCTCTCATGCTCATTTTTTAAATTCAGTCCTAGGATTCCACTGATCCTGGGCTTTAGCTAATAACGAGGTATACTGTCCTATTATCATTCTTTTTAAATTATTCTTATTCATTAGTGAGTCCAATGACTTCCCTTGCATATGTCCAGGTATAAATGTTTGTCTACATGGCCATGTCTTTAGGGTGTTCAAATAAGATTTTCATTTCATTGTGGAAGAAACTGGCTTAGTCTGGTGGGACAAAGGCACCACACAATCAGAGAACAAATAACTGAATGTATATAAATCCTATGCAAGGATCAGCACTGAAGAATAGTGTAACAGTATATGATGTGAGGAAGATCTTGAGAAATGGAAGACTGATGTCAGCTTTCCAAACAGACCAGATGAGCTACTTCTCCTTTATTGTAAGGCTACATTAACAGAATCTTGCAAGTTTGAAAGTAGAAATCTCCTGCCATTTTCTTTACAGCCTGATAAGTTAGGGAGGGTCCCTTCTCATCCTCCTTCTCTCTCTGTTGTGCTGTTGTGGGCTATACTGTCTCTTATCTGCTCATTCTCTAGTCAGTATCTCTTCACTCCATTTTTCAAAGTCTTTCTCACTTCAGACAGAAACAAAGGGAAGAACTTGATGCCAAATAAAGACGAGGGTGATAGTTATTAGAGGAACTTGCAGAGAGGAAAAGAAGCAGTTAAGATGCAAATACCTCCTAGGGCACAGTACTCACTCAAATACCTCCTAGGGCACAGTACTCACTCAATTTCCACCACTCATCCTCACACTTAGTTGTATTCCTTCTGGCTTGAAATGTTTACAATAATTAGGGAATACTGAATACATTCTTTTTTAGCCGATCAAGTCATGAATTCAAAAAGTGTCAGCTCTCCCAGGTAAACCAGACAGGAAACATGCAAGATGAACTAATTCTACTTTATCTTAAGGCTATGTTAACACCGTCTTGCAAATCTGAAAGTAGAAACTTCGGGCTGCCACTTTTAACTGCTTGATCTAGTAGGGTAGGTCCTTTGTAAGTTTCTTTCTTGGACTGTGAAGCCACTGGAGGCTCCTGTCTCTCTTTTCTGATTATTTCCTAGGCAACATTTCTTTCTCCCCCTTCCTCAAGGCCATCCACATATTCTATTACAAAAATAAAACTTGGTGTCCTGTTTCCTTGGCTGCTGCTCATCCAATCCCATGAAAAATAAAAAGAAAATGAACAATTCCATCTGTGTGTTCAGTACACATTGTGTGCATATGGTTGCTCATCTATGTACATTTATAACTCTTATGGGAGGGTGGGCACAGAGCCCTAATGCTCTGAAGATGTTGTTCCTTCTCTTTTGGTGTATTAATGAGCTCTAGCTAGGACACTGGAAGAATAACATGGTAGCATTTTGGCAATAGCTGTAAAAATGTGATTGTAAATACCTGTGTCAACCTCTGCATATGTGTGTTTGTGTGTAGGGGTGAAAGGGAAGGGAAATAACACAATGGTTTTCTTGAACCCAAAGGCTCTGAGGTGGGCGAAGGGAAAAAAAGTACCCTAGCTTTGATAAACAAAAGAAAGCATTTTTTTAAAAAAGAAAAAGAAAACAGGGATTGTGAAACTCACTTGAAAGATTGAGATCCTACTCATTAATAGGGTTGTCTGCATTCCTTCCCTAGCATAGTTCAGTTCTAACAAATATTGACAGGGCCTTGCTTACATTTAAGAACTAGGAAGTGCAGTGAAGCAAGCACAAAGCCAGACAAAAACAGATTGTTCCCAAGATTTGAATATTCAAACAACAACATTGTTCTAATTTTGAACCAGAAAAGGGGAGGCATGCCTTTGACACTGAACTGACATTGAAGGAAGATCTGGAGCCCATCTGACAGACAAACTACATGAATCAAGAATTTAACTTCTGTTGTCTTGTCACCTAATAGCAGACAGTATCTTCTTAATTCATATGTATTTATTTCACAAGTATGTTCCTAAACTTCATGAATGCTGCTATGTGCTATTACAAGTTTATCAATAGGCTGCCCAGTGTTTCTCTCATGGCACATTCATTATCAGTTTTAGCTTGCCAGTTTATAGGGGTCTGCTTGAGTAAGTTCTTTATATAAAGCAGTTGGCAGAGTTCTGCATATTTTGGAAATTTAATACATTCTTGCATAGAAGAAAAGTCACTTCTTTGTTCTATATTAATGGAGAATAGCCAAAATGCAGTGATGCTGCAAATGCAGAATGAGAATATCTGACTCTTTTAAGGACTGTGCAAATGGCTAAAAAAGTGCTGTCAACTTTATTGCCCATTTAGTGAAATACTCTCTGAGATCAGCATTTTTCAACAAGTGCTTTTAATACATAGAAAAATGCCTACTAATCTATGTGTCTAGGATCACTACTGCTTTCTATTTATCTATCGTTTGATTAATTTCAATATAGATTGTCCAAGAACATATTTTTTAAAGGTTGCTGTTGCTATTTGACAAGTACATTTCTCTAATGCAGCCTTTAAACTGCAAGCACCTCCAATGTGAGCTCACTTTTCAGTCAAATTATTACAGTTTGTATTTAATTTTTAGTACGGTATTTTTTCTCCATTACTTTTTGTGTGGATCTTTGATCAGGAAAGTTAACATTAGCAGATTTTGCTTGATGCTATTGATTATCAACAATAAACTTCCGTGGGAGTGGATTATTTGAAAGCCACTTTCAGAAGAATTTGTTATGGAAATTTTTTATATCCTTATATATTGAAAAAGCTATTTCTATCCAATGAGATAATGGATAAATGGGTATAGGGCAGTGATGGTGAAACTTTTAGAGACCGACTGCCCAAAAACTGGCCCTGCTCCTGCTCCACCTCCTGGCGTACCCCCGCTCCACCCCACACCATATCCCACCCCACCTGCCCACAGGGCCACTCACCGCCTCTAAGGCCCACCACAGATTGCCCAGGCAGCCCAGCAGCGCCATGGTGGCCACGCCCTCTGCCCGCGCCCTGCAGCATCAACTGTGCACGATGGGGCATGAGGGCAGACTCTTGTCTACACTGCCTGGCTGCCATGTCCTTGGCTGCACTGTTCCGCGTTGGCCACGTTCAGGGTTGACTCCTCCAGCGGTACTGCTGGTGAGGAGGGGGTCGTAGGGAGAGGTGAGGCTGGGGCAATAGCATATGTGCCCACAGAGAGGGCTCCCGTGCCATAGGTTCGCCACCACTGGTATAGGGCAACAGCTATGGCAATCATATTAGAGATACCTTTTGAAAGAATTATATTATAATATCGATTTTATTCAACTTTGCCCAATGATAGAGTTGCTCAGAGTAATGATCATACTGAAAGTTGCGGTATTTTTAAAAATCTACTTGAACATTCTTATATTCAAGAATGCTGATACTTGTTTTCTACATGCACAAGTACTGAGTAGTTTACCTTTGGGAGTGAAGAAATGCTGCTCAGTTTTATCTACAGTATGTCTAATTAATTATTCCATTCAAAGACTTTCTGCCCATCCTACTTCTTCATATATAAGACTGTTGAAATCACATTTTCAAATATCCAAAGATGTTGGCAGATTTAAGAAGCCTGGACCTCACCTCCCCACATTATGGTAGTTGAATTCCATGCATCTTAAAGTTGCGGATATTGAAAAAAACGTCTCTAGGTCAGAGGTCACCAACCTTTCTCGGTTGGCAGACCAGAGGAAAAGGAAAGGGGAAGCATTTTACACATGTGCGTGTGTGTGTTTGGGGCCATAAGCACATGCACATTGCAAATGGTGTGGCGCTAGCGCCCATGTGATACTCACTAGCTCTGCCCATTCTTGCGTGGTGCAGCACCCCATTTCTGCACCCTGAAGCTCAGCGGCAGCCATTTCTGTGCCTTGCAGTGTGGTGGCATCCCACTTTTGTGCCCTGTGGCATGGCAGCATCCATTTTTGCACCTTGTAGCATGGTAGTGCCCCGTTTTTATGCCCTGTGGCATGGCAGCACCCCATTTTTGCACCCTGCAGTGCAACAGTGTCCCGATTTCATGCCCTGAGCCACAGTGGTGGCCTGTTTTTGCAATCCATGGCACCGCATCCTGTTTCGCACCCCACGGCCACAGCGTTAGCACAAGTGAGGGGATGTGTGAGCTCACATGAGCACATTGGCCAGCCTGTTCTGCACCCTGGTGGCCAGTAAGCCATGGCCCACTACCGGGGCGCAGCCCACAGATTGGAAACACCCACTCTGTGGGTGACAGCCCTCTTCCACTTAGGATTTGGTTTATTTTAGCCTTAATTTATGGTTGGATAATAAGCCTAAACAATTGCTCCTGGAATATGGCAATGCTTCAATCTTCTAAGCTGCTCTCCATTGCATTTTCCTTCACCTGTACCTTCATTGCCCATATCATTTTGGATCACTGTATTTTTATTGGTGATGTAGTGAAAGTGCCGTTGGATGGTTTGTGATCAAGGTCATTTTCCAAAGGGATCCTATTTATTTATTTAGCATATGGCATGGTATCTATATAAGTGCCTTTACAAAAGTTCTCTGGAGTCTTTGTAATGGATATAAAAATAAGGGGAGTGAAGAAATAGAGAGCTAGAAAACAAGTTGAGAAACAGCTAAGAATAAGACATCATTGGAAGCATAAAGAGGTTAATAAAACTCTCCATTGAAAGTAGTTTCTTGTTAGACACTCTTTAAAAGACACAACAGGCTGCTTTCTCTCATTTTGCCTTCATCTAGCCTGTCTTCCTGGACATAAAGGATTAAATTTTACCTGGCAGCACCATTATTGAATCTTTCACATATCTGTTTTTACTTTAAAGCAGCCACAGGAGGCTTTGTATTTGATCAGAGCAGTATGTGTGTGTGAGAGATAAATCTGTTTTCCATGCCAATTTTTTCTATGTATGTTTTTTTGGGTGGTACTGGTGCAGTTTATTCTTTCTCTGTTAAATGTCACTACTGCGATATAATTTAGGACAATCATGCCACCTTCCCAGCTGATATAAACTGACACCTTAACAAGGCATGTTAGAAAGTGTCATGATATTTTTCACTCATGTATTCACTGTACATATTAATAAATACAATGTTACATATTATTACAGTTACATATTAATGAATACAATGCTCCTAATACAACAAACTATAGCACGATATTATAATGGTGGACAAGTATAAGGTATTTAGAACAATACAGATCTATTTTCCCCATAACAATAGGCATTAGAGCAGTGCTTCCTAAACATGGGGAAATTATCCAAAATTGGAAAAAAAAAATAGTTTTTCTTTGGGTAACAACACATGAAACCATTACCCAACCATTACAGCAACTTTCAAATTGACTTAAAGTGTTTTACCTACTTTGGGTGAAACTGATTTTCTAATAAGTAGTTTGTGTAAAGAAGGGTATTTCATGGCTAAGGTTGCACAAAAAGCTAGTTTTTCTTGTTCTTGGTTCAACGTCTTGGCTATTACGCCCTAAATCCATTACTGCTCTGTGTAATACAATGACTTCTTATCTTGTCAACATTAAATTATCTACTCCCAATGCTTTACTGAAATTAGAAATCTTAAAATTTAAGCCAAAATTTGGCCCAAAAACACTGTTCACCTGCCTAAAGCTCAGTCTGGAAATCAGAGGGCTGATTTGTTTAATAGTATCAGACAAATACATATATATCCAAGCGACAGAAAAACATTATTCTAATGTTCTCCTGGGGCAGATTTAGTGATCAATTTATCCAGTTTTATAGGTCAATTTATCCAGAGATCAATTTATCCAGTTCAGTGTAGTGGTTAAGGTACTGGCATAGAAACTAGGAGAGTGTGAATTCTAGTCCTGCCTTAGGCATGAATGCTGGCTGGGTGATTTGGGGCCAGTCAGTCTTTCTCAGCCCATATCACGTCAGAAGATTTGGGTGAAAATGCAGATTGTGCAAAGAGACAGAAGAAACAAAAGATAATATACTCAGCTTGTGCAGGAAGATTGCACAAACTAATTATAAGCAATGACATAACAAGGTTGCCAGAATGATTCACTGGAACATCTGTAAAAATTATAATGTGCAGTTATGAAAAATTGGTGGTAACAGAGTTGAAAAAGTAGTTGAAAATGAGCAGTGGTTATCAGCACACTGGGTGCTATATCAAAAAAAAATTGACAAATTTTACATCTTTCAATTGCAAAAGGCCACACTATTTGGATCCACACACATACTACTCCAATACATTATGACATTCTAGGTGCTTGGGAAGATCTTGATGAGTATGAAGGCCAACACCAGCTTAAGAACTAGCAGCTGTAATATCATATTTTTGTGTAGTAGTAATAATAAGGACTTGATAGGTAGATAAAAATGCCAGATCCAGTCTAAACATTTGGCTAATAATAACCATCTGCCAGCCAAGTTGAGACTTTCTCCAAAAAATCTACAGAGATGAAAAGTAAGAGCATGCATTTCTATGTGAAGTTTTTAGTGAAATTCAGATAAAGCTGCTACAATCACGTTATCACCATGATTCAAAAAAGATGATGAGACCTTAGAAAGAATTCAAAGAAAACTGGAAGTTTTTAAGAAGAGACTGGACAGCCATTTGTTTGAAATGGTATAGGGTTTCCTGCCTGAGCAGGGGGTTGGACGCAATGACCTCCAAGGTCCCTTCCAACTTTATTATTATTATTATTGATCATCGCACAGTCAGCCAGATGTTCAGACTGGATTTGGCATTTTGTCTACCTATCGAGTCCTTACCCAGGACCTGGGATAGGCAGATGTGGATGTTTGATGGTATTACAGATATCGTCGCAGGATGGAAGCAGTTCCTAGTAAGGCCGCCTTTTGCAATTGACTAATAGCGAATTTGTCAATGCCAATGGTGTTCAAGTGGTGCTCCAGTTGTTTTGGGATTGCACCCAAGGAGCCTATGACTATTGGTACTACCCTTGCTTGCTTTTGCCACAGTCTTTCTATTTCTATTTGTAGGTCTTTGTATTTTGTTATCTTCTCCAGTTCTTTCTCTTCTATTCTGCTGTCTCCAGGCACTGCCACGTCCACTATCCAGACTTTTTTGTCTTTCTTATCGACAATTGTTAAGTCTGGGGTGTTATGTTGCAGGTGCTTGTCTGTTTGAATTCTGAAGTCCCAGAGCAGTTTAATTTTATCATTTTCTATGACTTTCTCTATTTTATGATCCCACCAGTTTTTGCTTACAGGCAAATGATATTTTTTGCAGATCTTCCAATGCACCATTGTTGCTACTTTGTCATGCCGCTGCTTGTAATCAGTCTGTGCAATCTTCTTGCAACAGCTTACCAAGTGGTCCACTGTTTCTTCAGCTTCTTTGCATAGGCGGCACTTACTGTCTGTTGCTGTCTTCTCAATTTTGACTTTGTATGCATTTGTCCTTAAGGCTTGGTCTTGTGCAGCCAGAATTAGTCCCTCGGTCTCTTTCTTCAATTTTCCTGCTCTTAGCCATTGCCAGGTTTTATTATTATCTGCTTTCCCAGCTATTTTTTTCATGTATTGGCCATGTAGTGCTTTGTCTTCCCATGCCTCTATTCTGTTCTTCATTTGGTCTTTCTTGTAGGCCAGTTTGGTCTCTCCCGTAGTTAGTAAGCCTTCCTGATATACTAATTTCAGTGCATCTTCATTGTTCTTCAGATATTCTTTCAAAGCCATTTTTTCTTCTTCAACCATCTGATGTACTTGTAGCATTCCACGCCCACCTATTTGCCTTGGTAGATAAAGTCTATCAATGTCACTGTGTGGATGAAGGGCATGATTCATTGTCATTATTTTTCTGGTCTGCCTATCCATTGCTTTTAGTTCTGCTTGAGTCCAGTCCACTATTCCAGCTGTGTACCTAATGACTGGGATTGCCCAGGTGTTGATTGCCTTTATGGTATTTCCTCCATTGAGTTTGGATTTTAAGATCTTCTTCACTCTCTTGATGTATTCACCTCTAATCTTTTTCTTGACTTCAGTGTGCTTGATGTTGTCAGCTTGAAGGATACCCAAGTATTTGTAGTACTCTTCCTCATCCAGACTCTTAATGTTATTTTCGTGGGGCATCTTGATTCCTTCAGTTTTCACTATTTTTCCTTGTTTGATAGTAAGTGTGGCACATTTGTCCAAGCCAAACTCCATTACAATATCTTGGCTATATATACGGACAGTGTTGAGCAGCGATTCTATTTCAGATGATGTTTTTCCATACAGCTTCAGATCATCCATGTAAAGGAGGTGGGATAGTCTGGCAGATGTTTTTGATGTTTGATAGCCATGTCCTGAGTTATTCAGTATTGTTGACAGAGGAAACAGTGCAATAACAAATAGTAATGGTGATAATGAATCTCCTTGAAATATTCGTCTCTTGATATTAACCTCTCCCAGCTTCTCACCATTGATCTGCAACTGTGTCTTCCATTGTGCCATCGATCTTTGCACAAATTTTCTGATGTTTCTACTGACTCCTGTTATTTCTAGGCACTTTATTATCCAATCATGTGGCAGAGAGTCAAATGCCTTTTTGTAGTCAATCCATGCCACATTCAGGTTGGTCTTCCTTCTCTTGCAGTTTTCCAAGATCATTTTGTCTATTAGGAGTTGATCTTTTGTTCCTCTGCTATTGGGGCGGTTTCCTTTCTGCTCAGGTGGAAAGAGATTGTTTTCAACTAGATGCTGTTGTACTGCATCAGCTACCACACCAGTTAGTAATTTGAAAGTTGTTGGTAAGCAGGTAATTGGCCTGTAGTTGCCTGGTGTTGCCCCTTTTGCTGGATTTTTTATTATTAGGTAGGTTTTCCCAGTTGTTAGCCACTTTTCAATTTCTCCTCCTTGTAGTATATTGTTGAACTGGTTGGCAATGAGTGGGTGTATAACAGTTAGATGTTTCAACCAAAACCCATGCAGTTCATCTTTACCTGGTGCTGACCAATTTTTGATTTTCTTTGCTCTTTTTTCTACCATTTTTGTTGTTATTACTAGTTCTTTCATTTCAACTTCTGTTTTATTTGCATCCACCTCTTTTAACCAAGCCGCATCCTTGTTGTATTTCTTTGGGTTATCCCATATCTGCTTCCAGAACTGCACTGTTTCTTCCTTGTCAGGTACTGACTGATTCCTTGCAGTTTCTCCATTGATGGATTGGTAGAAACGTTTCTGATTGGATTGAAATTGGAGGTTCTGCCTATAGTTTGCAATTCGAGCTTCATATCTACTGATTTTCCTGGCTATAGCTGTTATTTGTTGCTTTATTATTTCCAGTGCTTCCTTGATCTTCCTTGTTTCTAAGTGGTATTTCTTGATTAGGTATTCTTTGGTCTTCTTGTTCTTCAGCTTCTTTTCTTTCATCTGTTCTAGCTTGCTTGCATGTGATCTTAACTTGCTGATCTTATTATTATTATTATTATTATTATTATTATTGAGATGGATGTATCGGAGTTAATACAAACAAACTGCAATTAATTTATCCCTTTATAAGTATAGGATTCAGATCATCAAGACAAAAAAGAAGTTCAGTTAAAACAGAAAAAAGAAATCTTTTTCTTTTCTATCTAGCATTCTCTCTTATGCATACACAATATGCATCATTACAGATTTGCATTGGGCTCTAACATGTAAATCACATACATCATAATAGAAGAGATATTTTGACAAGGTTTCACTATGACAGCTAAAATCAAATAATTAAAGATGCTGGGGGGCATGCTTTGGTCAAAGTCAGCACAAATCTGTTAAAATAAGTAAGGGAGAAGATTTCTCTGTATCGATAGCCTTACATTTGACTCAGAATCATCTACCATTACAGATTTTACAATTCTGTTACCACTCCACGCCCTTGTGCTTTCTATTTCTTACATTTCTTCAGTGTTTGCCCATTTTTGCTGCTTTTGTGAAGTATTTCAAAAATCTTTATTTGTGTATAACCAGAATGCTAATTTAAGTTTGGCAGTGTTTTCTGTAGATTCTATAATACTTCCAGTCTCAGCCTGTATTCAATTAGTACAGAGTCTATTTTGGATTAAATGGTAATGTTAGTTCATCAAGGGAACACACTTTCCAGCTATGATAATTGTACAGACTAGCAGAAGTAAAAGGTGTTACTGAGAGCTTGTTTGTGGCTACCAATATGCTTCATCTTACACTGTTTTTGTATAATGTTGACTGCTTTTCAGAATTTCGGTTGTAATTGTTTCCTTGTATTTGCAAGCATAATCAGAGAGGATGGAGTGTCTGTCCTATTTACTTTATATTTAGCACAATTTTGTCCATTGTAAAGATTTCACTGAATGATAGTTCCTTTTATCATAATCTGGAGGATCTTCTTACTCTTCCTTAATATATTCCAGATATTCACCCTCTTAACTGGCCTATGATCTCCAATTGAACAGACACCCCTTTTAATTGCTCTGTTATGATGCTTAGTTGACATTTTGTATTTTACATTTATTTATTGTCCATGTTTTAATGTTTGGGCTTTTATTTTTGTTTATTGTTTATTTTTATGCCTTATTCCACCAAAAGTCACATTGTTTGAGATAAGTAAATAGTAAACTTGGTACGCAAATAAGTAAATAAATAAATCTCAAGTTCTATATACACTTCCTTTATCTACTTGCTGATTTCAAGAACAAGCAATTGATATAAATCAGTGCAAGAATACTTTCAAATTTCATGGCACTCTGTTATGTCTTGGCAATACTGAGCCTATTGCTAGATAGGGGATCTCACAAATGAAACTTGTCAATCTTCTAGTCTTTCCCTTATCTCTTAGGAATACAGTTCCAAAACAATGACAGTTGAGTCAAAGCAGAGCAAGGCATCACAGAACAAAACAGCATGCATAAAACCACATCAGTGCAATAATTTAAAATCTTTATCTACTTAGAAAAATGTTTTTGTTGCCATGCAGCAAAACACTACAAAGTCCAGTAGGTTTTATTTTTCTTTGAAACTCACTAAGTGATTAGACCTCAACATTTTCCAGTTCAATTTACCAATGAAAATAGCTGAGAAGATCTCTTTGGACACCTTCCCTTTTTGCTTCATTATCAGCTCATTGGAGGAGAGGCAACACTGAAATGGAATAAAGCTAATAACAGGACTGTGCAAAAATGGTGAAAAGTTCTTTCATTTCCAAGAGGTTCATGCAAACCACGCCTTTAAAGTTACCGTACTTTCTGGCATATAAGATGACTTTCGCAAGCGTTAAAATGGGCGCTGAAGTCGGGGGTCATCTTATACGCTGAGTCATCTTATACGCCGGAAATAATGGTAGTTTCCGGCGTATAAGATGACTTTCTAGGCATGCGACTCGGCGCCAAAGACGGGAGTTGTCTTATACGTCGGATCGCCTTTTACGCCAGAATATACAGTACTTCATGAAATAATAATGTACCTCCACTTCTAAAATTGAAGCAGACAGGTAATTTTATTCTGAAATCGTTTCCAGAAATTCTAGTAGATGGACAAGGTTTCTGCACATACAAATGATCACAAGGTCAAGGCCAAAAGATGATGGGCATTAGTCATCAAAAGATATAACATTGCCTCTTCATTTCAGTGAAAATTGCAAGGCCTCCTGACATATCTGACACATCTGTTAAGGCAAAACCATAGCACTTCATGTATGCCCATTACATAAAAGGGCATGGATCTGACGCTGAAAGCAAATATACAGAATTTGTTTTAATGCACCAATTCATTGAATCAGTAAATCCTAATGCTAGTGGTTCCAAAAGTAAAAGTAATCTGGCTTTATTTGAATATCCATTTTAACAAGGCCGTTTCTATAAAATGTTCCCTGACCCAAATGAGTTTAAAATGGGATCAGAGAAATTATGGAGGATGGACCTTTCAAGAACAATTACTTTACAAGAGTCAATATTACTTCAAATGGTGGTAGCATGCTTTCAAATATCATCTGTAGACAAAAAAAGATTGTAAAGGAGTATCTGCTTGTGAGAATTGCAGAGGAATCTTTTGGCTATTGTGAGAAACGATGTGTTGTATTAAGGTAGTCCAATCCAGCATAGCTATTCCTATTTAAATAACTACCCACAATTGCCTAGGACATTCTTTTAGACCAATGTTTCTGGCTGGAAAATTCTGGGAGTTGAAGTCCACAGGTCTTCAAGTTATCAAGGTTGAGAAACACTGTTTTAGGTCTTTCTGTATGCTACAAGCTCTGTCTCTAAAATTCTTTTGTGCACTAATAAAGGAAGTAGAAACTTCAAAGGTAGATATATAAAGCAGTGTATGAATAAGACTTTAAGCAATATGGACAAACAGTGGGAGACAGTCTGAATACTAATTCTTCATTGACTTAAGTGTCATCATGGGAATTATAACATCTGATCATGGTTCTGTGGGATTTAGTGAGTACAAGCCTGTTTTATAGAAATTAATGAAATGGCCATTCTTTTTTTGGTCTTTCCTTTTCTGATAATTTCCCCGTGAATAATTCATAAGCCTACTATGTCTTCCTTACAAAAAATCTGTAGCAACAGGAAGATTAATTTATGGGCAAAGGGTAAAAAGAGATTCCTGTCATCCAATGACAGAAATAACTTTTAGTGGAAAATGCTGCTGCTACCATGTTTCACTTGAAGTGTTTCTCTGCTCTATCCCTCAAGATGGAGCAGTGAGAAAATATTTTTGCAATTGATACCTGGACATTTTCTTTTTATCTGGGCTACTGTGGAATAAAACACCAATGAATAATTCAAGTATAAAGCAGAAAATAAACCTTTGATACACCTCACAATTAACTATAGTCTGTTCTCACTCAAGTAACATGACATAAAAGGTTCATTGTTCTGAAAAGCTAATGAAAGCCACTTGATGCATTACAAAAACAATCTCCTTAAATTTTTATTCAAAAATTATCCTGGATTATATACCCAAGAGGCAAGAAGCTTTTCATATTGATGGAGAGCTTTTGTTGTTTGTTTACTTCAAACGTGAATGTTGAATGTAAATACTGGAGAATTAACTATCTCAAGTAAAAACATGCTATCTCATAAATATAACTTCTTTCCCACAACTGCATAATTTTGCAAAAGTGTGCAAAAAGGGGCCAAACCAAACAAAAATTATGCCATAATAAAAAAAGAAAATGCTTTGAGGTTCTTTATAGTGCAAAATACACCCACCCATTTCATTTGAATATCACGTGGATTATTTTGTTTTTTTACTCTGGAAACTCTTGAATATTTATTTAGCCTGATTAGGATAGGTAGGAAAAGATTTTAATGCCCTTCAGATTTAATGTAATTTGTTTATTTCTTGCAAATAATGGAAATTGCTCTTGTTCTGTTACATCGTCTTTTTAATCCAATGTAGTTAGTTTGCAAAGCTTTTTTTTTGCAGAGTTCAGGAAACTCTCTTACACTGAATGGTTCTTCGACCAACAATTTGTAAGGTAGTAAAAGTTATTACTGAATGGCTAACAAATAAACCCACAAAGTTGATGTATTGATTGGGTTCGAACAATTTCAGTGTTCAGGAAATCATTAAAACCTAATTGACTTAAATCCAGCATTTCAGATTAGCAGTAATTCAGTTGCTGGCTGCATTCAAACCACTTACATTTGGCTAAGCTAATTTAAATGAAAGTGATTTCTCTGAGAGAATTAACCTATGTGGAAGAAACTATGAAAGGCTTTCTTCAAATATAATTGAGCACTTACCTATAGATAGCATAAGGTGGTTTCTGATTCTTCTACTTTTCTACAAGTCTGTGAATTATGATAGAGTAATGAGGAAATGTAGCATCTGTTTCCTATATATCTCTTGTCTTTCTGTAAAAGGCTTTCATTTGCTAATATAATCATTATATGAATGTTAGTAGAAGGTGATAGAAGAACAGGTGGTAGTGAGCAGAAATCAATATGTGGGATAGGAAATCATGTATCACTGCAGAAGATGTAGGGGGTCAACAGTTATCTAGAAATATCAAGAGGCCTAGGAATCTTAAAAGGTTCAGGAAGAAAACATGGGTGGTAAAAGCAGGAAGAAAGCCCATAAAGGTGGCAGTGACATGGATAAGGAATGAACAGACCAGAAACTCATAGCTAGGAGCACAGCCAAACTGAGCCAATGGTTGGGACAAACTTAGCACTACTCATTTGGGCTCAAAAATATAGAACCTTGAGCAGCAGCAACCCCCACCCCCAGTCTACAATGTCAGCCCCAGTCATGGCTAGGTGTCAAAGAAACCCAGTTTTTAATGGATACCAAATAATTGATTCTACCTTGTAAAGAGGTGGAGAAGAGAAGAAGGAAGAGGAAGGAGCAGCAAAGAGGAACAATTGGATTTATTTTAAAGATAAAGAAAAAAGCTGGGAATAGATTATAGAACTATGGAATAATTATATGATAGGGACACACTAAAATAATCTTAATATTTTTTTAAATAAGTACAAGCTTATAGATATTATTTAGTAAGGCAAACATACAGAATTGCAAAATTCTTCCATTTTTGTCATGACAAGTTTATTTTAGATCTGAAAACATTCATTTATGTGACCAAGAAACTATCCTGCATAGATGTGCTGAGTCATTATCTAAAGAATTTGAGAGCAAATATGTTTTCCAATACTGTAAAATAGATGTTGACAGCTGAGCTCTCATAAACTCAGCTTCAAGATTATAACATCTTTACAATTACTTTGGAAATATGCAGAGGCACATCTGGAAAAAGAAACCACAACAATTCTGTAAGCAATAGGGGGAAAAAACCCACAAATGTTGATTAGTTCATCTAGAGAATCAGATACAAAGAACTTTAAGAAAACTGCCAACTGCAAGCCCCTAAATTTCAATTACAAGTCAACATCACTCCCCATATAATTCCATAGGATGGATCAAAGATACTATCACTGTGTTCTTATTCTCTTGGAATGCAAAGCTGTCATCTTGGCCTGCAGCAAAAAGATAGAGCATCACTAACCTGCCAGATTGTTTTTTTGTCAATGAGGTGAATCTTTATGTCTTCAGATATATTTAACCTTATTACAAACCAACACAGAATGCAGCAATCAAATCCAATTTTCACTAAACCCTTGTTTATTTTAAAAGCAAAGAAAGCTGTTCTAGAGAAGAACATTACATTGCAACAGGATGACAAACTAGCTACTTTCAAAAGGATTAATTTAAGATATTGAATAAAAGTATTTTCTTGCACTGCACCAAAAGCTCAGTAAAATAAATCAGAATAATAACAGATATTTTTTTTGGGGGGGGGGGACTTTGTTTTCTAAAAACACTGAATAATGCTTTTTTATTTTTAAAGAGACTATTTTCTGAAAGGGAAACGTTTTTCCCTCTTTGATGAAGTAAGCTGGTAAAATAGGTACAGTAAAGCATCAGGCTAGAAACTGAGAGAACATGAATTCTAGTCCCATCTTAGTTAAAAAGTCAGTTGGGTGACCTTGGGCTAGCCCAGGGGTAGGCAACCTCGGCTCTTTTATGACTCATGGACTTCAACTCACAGAATTCCTGAGCCAGCACAGCTGGCTCAGGAATTCTGGGAGTTGAAGTCCATGAGTCATAAATGAGCCAAGGTTGCCTACCCCTGGGCTAGCCTTTATCTCTCTTGGTCTCAGCCCTAGAAGCAGGCATAGGCAAGCCACTTCTGAAATCTTGCCAAGAAAACTGCAGGGACTTGTCCAGGCAGTTGCCAGGAGTTAAAACTGACTCAAAGCAATATCTAGTTTACCTTGACTGATTTCAAATCTAAGCAAGATCATATCTAGTTGGTCCACGGACCTGACAGTGATTGGATATTCCAGGGCTTTCACAACAATAGTAAAGTACTTTTTTTAACACTGCCAAGAAATCTGCATGATGCAGATACCAGAAGTGAAACTTGACTTGAGGGCATTCCTCATTTTTAAACTTGGTGCATTTTTTTTTTTAAAAAAAACTCATTCACCTCCCCCCCCCCATGTTAAAAACCCAACAAGCCTAACAAAACTTTTCCTTCCAAGGACATTATTTTACCATCAAGTTCCTCTGGTTCATAATTTTTAAAGAAATTGTTTAAGAATATGTCCTAGTCTTGGAAAGGTTGTTCTAGGATTGTAGAATAAATCTTTGTAATTTAAAGCATAGAAATGATTCCCAAGGCAGGAATAAAAGATAATTTGGAATCTTTATAGCATACAGCAAGCAGAAAGCCTTTTGCGTTACAATTATTCAGGTAAACGGACCTGTATATTACATAAGATGAGTAAGAAAAAGTCAATGCACATAATGGATCATAAGTTTAAAAAGAAGATTACTTATTCCCTTATCCATCCTTCAGTGAAATGTACCACTCTAAAGCTCTCCTGAAGGCTCAAGAAGCCTTCAGGAGTGAAGGTGTCTGGGATGAGACGTGTGGTTATTTAAAGATAATTGTCAGCCTGAAGAGAGTAACATAAAACAATTCAAAAGAATATGTTGACAAACTGTTTAGTCACACAGCACAAGTAGAAAGAATTCTCAATATCTACCTATACACTCTATATTTTTCTTCACACCATGCAATATTTTAGTTAACAAGTAGGCTGGCTTGGTCGCTCAACAGCAAGACACTGGTGAAGCAGGTACAGCAGCGCTTGCATTTTCTTCATTGCATGAGAAAAGCACATCTTCCTTCCCCTGTTCTTACCACTTTCTACAGAGAGATGATCGAGAGCATGCTGTCATACAGCATCACAATCTGGTTTGGAAGTATCACTGCTTCAGACAGGAAGGCAGTGCAGAGAGTGGTGAGGATGGCTTAAAAGATCATTGGCAGTTCCCTCCCTTCCATCCAGGACATAGCACATAAGTGTTGCTTGAGCAGGGTCTGCAAGATTGTCTGAGACACCACACATCCTCTTCACTACCTGTATTCCTTGTTACCTTCTGGGAGGAGGCTCTGTGGTATCTGAAGCAGAACATCCAGATTCAGTCACAGCTTTGTTCCATACAGTATTAACCTTGTGAACTCTAAAGCTTCCTCCTTCTGTTACGTATTCAAGATGGACAGTGAACAATATTTGTATGTTACTTAAATGTAAGGGTGTAGGTCTATACATATGCTGTATATAGTATTGTTGTGTCCTGAGCCTGCTGGAGGGGTGAGCAGGCTCAAAAATGTTGCAAATGGTCCCAGGCAAACCAAAAGCTGCCCGGGACCAGACTGGTTGGCGCCAGCTTTGTGCACATGCTCAAGGCGCGAAAACGACCAGTTCCTATTGGTTAACACTGTCTGGGTTTAAGGCCCTATAAAAGGCCTGCGTGCCTTTTGCTGCTTGCTTGGTTGTAGGAGAAGAGTAATAAAGAGCTTGTTGTTTCATCATGTGTCTTCGTCAATTGCCAACAAACGGAAAACACAAGTATGTTTTAAATGTGTTATATATGTGTACATTTTGAGAGAAAGCAACTAAATTTCATTTTTAATATGTGCCATTGTGCTCACAGGAAAAAAACGACAATAACGGTTATCTATCTATCTATCTATCTATCTATCTATCTATCTATCTATCTATCATCTTTTCTTTTCTTTTCTTTTCTTTTCTTTTCTTTTCTTTTCTTTTCTTTTCTTTTCTTGTGTTTTTCTCCACCAAAGGCCATAACACAAAACTCAGGTGTAGGGACTGTGAGCGCTCAACACTGTGGTTATCTTTTCAATGATTCATTTTACTGCCTTGAATGAAAAATATCACTCTACATGATTTGAACCTAAAAACTCCTGAATCATACTTTTCACATAACACCCTTTTATATATTTATGGTGTTCTTACCTGTTTTTTTTCAAACTTGGCAACTTTAAGATGTGTGACTTCAGTTCCCCAGACAGCAACCCTGTTGAGAATATTTGCAATAAATAAGCCATATTGCCTGCTTATTAATGGCTAGTTTCTCTATTCTATTCCAGGTGCCATTCACTTTCTTAGTGGGATGCATACAATACATACCTTCCTATTTAGGCTCTCAGACAGAAAACAGAGGCCACAGGCATCTACATACTCCAATTAGAAGTAGGGAGATAATGCACACAAACATATACTGTATGTTGCTTTATTGCAGTGCTAATACAGGGGAGGGAAGGAATGTTAAAACCATGCTCTGCATGCTATTCCTCTCTGGTTTCTTTGGGGGTCAGATTTTTTTCTTTTGAATGGTAAACTTAAGGGAGATATGGTCTTGCTGCAACTATTCTTAAATCACTCTGGGGGCATTTGTGATTGAATAGAATTATCTTTCTCTCTGTGAGTCTAGGGGCATTTGTTAGATTTCAAACACTCAGTCCTGCTTTTAAGGTTGCCATCTAAAACAGTCTTCCTCTTTTTCTACAATATTCCATGATAGCCAACTTGGGGAAAAAAAATAAAAATAAAATCTTCAAGTCAAGTTTTACAATCTTTCAGCTTTTGTAGAACTTTAGTGTATCCCGATTGGTCTCTGATCCAATTACTAACCTCACTTGACCTTAGTTTCCCTTTTGAGATCACCTAATGCTGACACCTTGCTGGGTACCTGTTGGGAAAGTGGGAGAGCCGATATAACATCCAGGGAAATTTGGAAGTGAAAGGGTGAGGGAAGTGAAGAAAGAGGGGATATTAACCTACTTTGTAGGTTACCAGTTGAAGCGGAAATAATCCAGGCACCTTGATGAAATAGCTGCAGGCTAGGTGACAATTGGAGGTTCAGAGCCAGAGGCAGGTGTTCTCTGTCTCAGCAGAGGAGTTATGGTTGCTTAGCTTCTCTTCTTTTCCTCTGGTTCTGCAACTTGATGGAATAGATGCCACCAGGGAAAACTTGGGGAGAAGATGAGACAATTGTTTTCTCATGGGAGAAAGTCATCTAATTTGAATTGATATTATTTTGCATTTTTGAGCTAAATTGTTTGAAAATGGTATTTTCCCCTGGGTTGTTTTTTTTTGTGTGTGTGTGCAATTCTCCAGTTAAATTGGGGATCAAAAATTCAAGTTAGGGAAAACTGATTTCCCCAGATAAATACCCTGATGAATATAACCAAGAAGGCTGCGTCACCGTAGGGTGCGAAGAATGGTTTTCCTAATAATAATAATAATAATAATAATAATAATAATAATCATCCCCCAGTGAGGCACTACCTTGACGTGGTTGTGGGGCTTGTGTACTCTGAGGAAGATGAGAGATATGCCAGAGGTTCAACCATACTGGACAGGTCTCATCAGAGGAGTCAGACAAAGAGTGTCTCTCCCATAAAAAATATGGTGAGACGTAAATTGCAGAATGCCATACCGGCTCGGACGTCGCCCGGGTTAACCAGGTCCGCGCTAGATATCGGAGTTCCTGGATATCTGGTGAAAAATGGGTTACAGGACTCAGGACTGTTGGCTGAGCAACCAGGGCCAGCAGCTGCAGAACCACTGGAAGAAAAGATGTTTACCTGTCGCAGATACACAGTGATTGAAAACAAAGAAATAATGATCTGTTACTACAGATCAAGTCCAACACGAAGAGGATATCTAAAATGAATGCACCAGTTCTGGAAAGAACAACATCCAGAATCAGAAATAACAGAACAGAGACTAGCAGATCAACGCCGATTTAAAACACGAAATAAAGTATTTACAGAAACAGAATTGGACGAACTGCAAAGGTTTACCCAGGGCAAAGAAATCAAAGCCTTACAAGAAGTAATTCAGAATGTAGAGGCAAACCAGGGGGAGTTGGCAGTGAAAGAATCCAGTAGAGATATACAACTGTTCTCATTTGGAAACCAGGCACATCTTCCTCAGGAAGAACAAAACCCTCTAACTAAAGAAATAAAAGAATTGAAACAAAGAATAACTGAGCATCTAGAACAGCACAAAAACAACAGAATAAGGCTACCTCCATTGAAGCTTGTTCCAAAGAAACAGCTAGCACAAGCATTAAAAGATGCAAATACTGCAATATCAAGTATAAGCACCAATTCACTGCAAGAAACAAACCAACTAATGTACAGCACAGCTGCAGTTATAACTGAATACCTGGGATGCAAAATCAACAAAGAAGAAAAACAAACAAACAGTGCACCACAAAAATGGAAGGTTAGATTAGAAAATAAGATCAGCAAGTTAATATCACATGCAAGCAAGCTAGAACAGATGAAAGAAAAGAAGCTGAAGAACAAGAAGACCAAAGAATACTAATCAAGAAATACCACTTAGAAACAAGGAAGATCAAGGAAGCACTGGAAATAATAAAGCAACAAATAACAGCTATAGCCAGGAAAATCAGTAGATATGAAGCTCGAATTGCAAACTATAGGCAGAACCTCCAATTTCAATCCAATCAGAAACGTTTCTACCAATCCATCAATGGAGAAACTGCAAGGAATCAGTCAGCACCTGACAAGGAAGAAACAGTGCAGTTCTGGAAGCAGATATGGGATAACCCAAAGAAATACAACAAGGATGCGGCTTGGTTAAAAGAGGTGGATGCAAATAAAACAGAAGTTGAAATGAAAGAACTAGTAATAAAAACAAAAATGGTAGAAAAAAGAGCAAGGAAAATCAAAAATTGGTCAGCACCAGGTGAAGATGAACTGCATGGGTTTTGGTTGAAACATCTAACTGTTATACACCCACTCATTGCCAAGCAGTTCAACAATATACTACAAGGAGGAGAAATTGAAAAGTGGCTAACAACTGGGAAAACCTACCTAATAATGAAAAATCCAGCAAAAGGGGCAACACCAGGTAACTACAGGCCAATTACCTGCTTACCAACAACTTTCAAATTACTAACTGGTGTGGTAGCTGATGCAGTACAACAGCATCTAGTTGAAAACAATCTCTTTCCACCTGAGCAGAAAGGAAACCACCCCAATAGCAGAGGAACAAAAGATCAACTCCTAATAGACAAAATGATCTTGGAAAACTGCAAGAGAAGGAAGACCAACCTGAATGTGGCATGGATTGACTACAAAAAGGCATTTGACTCTCTGCCACATGATTGGATAATAAAGTGCCTAGAAATAAAAGGAGTCAGTAGAAACATCAGAAAATTTGTGCAAAGATCAATGGCACAATGGAAGACACAGTTGCAGATCAATGGTGAGAGGCTGGGAGAGGTTAATATCAAGAGAGGAATATTTCAAGGAGATTCATTATCACCATTACTATTTGTTATTGCACTGTTTCCTTTGTCAACAATACTGAATAACTCAGGACATGGCTATCAAACATCAAAAACATCTGCCAGACTATCCCATCTCCTTTATATGGATGATCTGAAGCTGTATGGAAAAACATCATCTGAAATAGAATCGCTGCTCAACACTGTCCGTATATATAGCCAAGATATTGTAATGGAGTTTGGCTTGGACAAATGTGCCATACTTACTATCAAACAAGGAAAAATAGTGAAAACTGAAGGAATCAAGATGCCCCACGAAAAACATTAAGAGTCTGGATGAGGAAGATTACTACAAATACTTGGGTATCCTTCAAGCTGACAACATCAAGCACACTGAAGTCAAGAAAAAGATTAGAGGTGAATACATCAAGAGAGTGAAGAAGATCTTAAAGTCCAAACTGAATGGAGGAAATACCATAAAGGCAATCAACACCTGGGCAATTCCAGTCATTAAATACACAGCTGGAATAATGGACTGGACTCAAGCAGAACTAAAAGCAATGGATAGGAAGACCAGAAAAAATAATGACAATGAATCATGCCCTTCATCCACACAGTGACATTGACAGACTTTATCTACCAAGGCAAAGAGGTGGGCGTGGAATGCTACAAGTACATCAGATGGTTGAAGAAGAAAAAATGGCTTTGGAAGAATATCTGAAGAACAGTGATGAAGATGCACTGAAATTAATATATCAGGAAGGCTTACTGACTACTGGAGAGACCAAACTGGCCTACAAGAAAGACCAAATGAAGAACAGAATAGAGGCATGGGAAGACAAAGCACTACATGGCCAATACATGAAAAAAATAGCTGGGAAATCAGATAATAATAAAACCTGGCAATGGCTAAGAGCAGGAAAACTGAAGAAAGAGACCGAGGGACTAATTCTGGCTGCACAAGACCAAGCCTTAAGGACAAATGCATACAAAGTCAAAATTGAGAAGACAGCAACAGACAGTAAGTGTCGCCTATGCAAAGAAGCTGAAGAAACGGTGGACCACTTGGTAAGCTGTTGCAAGAAGATTGCACAAACTGATTACAAGCAGCGGCATGACAAAGTAGCAACAATGGTGCATTGGAAGATCTGCAAAAAATATAATTTGCCTGTAAGCAAAAACTGGTGGGATCATAAAATAGAGAAAGTCATAGAAAATGATAAAATTAAAATGCTCTGGGACTTCAGAATTCAAACAGACAAGCACCTGCAACATAACACCCCAGACTTAACAATTGTCGGTAAGAAAGACAAAAAAGTCTGGAGGTCTGGACGTGCTTACAGACTGGACTGGAACAGGTGAAGAGAAAGAACTGCGATTTCGAAGGCGTACAAAGACAACGCAAAGCAGGGTGGCAGCCTTCAAGCTATCTTCCCTCACTTGGTTTGCCTTGAAGTAGTTCTCCATTCTGGATACGTAGGACTCCCACCGCTCTGGATGTGAGACGTCGAATTCCAAAGCCTTCCGATTTTCGCCATTTCGGATCTTCAGGAGACGGCCTATCAGCCACCTACCCCCGAATGCGCACTGGATTGGCGGGCAGCTGCTGAGTCAACACCCTCTTCCGCCGCTCAGGACTCCTTGGGTAAGCTTACACTTTGGCTGACTGTGCGATGATCGATAATAATAAAAATATGTACTTCACCTAAAGGCAGTTAGGCAGAATTGCAGGCACAATTTATAAATATGAGGTTAGATTTGTACAAAAGTATCTATTTTAAAAATGGGGAGGAAAAGGAAAACCTCTTTACTTCCTCTTAGCAGGCTGACTTTCTTAGCAGCTGAGGAGAAACCATGTGACTTTTAGGAGAGACAATGCAGCAGTCCTGTTTCTCTTCTCCCTCTCTGTAATTAAATGGAAACTGGTGTGTCATCAATTTTAAAAGTTTTTTAAACTCTCTGGCAGCAACCCCATTATGCTAACCCAGAACAGTTTTTTGACAAATTAATAAATCAGTAGGATTCCCTATCTATGTATAGAAATTGTTTGATCCAGAATGTTTCTACAAATATTATAGCCATCCCCACTCAATGAACCTATCTACTTTAAATGCTGGTCTTGTTTTACTAACCAAACATTGGTATGCTACAGTGTAAAGAATTATGAAATATAGCCGAGGCCTAGCATTCCTCGGGGCTATTGTTTTAACTGAATTTGAAGAATCTTATATTGAAAGTTGACGGTTTGATGAAAATAAGCCGTATCTGCGCACAGAAATAATTTTTGTGGAAAAAAAACCTCTCTGTCTTTCCAGGTTGAAACTTAAATAATCAATATTCCCAAATTGCAGGTGTATTGATCAGCAGCTTGCATTGTCACCAAATGTGTCACTATAGCACAAACTCAATGAGTTCTTTTTTTTTAATTTTTATTTTTTGTCACATAATTTCTCTAAGCTTGTCTACAAGACAATACATCATCACTAAGCCAGTAAATTACTTGACTTTCAATGGCACTCCTATAGAAGGTGCCTTCTAACTGAATTTAGAAGCAGATGAGAGTTTTGTAATTAGGATGAATTATACACAAGTATAATTGTTTATGAAACTGCGCTATGGCAGAAATGCTTAGTATATCTTGCAGTGCTTTAATATGCTTCAGTGAATTTGTAAAATTCCTTTTTTACACTACTTTTTATTTAACCATCTGAGTTGTTACTTTTATTATTTATATATCTTCTTTCATTCAGGAGTTCAGGAAGGCATACACAGTAATTTTTCTTGCCATTTTATCCCCACATTGTATCCCCAGTATTTCAGTAGGGTAGGCTGGACTAAACAAGACTGGTCCAGTTACCCAGTAGGCTTTTGTGGATTTGATTTAGATTTTCCTAATGCTAGACCAACTTCTTGGTCACTACTTCACAACTTGCATCAAACTTGCTTTATTTTATTCTAGTGGGTTGTGTGAACCTAACCCCTATAATTTGTAATTTACGGATTGAGGCTTAGCATTATCCATGGCTTTGAACAAACTATTTACCCCAGGGCTCTGTTCTAGGCCCAGTGGGCTTCAACAACTTCATCAACGATTTGGACGAGGGGATAGATGGGGAACTCATCAGATTTGCAGACGACACCAAGCTGGC
The DNA here is from genome assembly GCF_016545835.1 of Crotalus tigris. Lineage (NCBI taxonomy): Eukaryota > Metazoa > Chordata > Lepidosauria > Squamata > Viperidae > Crotalus > Crotalus tigris. The sequence goes on from NW_024096599.1 coordinate 3,806,642, forward strand.
AGGAATAGCCAACACTCCAGAAGACAGGCTTAAGATACAGAAGGATCTGGACAGACTTGAACACTGGGCACTATCTAACAAAATGAAATTCAATAGTGAAAAAAGCAAGGTTCTACATTTAGGCAAGAAAAACCAAAAGTGCAGGTATAGTATAGGGGGTACCTTGCTCAACAGTAGTAACTGTGAGAGGGATCTTGGAGTCCTAGTGGACAATCATTTAAACATGAACCAGCAATGTGCTGCAGCTTCCAAAAAGGCCAACACAGTGCTAGGCTGCATTAACAGAGGGATAGAATCAAGATCACATGAAGTGTTAATACCACTTTACAACGCCTTGGTAAGGTCACACTTGGAATACTGCATCCAGTTTTGGTCACTGCGATGTAAAAAAGGTGTTGAGACTCTAGAAAGAGTACAGAGAACAACAACAAAGATGATTAGGGGACTGGAGGCTAAAACATATAAGAAACGGTTTCTGGAATTGGGTATGTCTAGTTTAATGAAGAGAAGGACAAGGGAGGACATGACAGCAGGTTCCAATATCTCAGGGGCTGCCACAAAGAAGAGGGAGTCAAGCTATTTTTCAAAGCACCTGAAGGCAGGACAAGAAGCAACAGACGGAAACTAACCAAAGAATGAAGCAACATAGAACTAAGGAGAAACTTCCTGACAGTTAGAACAATTAACCAATGGAATAACCTGCCTCCAGAAGCGGTGAATGCTCCAACACTGGAAGTCTTTAAGAAGAGACTGGACAGCCATTTGTCTGAAATGGTATAAGGTTTCCTGCCTGAGCAGGGGGTTGGACTAGATGACCTCCAAGGTCCCGTCCAACTTTATTATTATTATGAATCATCGCACAGTCAGCCAGATGTTCAGACTGGATTTGGCATTTTGTCTACCTATCGAGTACTGACCCAGGACCTGGGATAGGCAGATGTAGATGTTTGATGGTATTACAGGTATCGTCGCAGGATGGAAGCAGTTCCTAATAAGGCCGCCTTTTGCAATTGACTAATAGCAAATTTGTCAATGCCAATGGTGTTCAAGTGGTGCTCCAGTTGTTTTGGGATTGCGCCCAAGGAGCCTATGACTATTGGTACTACCCTTGCTTGCTTTTGCCACCGTCTTTCTATTTCTATTTGTAGGTCTTTGTATTTTGTTATCTTCTCCAGTTCTTTCTCGTCTATTCTGCTATCTCCAGGCACTGCCACGTCCACTATCCAGACTTTTTTGTCTTTCTTATCGACAAATGTTAAGTCTGGGGTGTTATGTTGCAGGTGCTTGTCTGTTTGAATTCTGAAGTCCCAGAGCAGTTTAATTTTATCATTTTCTATGACTCTCTATTTTATGGTCCCACCAGTTCTTGCTAACAGGCAAACGATATTTCTTGCAGATCTTCCAATGCACCATTGTTGTTGCTTTGTCATGCCGCTGCTTGTAGTCAGTCTGTGTGATCTTCTTGCAACAGCTTACCAGGTGGTCCACTGTTTCTTCACCTTCTTTGCATAGGCGGCACTTACTGTCTGTTGCTGTCTTCTCAATTTTGACTTTATATGCGTTTGTCCTTAAGGCTTGGTCTTGTGCAGCCAGAATTAGTCCCTCGGGCTCTTTCTTCAATTTTCCTGCTCTTAGCCATTGCCAGGTTTTATTATTATCTGCTTTCCCAGCTATTTTTTTCATGTATTGGCCATGTAGTGCTTTGTCTTCCCATGCCTCTATTCTCTTCTTCATTTGGTCTTTCTTGTAGGCCAGTTTGGTCTCTCCAGTAGTTAGTAAGCCTTCCTGATATACTAATTTCAGTGCATCTTCATCATTGTTCTTCAGATATTCTTCCAGAGCCATTTTTTCTTCTTCAACCATCTGATGTACTTGTAGCATTCCACGCCCACCTATTTTCCTTGGTAGATAAAGTCTGTCAATGTCACTGCATGGATGAAGGGCATGATTCATTGTCATTATTTTTCTGGTCTTCCTATCCATTGCTTTTAGTTCTGCTTGAGTCCAGTCCACTATTCCAGCTGTGTACCTAATGATTGGAATTGCCCAGGTGTTGATTGCCTTTATGGTATTTCCTCCATTGAGTTTGGACTTTAAGATCTTCTTCACTCTCTTGATGTATACACCTCTAATCTTTTTCTTGACTTCAGTGTGCTTGATGTTGTCAGCTTGAAGGATACCCAAGTATTTGTAGTACTCTTCCTCATCCAGACTCTTAATGTTATTTTCGTGGGGCATCTTGATTCCTTCAGTTTTCACTACTTTTCCTTGTTTGATAATAAGTGTAGCACATTTGCCCAAGCCAAACTCCATAAAAATATCTTGGGTATATATACGGACAGTGTTGAGCAGTGATTCTATTTCAGAGGATGTTTTTCCATACAGCTTCAGATCATCCATGTAAAGGAGATGGGATAGTCTGGTAGATGTTTTTGATGTTTGATAGCCATGTCCTGAGTTATTCAGTATTGTTGACACAGGAAACAGTGCAATAACAAATAGTAATGGTGATAATGAATCTCCTTGAAATATTCCTCTCTTGATATTAACCTCTCCCAGTCTCTTACCATTGATCTGCAACTGTGTCTTCCATTGTGCCATCGATCTTTGCACAAATTTTCTGATGTTTCTACTGACTCCTGTTATTTCTAGGCACTTTATTATCCAATCATGTGGCAGAGAGTCAAATGCCTTTTTGTAGTCAATCCATGCCACATTCAGGTTGGTATTCCTTCTCTTGCAGTTTTCCAAGATCATTTTGTCTATTAGGAGTTGATCTTTTGTTCCTCTGCTATTGGAGCGGTTTCCTTTCTGCTCAGGTGGAAAGAGATTGTTTTCAACTAGATGCTGTTGTACTGCATCAGCTACCACACCAGTTAGTAAATTGAAAGTTGTTGGTAAACAGGTAATTGGCCTGTAATTGCTTGGTGTTGCCCCTTTTGCTGGATTTTTTATTATTAGGTAGGTTTTCCCAGTTGTTAGCCACTTTTCAATTTCTCCTCCTTGTAGTATATTGTTGAACTGGTTGGCAATGAGTGGGTGTATAACAGTTAGATGTTTCAACTAAAACCCATGCAGTTCATCTTTACCTGGTGCTGACCAATTTTTGATTTTCTTTGCTCTTTTTTCTACCATTTTTGTTGTTATTACTAGTTCTTTCATTTCAACTTCTGTTTTATTTGCATCCACCTCTTTAACCAAGCCGCATCCTTGTTGTATTTCTTTGGGTTATCCCATATCTGCTTCCAGAACTGCACTGTTTCTTCCTTGTCAGGTACTGACTGATTCCTTGCAGTTTCTCCATTGATGGATTGGTAGAAACGTTTTTGATTGGATTGAAATTGGAGGTTCTGCCTATAGTTTGCAATTCGAGCTTCATATCTACTGATTTTCCTGGCTACAGCTGTTATTTGTTGCTTTATTATTTCCAGTGCTTCCTTGATCTTCCTTGTTTCTAAGTGGTATTTCTTGATTAGGTATTCTTTGGTCTTCTTGTTCTTCAGCTTCTTTTCTTTAATCTGTTCTAGCTTGCTTGCATGTGATCTTAACTTGCTGATCTTATTTTCTAGTCTAACCTTCCATTTTTGTGGTGCACTGTTTGTTTGTTTTTCTTTGTTGTTGATTTTACATCCCAGGTATTCTGTTATAACTGCAGCTGTGCTGTACATTAGTTGGTTTGTTTCTTGCAGTGAATTGGTGCTTATACTTGATATTGCAGTATTTGCATCTTTTAATGCTTTTGCTAGCTATTTCTTTGGAACAAGCTTCAATGCAGGTAGCCTTATTCTGTTGTTTTTGTGCTGTTCTAGATGCTCAGTTATTCTTTGTTTCAATTCTTTTATTTCTTTAGTTAGAGGGTTTTTTTCTTCCTGAGGAAGAGGTGCCTGGTTTCCAAATGAGAACAGTTGTATATCTCTGCTAGATTCCTTCACTGCCAACTCCCCCTGGTTTGCCTCTACATTCTGAATTACTTCTGGTACGGCTTTGATTTCTTTGCCCTGGGTAAACCTTTGCAGTTCGTCCAATTCTGTTTCTGTGAATACTTTATTTCATATTATAAATCAGCGTTGATCTGCTAGTCTCTGTTCTGTTATTTCTGATTCTGGATGTTGTTCTTTCCAGAACTGGTGCATTCGTTTTAGATATCTTCTTCTTGTTGGACTTGATCTGTAGTAACAGATCATTATTTCTTTGTTTTCCATCACTGTGTATCTGCGACGGGTAAACACCTTTTCTTTCAGTAGTTCTGCAGCTGCTGGCCCTGGTTGCTCAGCCAACAGTCCTGAGTCCTGTAACCCATTTTTCACCAGATATCCAGGAACTCCGATATCTAGCGCGGACCTTGTTAACCCGGGCGATGTCCGAGCCGGTATGGCATTCTGCAATTTACGTCTCACCATATTTTTTATGGGAGAGACACTCTTTGTCTGACTCCTCTGATGAGACCTGTCCAGCATGTTTGAACCTCTGGCATAGCTCTCATCTTCCTCAGAGTACACAAGCCCCACAACCACGTCAAGGTAGTGCCTCACTGGGGGATTATTATTATTATTATTATTATATGACTCAGTATGATATGTGAACTCAGCCTCTTCTCTACTTTTGTACTTCTATCAGAGGGCAAAACTAGGAATGCGAAGCTACTGTTGGGATGTTAAGCAAGGTTAGTATGCTGGTCTTTAGTTAATTAATTTATCATATCACGTCTACTTCCTTGGGATTGCAAGGAATTTGACCTGTTTTTAGTAATATACTATTGCTCTTTCAAGGACATTCCAGTAATCTTTGATCTCCATCCATGTTCCTCATTGTTTCCCCCTTCTTATGCATAATCCTTTTTTTCATGCCTGAATTATACATGATTGATATTACCATAGAATCTTAATTTACAGATGGGAAGCACTAGTTCAGAAGTTCAGCTCCACAAGGAAGCCAGGATTATTGCTTCAAGGGTCCTTGCAGGTCCCTGCTCTAAGTCTATCTCCCCTCCATAGTTTGCATAGCTTTCCATTATCTTGTGAAATGGGGCCTCATTTTAGAAGACCAGAATCTTCTGAAACTGGAGTTTCAGAACTCCAGAAACTGATACCACATAGACAAAAACTGGAATCCTGCCTCATGTGTAGCTCTTCAAAATCTCCAAATATTATTATGCAGTTGCCACTTTTTAATGACAAAGAAGAGGAAAATGGCTAAATATACAACTAGAAAATATTAATTCCTGTATGGTTTATTAAAAGGATGGCTCTACAACAAAATCGGCAGTAGTAAACAACAAATAGCAAATAGTCAACAGACAATAGAGGATGTTCTATGAAGTCTTGATATCCATTACACTATTGGTTCATTCTTGGATTTTCAGTTTTTTGAACTAAATGGATTTATTATTTGAATAAACCATTCTAGAAGAAACCAGGAGAATTTGCTGGCAATGCTGAACAATTTTGTAGAACCCCCAATTTACTTAAGGTAGAATTCAATTTCAGATTTCTAAGGATATTGCAGAGCCACATTTTAAAATTTCATTTGAGGAATTGCAATTCCCTTGGAGTTTTGAGAAATTGCAATACTAATTATGAATCCATGTCCTTTTAGATCATGGGTGTCCAACCTTTTGGCTTGCCTGGGCTTGACTGAGTGAAGAGGAATTGTCTTAGGCCATATATAAAATATATAATATAGTTTTATAATATAAAATCACATAGTGTTAAATGTTTACAATATTGTGTGGTCACATTATTAGCTGTCCAGGGCCACATGTAGTCATCTCCCTTTCTCCTGCTCTTCTGTTTGGTAATGGATTTCCCATAAGCAGAATTATAGTAAATATTTGTTCTCGTAACAGATTTTGGATTCATATTTAGCCTTGGAAATTTTATAAAATAACTTAAGCACCTTTTATTCTGAGTCTACAGTAATTGCTAAATCAGGAGCTAGTAACATTTTGGTGACCAAAAGATGGCACTGAAAATTTGGAGGGGGATCTAGGCCACCCAAATGAGGGGACATGAAATGTGGATGAGAATTTGCCTTTGTGGGGGAATCTGATAGTATTATCCAGATGTCTTTTTTTAGGATCTACAGTATAGTTTTCAACTGTTCCCCACCCCAAGAAGTCAGTGACCTATGCTATCAGGTTTCAGTAATCATGATCAATGGATTCATGATTAGGATGGGTTTATTATTCATTATCATAGCCTGAAGTCAACTGAATGGTAGTCACTAGGAACAGAGGCAATAGAAACAAGAGTGATTGTCAATAGAAAATTTAAGAGCACAACTCAATAGTGGGGAAAGCAAATCTTAGAAATTTTCTGATCATAGAAGATTACTTCTGCAGACATTTTAAGATGTGATTATTCATGTTTTCTAGCCTTTTAGATCAGTTTCCTGGCAATATAGGACTCAGCCCCAGAATGCATTTTCTATTTCTAATATTTATCTTCTAGAAATTATGCCTTTTTATTATCTACCTCGAGGTGCAAGCAATAGCTGTAAGTTATAAAGCTGATAGCAAAGATAAACTTGGGTAGATAACAAAGATAGTCTAAGATATAAAAGTTGCCCCTGGAAATGTGTGAAATTTCAGAGGAAAATTAGATAAGTTCCATCACTTCTAACATTTAGGCACGTGTTTAAAATATCAGTATTCCAGCAAGCCTTTCTTTAAAACTGTTTTAATACACCATACTGTAAACTAACTTCAAAATTAGGTTTCATTTCCTACTATTTTCTAACTATAGAATTTTATACAGTGATAAAGTACTTCAGTGTGTTTTTAAGGCCTGAAATGGAGTTTAATTCCCACTCCTTAAATAAGTAAATAACTTGAATCACTGTAACTGAGCTAGAATCTGAGAAGGAATTTAATCCTGGAAAACATAATGGGTGGCATAATTTTCTTTTTGTCTGTTTCCTATTATGTATGTTCAGAAAAATAACATTACTCAATTATAATAAGCTCACAAATACATTAGCTGCAAAACATATAACTTTCCTTTTTCCATTTGTTCCTCTAGTTGTACATGTCAGACAACTTGGTAAGACAAATAGCATTTTTTTCTGTGCATTCTAAGCTTTATTTAAGTCAACAATATACTCTATTACACCACACAATGACAGATAAATGTGAAAGTGCAGAAAAGTTAGAAAAAGTCAAAATAAAAAGGAAGGGAAATCTCTTAGACATTTAGAGCCTAGATTCTAAAACACAGTTGCACAAAATTTTGTTTTAAATCTACATTTCAAGACCAATTGGTTGGAATCTGATGGAAATGTATATACAATGCAAAAAAAAAAAAAATAAATCTTCACAATCCTATTATAAAAATAATCATCTGGTTGAACCAAATGATATTCCAGGCAGTATAATTTTAGAGGGCAGAAAGGAGTAATCTTTTTTTTTTTATTAAGAATTTTTTAAAAAGTTTTTACAAAAAACAAAAAGAACAACAACAAAAATTAAAACAACCCTCAACCCCTCCCAAACCACCCCGTCCACCCCCCCCGAGCTTCCCAAAGCTGAATATAGGCTTAACTACAATTATAAAAATCCTAAGAAAGATTAAACAACTTATAAGCTAGTTAACAATAAAATATATATAACAAAAAAAGCATAAACATTAAAAAAATACTTAAAAAAGAAGAAAAAAGAAAAGAGAGAAGAAATAAAAAAAAAGAAAAAAGAGAAAGAATACAATCTATGAAATATCAAAACTTGTATACAAGTTATAAAAAAGCTAAATGATATTTTTTTATATCCAATTTATATTGTGTGAAATTTATCCATTTTTCCCATACGGCAAAAAATTTCTCTTGTGATTGCTCCTTTAAGAAAGCCAAAATCTTTGCCATTTCCGCCAAGTAAGAAACTTTAAAAAACCACTCTTGCAAAGTAGGCAAAGATTCCTTCTTCCAATATTGCCCTACTAACAGCCTTGCAGCTGTAATCAAATTCAACATCAATATAACGTCCTTAGCATCACAGTCAATAACAATTCCTAACAAAAACAGTTGTGGAGTAAATTTTACCCTCTTTCTAAAAATTCTTTGAATATTCCACCATATCTTAATCCAAAAAGCTTTTATATTTTTACACGACCACCAAATATGATAATAAGTAGCGTCCAGACAACCACATCTCCAACATTTAGGCTGTAAGTCAGGATACATAAGAGACATTTTTTGTGGATCAAGGTGCCATCTATAAAACATTTTATAAAAATTCTCCCTTAAGTTCTGGGCTTGTGTAAATTTAACATTCCTCACCCAGATAATTTCCCAGGTATCCAGTAGAACTGGTTCACCAAAATTTTGTGCCCATTTAATCATACAGTCTTTGATTAGTTCTGATTCTGAATCCAGTTCCACTAGAACCCCGTAAATTCTCTTAATGTGAGTTCGCCTTTGATCCTTTACTTGTTTAAAAAGATTTTCATCTTCTCTAAGCAGGCCCATTGCGATCCATCTTCCATCTATCCACTATTTGTCTATATTGAAACCAAGAATAGGTAATATTTTCATGTACTAAATCTTCCAAAGATCTTAACTGCCAGTTTTGACCGTCCCATCTAAGTAATTTTGTATAAGAAACCCTATCCATTTTAACTCCTCTCCTTATCCCCTCTATCGCATGCCCAGGTATAGCCCATAATGGTATTTTAAAATCACTTTTATAATATTTCCTCCAAACCCGAAGTAAAGAAATCCTTATAATATGAGATTTAAAAACACGATCCACTTTTTTGTTAAAAATTAAATAGGCATGCCATCCAAAAAGTAAATCCCAACCCTCCAAATGGAGTATTTCTACATTTGTTAAATTTACCAATCACTAATTAGTGTTAAAACCACAGCATCATAATATAATTTCAAATTCGGTACCTTGAGTCCACCTCTCTCACGGAAGTCTTGCATAATTTTAAACTTTACCCTTGGTTTTTTCCCTGCCCAAATAAATTTATTAATACCTTTCTGCCATTCATTTAAATTAAGCTCATTCTTTAAAATAGGTAGCATTTGAAACAAGAAGAGAAATTTTGGTAAAACATTCATTTTAATCACTGCAATTCTTCCCATAAGAGATAACTGTAACTTCTCCCAATTCTTCAAGTCTTTCTGTACCCTGACCCACAGCCTTTCATAATTATTTTTATACAATTTTGCATTGGAAACAGATAAGGTGACCCCCAAATATTTTATCTTATCTACAACCTCAAAATCAGTCAGATTAACCAAAATCTGCTTATCCAAATTAGTCATATTTTTAGATAATATTTTAGTCTTATTATTATTAATTTTAAAACCCGAAACCCGTCCATATTGGTAAATCAATTGTAATAGCTTTACTACAGAATTGGTAGGTTGAGACAAAGTAACCACCAAATCATCTGCAAAAGCTCTTAACTTATATTCTTTTTTGTTGACTTCTATTCCTTTTATTTCCTGCGATTCTCGAATTTTAATCAACAAAATTTCCAATGTTAAAACAAACAGTAACGGTGACAATGGACATCCCTGTCTTGTACCTTTTTCTATTGTAAAAACCTCTGACAAACCCCCATTAACAATAAGTTGTGCCGTTTGTTTTTGATATATAGAAGCAAAAGCTTCTATATATTTTTTCTCCAAAGTTCATCTCCTCGATTACTCTTAACATAAACTACCAATTCAGTTGATCAAAAGCTTTTTCAGCGTCTAAAAATATCAGCCCTGCTAAATATTCTAATAAATTAATAATTTGTCTAGCATTATTTTTCATATACCTACCAGTTATAAAACCCGATTGATCCTTATGTATAAGCTGGTGCAAAACCCTCATAAGCCTATTAGCTAAAATTTTTGCAAAAATCTTATAATCTACATTTAAGAGAGATATAGGCCTATAATTCTTAGGTAAAGTAAGATCTTGGTCCTCTTTAGGAATCAAAGATATAAAAGCACTGCGCCATGACGGAGGGATCTCTGAACCCTGTAATATATTATTAAAAAGCTCACATAGAGGTTGAGCCATCTCTTCTACTAAAGTTTTATAATAAGAAAGGAGTAATCTTGTTGCAGCTACCAGAAATACTTATGAATCAGGAAGATTTGTTTGTATATGCATTTATTTGGAAACCACCACAAATCTAATAGTAGATCCAGATCTACCTTCTGTCCACTCTGGTTTTGCAAGTTACCCTTACTCTCAACTTCAGTTCAGCAGAGAAAAAGAACCCTGTAAAGGAGGATTTTGTGGTGTATCTGTATACCTTTAATACCATCAAACAACCACATCTGCTTTTCCCAGGTTCTTGGGAAGGACTCAATATGCCAATTCCTGTCTAAACATCTGGTTGACTGTACAACCACTACCACCACCACCACCAATAATAATAATTGCAAATAGATAGGCACCTGCTACATAATACACCAGACTTAACAACTGTCAATAAGAAAGACAAGAAAGACTGGATAGTGTATGTGACAGCACCCGGAGACAGCAGAATAGAAGAGAAAGAAGCAAAAGAAGAGAAAGAAGCAAAAAAAAAAAAAAAGAATGGTAGTACCAATGGTAATAGGTACCTTGGGTGGAATCCCAAAACAACTGGGGCACAACTTGAACACCATTGATCACCATCAATCAATTGCAAAAGGCAGCTTCACTTGGAACAACTTAACAACTTTCTGTGACAATACCTTTAACACCTTCAAATAAGAACATCTGCCTATCTGACGTCTTTGAGAAGGACTCAATAGATGGCTAAAAATCCAGTCTAAATATCTGTCTGACCAAATCCAGTCTAAATATCTGTCTGAATATGTAAGGAACAATAACAGTAACAGTAACAACAACAACAACAACAACCACAACCACAACAACAATATAATAATAATAGCTGTCCGACTTCCAAAGACTCCATACAGTTCACAACAGTCAAGCAAAGCAATTATAGCAGAATCAGTGATGTAGGGATGGAAGAACTTGTGGGTGGAGTGGAACAAGAGATAAGCTTAGAATCCCTATGTGGCCACAAGAGAACTAAGTCCAACCCCTTGAGTGCTATTTATCTTTATCTAACTCTAAGCAGGTGTTGACCCTAGCTGACAAGATTCCTATGCATAGGCTTTTAGCAATAAACCAATTTAGTTGAACCTTCATGTATGCACTTGGTCATACATGTATGCATCTGATAATAAAAGTTAAAATATTAAAAATGGCAAGCATGATTGAATGAAGTGAGGGATCTCTCTCTATCTCTCAAAGGCTTGGGTGAAAGGCAGGACTTTATCATTCTTCTGAGTAACAGCCAAGTGTATCTTGGGAGATACCCTTATTCCAGGGAAGCAGGTGCTGTTGCCCATGCAATGTCAATGATTCCCAGATCTGGATTGCCCAAATACCCACAGACACTCTAGATAGTATTGAGTCGGAGATACAGTAGTTCATACCATGTGCTTCATTGTTCTAACTTACTAGCTGCTAAGTGTCTGTGAGTTGTAGCTTTTAATATTTATTTTCCTTTTTGCTATTGTAAGGTAATTTGAATGGATTAAATTGCTTTTCATGTCTGGATAATGAAGACAACAATATCATCTTATTTAAATATATCTCATCATCTCAGGTGTTATGAAACCCATGCTTTCACTTGAGATTCCTGGATAATTCCTTTCTCCAATCAATGTTGTTCTGATGAGCCTGATTTTCCTGAAGGCATCTCTGTATTCAATATGAATGTCTATGGAAAGAAGTCATTGTATATGAGCCATGACCCTGATAATGTAATATCTTGCTTCCATGGAAGCCACTACACTTAGAACAATTAGTACATACACTTTTTTTTTCCTATAGAGAGAAACGCTGGAAGAAGACACATAATTGGGATGATGTCACTGGAGGAATATATTTTCTAAAATGCTGTTAATGTTCTGATTTAGTAACACATGAACAGAGCTTTTGTCTGGCTCCGTGTATACATATTGTATGCAGCAGAAAATAGTACACTAGGCTGTTTTTAAAAAGACAGACAGCTCAAGATAGCTTGCTCAAAATTGATACCCTGTATAGTCAGCCCCAGGACCCAGAATCCCAAAGCAAGTAGCTTCAGTTAGGCAAGACAACTATAAATCTGTCTCCTATAGTCTCCTTTCTGAAAAGAGAGTGAGTTTTTTTTTTTTAATATTCAACCTTAGCATCTGAATCAGAGAGGGAAACTGTATGTGTAGCACCCTTTTATACTTATAGGTTTAACTTATCCAGAAAAATGCAGATGTTTATGTGAATAGTACCCAACTGGACTGTACTCTATATTCATGAATTTTCAAATGAAACATGGTAATTGAAATCAGTGGGGAATTAGACAAACAAACAAATTTAGACTCAGGAAGGATACTAGATTAGTAGTGGGAGGTAAAGTGAGACAAGAAATGTAAATCATGAAACTTCAAAAATCCTTCAAAAATCAGTAGCATGAGCACTGAGATATGAAGTTTTGGTTCCTATTTCTCCCATGTTTTCTGTTCAAGGACATTTGTATCCTACATTTATTGTTTGCTAATTCTTCTCTAGCTTTCAGTACATTTTCAGATTAGTATCAAATGTATTCCCTAAGTGTTATCTTCTCTTTTAGTGGGATTAGAGGACTACTACTAAGCACTTTGTTAATTTTGTCTCTTTTAATCACCTTAATTTGAAAACCAGACAACAGAAACTAAAATTTCAGTGAGTTCTGGTCCATACATACAACCCTACTATCTTCCCAAATGTCTCTCACTTGTTTTGCATTGCTTTAATTGACGCTAGCTTTATGATTTATTTTACAACAATGGCTTTCATGACTGCCTTTATGACAAATGATTTGAGTGGTACATTTGCATAGAGAACTAAGCATGATATCCAAAGACCTTAAAACAACCATAATTTGCAATATCAGAATACATCAAGGATATTTAAAAATTAAAATATTTCAAGAAGTTATCTTGCCAAACATATGATATGCAAGTTGGTCAGCTTAATGAACCCTTGGCAAACAGATGGTCACTGAAGGAAACAACAGTTAATGTCAGTGTGAATTGCAAATCTAAAACATCTCAAAGACTCTGCAGTCCTTTTTCTTTGTGAAAAGCAGAGTGCAGTTCTAATTCTGAATTAATATTAGATAATGGAAAAAATATATAGGTTCATTTTGAAATCTGTATGATTTGTCTTGTGATGGCTTTAAGAAATGCCCTGAAGTTATAACATGTAGTAAAAGTTTTCATATCTTAATAAACAGAATTTTTAAAAATATTGGGGTTAGACATTTTACCAAACAGAGTTTTAAAATTCTTACTGTGTCCAAAAGAAACAAGCAAAGTCACCTTGCAGTGATATTTTTTTCTGTCTCACAAATAGTTGTGTTGATGCATCTTAAACAGTTTGCTTATTTCAGAATTGTGAAGATTACTCCTTTTCTGAGAAAGACGTAAACAGCTTTAATTAATCAGTGAGTGTAATGTTGAAGATCTAAACTGACTTTAAAAAAGTATTCATTAAGGATCATAAAAATATATTACATAAACTAACATTGCATTATTTTGAGAACTTTTATTTTCTCATCATTCCTGAAATCAGGGTCTACAACCAAAACTCAGGACAGCAAAGTTGAGCAGCAAAGGCTATTGAAGTAGTTGTTTACTTTATTTATTGCTGGTTCTCTTTTGGGAACATTAACCTTGGGGTTGGTGTAGTTCTTTTATTCTCCAAAGCATGTGAAGGCAGGATAAGAAGTAACAGATGGAAACTAACCAAAGAATGAAGCAACATAGAACTAAGGAGAAATTTCCTGACATTTAGAACAATTAATCAGTGGAATAACCTGCCTCCAGAAGCTGTGAATGCTCCAACACTGGAAATTTTTAAGAAGAGACTGGGCAGCCATTTGTCTGAAATGGTATAGGGCTTCCTGCCTGAGCAGGGGGTGGACTAGATGACCTCCAAGGTCCCTTTCAACATTATTATTATTATTATTATTAGCCTGAGTAAGGACTTCTTCCTTTTTTATTGATTGGACATTGGTTGAACCAGCCAATGTTCCTTTTGTCCATCACAGAAGCAGGAATGGAGCAAGGCAAAGCTATTTTAAAATACTGTATATAGTTTTGGCAACAAGAAATTATGAAATCAAGAGTACTAACTATGATTGGCAAGCATCTTTATAATGAAGGGAGAGCAGCAAGCTTCTGTTTGGTAAATTAAAGAGATGCAAGTAATATGTTCTAAAATCTAATCAGAGAAAGATCTGAAAGTCATGAAACATGGGACAATGCTAAGTTGGCATAGCATACTTATTCCAAGAGAAGTTGAAGAGATATATGCTGGATGTTAAATAGGGCTGCCCAACATTTCAATCAAGATGAGAGCCTAAAGGAATTTGCTTTGCATGACAGTCTCCTATAGTTAGTTTTTCCTCAGTGTAGATCTTATTGTACAGTAAGTAGTTTTATAAAGCTGTGGTCCTAATTTACCAAAGTCCTTCATTCTTCAGATAAGTTCAAAGGAATAGTTCATGTCACATAGCTAAACAAATATGAGGGATGCTGACAACCAATCTTGTGTAATATTTAGAGTTTTGATTGGGATCAAAAAGTTTACATGATTCTGGGCTGGTCCTCTTTCCTCTTGATTCATAGGTCTTAGTCATGGAAGCTCACTAAGTGACTTTAGGTCGGTATTATCACAACCTATTCTACTTCTCAGAGGTATTATGAGAATAAAATATAAGGACCAAGTATTATATATACTTGAGTTCCTGAAGAAAAAAATTGAATATAAATCAGACTAATAATAATGACAGTGATCTAAATGCAATCCTAACAGACAAATTCTTCAAATCACATTGAATACTAGCAAAAGCCAATTGAAACTCAAAAGCATTGTTCTAATCTAAGGGACAAGATAGAAGTTTGGAAGTTAAGAATATAATCTGAAATCAAAACTTTGGTCTAAATAATTCAGTTCTGTCTGCTCTAGTTGAAATAGCTGTCCAGAATGGCAGAAAGACATTCTGACCAGCCCAACTTGTAAATGCTATGAATCTGGAATTTTTTGCCATATTTCATGCTTTCTAAATTTTTTTGACATAAACCAAGACATATTTGCCTTAGTTAATATTTGGGTAGGGAACCATCAAGAAATGTAAGGATATATTGGGAAGCTAAAAAGCTATCTATAACAAGGGATTGGCAAAGCACTTCCATGATGTCACTATAAATTTGCTGCATGAATTGGGACATGGTCTTGACTGCAAGACAACTTTATCTTAGATACAAGATATGTAGGTGCTCATGATCACAGCTTAAAAGTTAGTCTCCTAATTAAGAAGGTTGTAGCTCCCAATTAACACAGTTTTGGGGCATGCTGTTCCTTCATGTAAACTGCTTCAGTATTCTTCTGTGACAGGCACATGTCAGAAAATCCCAATAAGATTGCCCAATACGCTACTTCATATAATAGTCATTTATATTTGCTGTACCCTTTTCTAGCAACATAATCTATTTCTCTTACAATCGCAACACTAGTAGAAGGATCTAAGGCACTTAAAGAGCTCTTATAAACTACATCCTTTACTCTGATGTTTGAAGAGAAACCCTTTTAAATGTGCCGTCAGGAAGTATGGATTATATGCTGAACATGGAATAGAACAGCTGTGGCAGTAGAAACAAGAACCTTTTACAAGATTGAGCATAAAGCAGCAGGACATAAAAACAATTTATTTTAGCAGTATTGAAATGATTGACCTTCTCAGGTGGATGCTTTTTAGGAGTCTCTTTGTAGTTTCAGGTTGTTTACAGTTCACACTTCTTAGCTATTGCCTTTTGGTGGTTTGCACTAGACTAGACTCTAAATAGAGCTAGAGAAGTTAGCTTACATGGTTCTTTCTTGAAGGATCCCTACCGGAGAAGGACCATAGTTCCTGGGGAATTAGATGATGATGGTCTCTTGATACTTTATGCTTTGAGTAGTGTTTGGTTTATACTCTGAGTGATTAGAGGTCTTTTCATGCTAGAAACCCCTAAAACCATTGTTCACTGATGCACTCATGAAGAAAAAGTCAAGTACAAACCCCACAGAATACTGTTTCCTGCTCACTGGAGCAATATTATTTAACTGGATGTAAGTTGACAAGCTAGGTTCCTATGCTTGAGCTAAAGATGTTTAGAGGAAAGCAGCTCTACACAAAGCCCTTTTAAAACCTGCTTGTACATAACGATACACAGGGGAATTCCTACAATCTGAACATGGGGTGTACAATCTTTCAAGTTTTCTCTAGTAATTTATGTTTCAAAACCTAACACTATATCACTGCCATTGGTATATTCTGATTTTCCCCAGTGGGAAATGATAACCAGGATGCTCAGGGTATCTCAAATCAGACATGATACATGAACTGATCCAACTATTTTAGGGACTGATTGAAGCTCCCTGAAGAGGCAAAGCCTCCAGGGTTTTCTGTGATGATGCTTTTCAAAGCCTCCCACAGAAGAACAGAGAAGATCATTTCCATTGTTTTGCATACAGTTTTGGAAAGCTGCTTTAAGAAAAACAAAAATAAAAACCCACCGCTAGCGGAGATGGTAGCTGATGAACAATTGATAGTGTGCTATTTGTTGGGGGAGGACAGGAGAGTGGAATAATCAATTTGGTGGAATTTATTTTAATTCCATATTTTTTTTCTCCAACTAGTCTTCCCTTATTTTCTTCCCAGAACAACTATTGTGTCATATAGGATAAGGTAAGGTGGTAGTGTGGAGTTTCTGGCCCAAAGTCATTCAGTGAACTGAACGATTGAGTACATTTAATAAAAAGAGTGGCCATCAGGATCTGTAAGGACCTCCCTGAATCATTATGAGGTGTCACATGAGGAAGTGGTTCTTAGAAAATATTGTCTAGTAGAAATCACTTGTCATTAAAGGTTCAGCATAGAAGATGATGTGATTGCTGTTTGCTTTCTGGTAAGGATAACAAAGCAGCGAATTACAGCAATCAGGTAATTAGTAATTGCCATGGACAATACAATGGCCAACATTGTTGTCAAAGCTGAAGAAAAGAATGAAATCTGGACTACATTTTCTTACATAAGCTTCATTTCCATGCAATTTTGTATGGAAGACAAGTAGATTAAGCTGTTCTATAGAAGAGCTCATAGTCTCATGTATAATATAAATATATTTCCTTTGCTTGATTTCATAGTCCTTTTAATCATTTATATAAGAACAAGAAATGTTTCTAAATTTTACATGGTTCAGGATTCATATATAATATGTACCTATTATGATTGTGGCTGCTGAATGATGTGACTCTAAAGAAAGGAAGATGTCCTAGTCCCTGCCAAACCTGATATTTCTTTTTAACCAGTGGTTTTCTTTTCTCTTTCTTTTTAATGAATATAAATTTCTTATCTGTCTCATGAGAATGCTATGAGGATCATATATTTGCAGAACATACTGAAGATGAAATGTGCTCTATAAGTGCAATATATTACATATATCTTCTTTTTGACTCTTTTGATTCAGATATATGATCCTCATAGCACTCTCTTTTTTCCTCCTGCCTTAATGCTTATGAAGATAATTAGCTACTTGTGGTACATCTCTTGTTTGGTGGTTCCAAACATCTATTTCCTGTATATTTCTCTTTTAATACTAATCTCGGACGAAGGTTCCCATATATCCATAACAACTTCCTATGTTACTTAGTACTATATTTTTTGTTCTCAATTCACAAGGTGTATTTGTACTCCGACTATCTTATTTTTAAATAATTCCCAATCTACCCTGTATATCATTTGGTTTAAAGATTTTTCTCTTTGATATCTTACCTAATAATTCTCTCAGCTTGTTGAAATTGACTTTCCTTAAATCTAGTATTTATGTTCAACCGAGGTAGTCCTCAGTTAACAATGGTAATTGAAGGGTAATTCCTTGCAATATTCTCAGAGAATTCCATCACTAAGCAATGTGATTGAATAATGTGACAATCACATGATTGTAATTTAATAAATAATTATAAATAATTCCAAATAATTAAAGAAAATATGATGTATTAAAAAATTGCAAAGTAAACACAAAAGGACACCCAAAAGCTACATATAAAGTCTTACATTTTTTAACTTATGTTTTTATCCTCTACATACCCTGCAATCAATTTGCAGAGTGAATATTTTATTTTCCCTAATTTCAAATATTTTACATTTTTTCATTGCATGAAGAATAAATGCAATGTATTCATTGCATGAATTCAGTTCATGTTTTAATATATACTTTTCTTCGTTGTCAGAACCAGGACTCATGTAAATCACAGTCATTGGTTAAATTGCTGAGAAAAGCACTTTTAATTAACAGATTTAAAAGAAAAACTATTTATGCCTTAAAATTAAAATGACTCAACATTGCATTAGCAGAATAATGGGATTCAACCTGCTTGATATTTGAGCCTTGGTCACAATACAACTTTAAAGGGAAACACTAAATATTTCATTAGTGTTATATTACAGAAATAACAGGACTGTATTAACTTATGGATGATTGAGTCCCAATTAAAACATCTTGAATCTTCTTTCAACAGGGACAAAAATCAAGTGCCTAGCTAAGTACAGATATTTTTAACTGTTCTGAGCCATTTTGGGACACCACTTAAGTGGAGTACATCAACCCATACAATGTGTAGTTATCCTTAGGCATTTTAAAAAACTTTGGATTTGTGAAACAGAAGAAGGCACCACTTATCATTACTATTCTATCTTTATTCTTTAAACAACCCACAGAGGGGAAATTGTTGGACCACAACTTTCATGACTAGCAAAAAACATGACTTTTGAGAACAAGAACCATTAGCAATTTTCATTGCCAGGATACTTTTATGACTTGTCTAAACCCCTGAAAATAAGCCTTTTTTATGGCAGTAGTGGCATACACAACCTTATCTATAATGCCTAAGACTGACATTATCTATTATACACATTTTTATTGGTAAAGTAATTGTTTGTTTACAGTTATTTCCAGTTCAGCCCAATTACGTTTAATCTTTGGTTGTTAAAGAAGGTACAGTGACTTTATTTAAATAGTGTTATGCAATGACCACAAGTTTGGGAAGCCTGTTAGAAGCAACTGCCTCTAACACTTCTGTTGTTAATTGCAGAACAATTTATGGACCTTTTTCTCTCTTTATGCTCATCACAATAAGAGGTCTTGATATGTAGAAATGCATTTTTGTGAGAGGTTGAAACCATGAACAGACAAGGATTAGTGAGAAAGTAATAATCTTGAATGTTAACAGCTATGTGAGCAAGTGCTGGCCAGCTTGAGGATAAGCCTTCATAATTTCTAGAGAAGATATCAGACTGTACAATGAGCAGAATACTGTAACTGGATGAGGAAAGAATTCTCTGAGAATATTGCAAGAAAGGCCACAGTGAAAGATGACATAATGGAAAAGTTATAGTAATAATTTGTAGCAGCCAATCCAAACATCATCTCAAGGCAGCCAAAAAACCAGAAAAGTTCCCTACCTTCTTTTTTGCTCAATATATATATACTGTATATGTATATAAAGGACCTTGGAGTCTAGTGGATGATCACTTAAATATGATCCAGCAGTGTGCAGCAGCCACCAAAAAAGCTAATATAATCCTTGGTTGTATAAACAGAGAATCAAAATCACATGAAGTATTAGTACTGCTTTATAAAGCCTTAGTAAGGCTACACCTGGAATACTGCATCCAGTTTTGGTCACTACAACACAAAAAAGATGTTAAGACTTTGGAACAAGTGCAAAGAAGAGCAACTAAGATGATTAAGGGCCTGGAGACAAAAACATATGAAGAACGGTTGCAAGAGTTGGGTATGGCCAGTCTAGAAAAAAGAAGGACTAAGGGTGACATGATAGCAGTATTCCAGTATTTGAGGGGCAGCCACAAAGAAGAGGGGGTCAACTTATTTTCCAAAGGCCAGAAGGCAAGACAAGAAATAATGGATGGAAACTAATCAAGGAGAGAAGCAACCTGGAATTAAGGAGAAACTTCCTAAGACTGAGAACAATTGACCAGTGGAGCAGCTTGCCTTCAGGTGCTTTTAAGAAAAGACTGGACAAATTGTCTGAAATTGTATAGGATCTCCTGCTTGAGCTGGGGGTTGGACTAGAAGACCTCCAAGGTCCCTTTAAGCTCTATTCTGATTATATGTACATATGCATAGCAGCAGCAGTACTGAATTGATATCAATTTTCTAGGCAATATTTATGCAAGAATATTTCCATACAAAGAGAATTTTGTCTTTTTTATGACAAGTGTTTATGTTGCATCCTATTTTGTGTAAACCTGATATCTGCCTTACCTCAATATCCTGCTGAAAAAATCTTGCAGAGCTGGTTTGACAATCCTAATTTGTTCTGGGAATAAAATCAGTTAGATAAAGCTTATGCTTCTTCCCTGTCTACATTATAGTGGCATAAAAACCCACATTGAATAGTGAAAATGGAAAACAAATTACTTTACAAGGCAAACAAACCTTATTTCCTGAACAAGTCATAATTACATTTTCTAATAAATGTCTATTTAGGAAAAAACCATCTGCCCTGAGATTTGGATTTGAGGCCATGTTTTCTGGTTAGTAATGTCTTACAATAACATTTAACTTGCAGCAGTTAACATTTATATTTATTAAAAAATGGAAAAAAGTCAGAAAATGTTAGGAAATTATGAGCATAAACATTACTTTCTATCATTTAACACTCACTTAATTTTGATGGAAATATTTTTCTTTAAAGCAATCTGCAAGGAAAGTCACAACCAAGAGAAAAGGGAAGAGGAGTTACATCAATATTCATTTACTAATTATTATTGTTTTATACTCCACTGATTATTGCAGGTGAACATCTGAACATTTGATCAGAAATAGAAGGTTCAGTTGTGTTGGTTATTATCATGCAAAGACTCAATGGCAAGGATTCCTGTCTGTTTCTCCCATTCAAGAGACAGAAATATCAAGATATAGAGGCCAAAGTATTATTGGCCTTATATCTTGATATTCCTTAATTCCTTATTTCCATTTACACAGAGTTATTAATAATCAGGGATGGGATCAGATTGATTTGAAGTTATATAAAGAGTAGCCATTGAATCATGATTAATGCTTGGTTATGGATGAAGTGAGGGAGAGAATTATCCCTATCACTGGTTCATTGGGGGCACTCAGAGGGACAGGGGGCTGACTTATTATCCAAAGCAACTGAGGATAGGACAAAAAATAATGGATGGAAATTTATCAAAGAGAACTCCAACCCAGAATTAAGAGAAATTTCCTGACAGAACAATCAATCAGTGGAATGGCTTCCTCCCAGAAGTTATGGGTGCTCCATCACTGGAAGTTTATAAGAACAGATTGGACAGCATTTGTCCAGAATGGTTTAAGGTCTCCTGCTCAAGCAGGAAGTTAGACTATTAGAAGACCTCCAAGGTTCCTTCTAACTCTGTTATTCTGTATTTAAATATATCTTTACAGAAACAACCAAACTAGAAGAAAAGTCTGTGTTGGTGAGTGATGTGCATCAAAGGTCAATGATTTCAAACTTCGAAGGAGTGTCTGGATACAGTAAATGCAGCCTATAGTTCCTATGAGAAATATTTGTTGAAAGGGCATGTTACATATTGTTTTGGATAAGAAGATTTAAGAATTTCATTTGGTTTGTATGCTTTTTTAATCAGAAGTTAATACAAACATTTTTTTCATAAATGAAATGGAAAATTCCAATGGGGAAAAAGAAAACTGAAGAATCTATCCCTTTATCCATAACTTTCTTTACACTTTGTTTTCTGTAAATTGTGTGCATTTATTTTATAACTATCTGGATTGCTTAACTTTCTAAATCAAGTAGATTTTCTTTCTAAAAGCTTAAGTATACTTAAAACTAATAACTATACTGACTTGAGAATCATGGCACCTTAAGCACACCAGCAATATTTTACAACTTGGTAATGGTTCCATGAAATATATAGGAAAGCACAGCTATGTAAAATGAGAAGGAACCAATTTAGTATCAAGTGGAATTTGCTTTCTTCATTTAAATGCAGATATAAAATATAAAAGGAAGGAAGGAGGGTAGGTAGGAAGGAAGTGAATAAAGATGATGAGGAAGAGGGAGACGAGGAGAAATATGGATAAACAGATATTTAATATATAATAATAAAAAAGGACTTTTTCTTTCCAGCCATATATTAATGCCCATATGCAATATGCAAACATTTTTGCATAAAAGAACTCAATGAAATTTCTGGGTAATATGGCATGTTTCTTTATCAATTTCTCTAGTGAGATTGGAAATAATCCTCAAGGACAGTCATTGGAATGCATATTTATGTCTACTACATCTTTTTAGAAAAATTGCTTTAAAATACAGACATAGGAATACATTTGAAGAGGAGAGTACCAAGCACTGAATCAATAACACATGCTTTTCATTGCTTATTATTTTTAGAATGGGAGCAAGGAATATAAAGGACATATAAAATGTGGGATGAATGATATAATTATAGCATACAAAAAGTGAATATGACAGTGGAGAAAAATCAAGACTGCTATTGAGCTAAAATAGGTGTCAGAGATACATAACTTCTATGAATGTCAAGCAAAGCATATATAAGACATTACACTGTATATTTAATACATATATTAAGATGTTAAAATATCCTAACTATTTTTTTAAAATGGATTTCCTTATACTTTTAAAACACTGATGAAAGACAAGTGCTAGTTGTATTCCACCAGAATGATAGTTCAAAACTTTGGCATCAAAGCAGTTCTGGACCGAATAAACTGTATGCCTAGATCTAAATAATTGAAAGCCTGCCATCTTGTCAGGATTCAGCAACATTTTATTTGCCTCGATCTAGGTCAGGGGTCTTCAAACCTGACAACTTCAAGACTTGTGGACTTCAACTCTCAGAATTCCACAGCCAAAAGAATTTAGAATTCAGGAGAATTCTGGGAATTGAACTCCATAAGTCTTACAGTTGCCAAGTTTGGAGAATCATTATCTTTTGATGACAAAGGCTTCCTTTACTTGCCTCCTAATTGAAGTTACAACATGCAGAGGTGGTGCCTTTTGGAAGGGGCAACAAACAGCTGTTTGAGGGGCAGAATCTTATGAGGCCTGAAATTTTGCCCACTGTAAGACTGAATGAACAAGATTTCACAAGGCTAATATTTTTATGTCTTCCAAAGGTTTGGGAGGGAATATTAATTGGATTTCAAAAAGTTCTTTAGTCTCTATGGCTCCTCTCCCCAGCAATGAGAAAACCTATTTAGTAAAAAGTATTTTTAAAGAAAATTAGTTTAACAAACTCAAGATTGACCGATTTACTGAGAAGTGTTTGGTTCTGCAGACAAAATAAGTGTTGAAGAAAGGAACAGATTATTGTTCAAATTAGTGGTGAACCTGAAGTTACATTTTATGTTGAATTTGAATTTAGAACTTGTTTAGCTTTCATGTGATTTTATAATCCATCATTTCAAATAAGTGAAACAATATCCAAGATATTTCATCTTTGTGCCTTCCAAAAAGGCACATGACAGTTTCAGGGATTTTTTTTTTTTTTTTTTTTACTGTGAAAACAGTATGAAGGATAAGAATTAATCCTTTCTCTCATCTGGTGCTGGAGCTCCATTTAGAATCAGGCATTTCAGAAATGTTCTCAATCAGTAGCTCTAGTCTGAATTCTATCAACAGCACATCTAAGGTGGGCTTCCAATAAGTATGTATTTATATTTCTGTATTAATGACCAAGTATCATTTCAACTTTTCTTATAAATAATGTTGTAGAACACTTTCAAGAAAACTGGTACTAAATGACTGCAATTTTTTTTAAATAAAAAGTTTTATTACTTAACTATTTTAGTTCCTGAGATAGCCAAGCTGAAATAGCAAATCCCTGTGAATAGTTTTATGAGGCAAATACTGAAGACCTATTAATTGTAGGACACCATACAAAATTCTATATTTACAGAAGAATTCAAGCGCAGTGTTTCTTTTTAAGTGGCCTTTTATAGCGCTGAAAGGTACAATTAGAAATGATAGCTTGGCAAGTATGAAACCAGCAGCAGTTTTCACAGTAACCTTCAGTTAAACCTTTTTTCTCTCTTTTGTGGAGTAGATAACTGTTGCTATTTTTTTACCGTTTTTTCCATCCTGAGGTCAAGAGATGTTCCTAATTGACAGAGAATGATAGAAAGCTGATGACACCAAAAGCAACTTCAAATCTGAAAGCTCTTGAAAGTACAAAGACTCACACATACATATGCACACATCTAGAATGAACTCCCTCAGGAATGTATGGATTCTGTTGACATTTTATTAGCCCATTTCATGTTCTTATATTGTGATCTTATTCTCTATTTCTTCCTTGTGTGTTAGGACTGAGACTTGCCAGTATTATCAATATTCATTCCTAGCTAGATTTCACAGAGTTTGAAGAAAATAAGTTATTAGGTTCTTGTTTATTTTTCTTTCAGTTTTGACTTTTTTTTTTTTTTAAAAAAAAGTGTATTGAATTTGAAATATATATTTATTCAGGGCACATGAACCTGAATAAAAATACATTTTATTAGTTGTGCTGCTATCAAAAAATATAGAACAGATAATTGTTCCTAAATTATATATAATGTCAGGGGACCAGCTGGAGTTCATGATGCACCACAAGGAATTATTTGACTGGACCTATTTAATTATAGAAAGAGGATAAATCACATAACTGATGTACTGAAAAACCACATTTTACATTGTTTAAAAATTAAATTGATAGATTCCATATTGCAGTCTTTCCTAACCAGATGCGCTTTCCATGTGTTAGAAAGCTACATCTGAATGAGGTAAAGGAAAATTGAAAACAATATATCTTAGAGTATTAACTTAGAAAAGCTCTCATACTGACCTGATTTGAGCAGTAAATGAAGTTTCTAACATGATATGAAACATGCTGTGTGTTTGTCAATTTTTGGATTAAAATTAGCAGGTTTTCCCACCCCACTTCCACTATTTAATTACTTCATGGGATGTTCAAATGTTTAAATCCATAAATGTTTTTCTCTGCAATGAGACCAATTCCAAATCATTTCTATTTGTTTAGAAGAATGACAACACTCTTTATTCTTATCTTTTTCTTATATTAGATTATAAGTAACTATAGTGGGGGATGTTTATGGTAGTGGGTGGGGTTAACTTGCTTTTTCCCACAAATGCTCATAAATGATACTGAAGAGCATAGCAAATTCAATTCTATATTTTTATCTGGTAAATCCAATTTATATTGTTGCTTGACATACATAATAAGGATAAGCATTTCTAAAAGAAATGTAGACATTTTGGTTTACAGTCTATTGGAATGTGAAAAGTATTTCAATTAATAGAAGTAATTAATGTAGCAAAATGGAATGATATTAGATGAAGCAGAAAATTAGAAAGGGAAACCAACAGCTTGAGTCTTTTTCCTCAAAGTCATTAAGTGACTTCAAGATCTGTTCTCTGTGTGGCTTTTTGTGCCTCAGATTATGAATTAGTTTGTTAAGATTCGGCATTCAGGAAGAACATTATGAAAGATCCCCAAATTATTCTTCTCCCCCCTTTCTTATTAAGATGTGTTTTTGTATTGAGAGAAAAAGAGAGGGATTTCTTTGCATTCAAGAAATAAGTAGCAATATAAAGAGCAACATTTATTTAATAATTGATTTGAAATGATTTTGTTTCATCTATTCTTCTACTCATTGATGTGCAGATATTTAAATTGAATTATGAAAAGAGGAAGTCAGAACTTGAAAGTCAAGAGATATAAAATGACCATTGACCATTGAACTTTCTGGAAGTAGTCCTTGTCATGTTCTGAGTTTTTAGGCTAATCTGTTAGATAAAGTGGACTTTTAGATGTTCCAAATGTTTTAGGGGTATATATAAGTATGCATGTATATATGTATGTAAAGAATCATGGAAATATTCTATTTACAAAATATGCAAGATAATTTCAGTTAATGCAGGCATGTCAAACTCTTGATGTCATGTGATGTCGTGCAACGTATCGGGCCGGTTTTGCCATTGCCGGCAATGGGGTGGGCACGGCTTCCGTGTGACACATCCGGCCCATAGGCTGGCAGTTTGACACCCTTGAGTTAATGGCTCTCTCTTAGCATGGAGATCTGTAATTGTCATTTTAAAACAATATATCTTGAGCTTCCCTTGCGACAATGGGACAAAGCCTCCTGTTTACATCCTCTGAATATCTAGAAATGTTTTATTCTTGGGGAATAATTAACATTGGTCAGAGAATAGGGCTTTTTTCTGTATTACAAAAAAGTTTTCCTTAGGTGAATAGATTTGCATGTTTTCACCAAAATATCCCTTTATCATATTTCTAAAGGTTAGAAGTTAACCTTTCATCGTTTATGTGTTTGTCTCTGGAAACAACACAAGCTTGATTGCAGCCTGCTTTGTGCTGTCACTCCAAGGCAAACATTTTAAGCTTGTTTATTCCTTTTGATGAGAGCTTTAAACAGGTTGGTGGAGCTATAGTGTGATCAAAGATGCAGTCAATTGTGGAATGACAATGCAGTTGCATGCAATGTTCACATCACAGTGCTGGCTTTTATGAAGATTGCACATTATACCATATACCATCCCAGGAAGAAATCATTCATCATTCCAAAGGAAGAAAACAATGCAAATTGCTTTGTTTGACTACTAGCAGGAAAATATACCAAATGAAAGTTAAAATCCAGCATTAGAATGGTTGATAGTTGATGGTTAACTTTACTCAGATATGGCATTTTGTGATTAATCAGATACCAATGAAGATTAGAGTTCATGTTCTGGGATAGTATATCTCTTGAATTTCTCTGTGGTTTTTCAAAATTTGACAACCTTTAGAAGATAGGGAACAGGTGAGAAATCTTTTCTTAGAGAGCCAGATCTGGACTGCAAAAATATATGGATGACTACTGGATTGCATCTCTTTTTTAAAAACACAGCATATGCAAAAATTATACACTTTGATAAGATATTCTTTTCTTCTTTTCTTTTTGTTGCTGAGTTGTCAGTACTAGGTCTAAAAATAACAGGTCTCTGTGGTTGCCCATTTATTGGTTTGCTGCCCTTCTTTGAACTAAATCAAAATGAATTAATCTATCTATCTGTTTCATTGATCAAGACACAGATTTCACATTGCCAAAGAATGCTGGTTTCCATTTTGTAGTTGAGATAAAAGAGCCATCTGAGCCATCTACACTAGCTTAGAACCATCAAAATATTCCAGTTGGCTCTACCGGAGATATGAATCCACCCACAGTTTTACATTGTTCAACTAGAACATATGAGGGAGCGAAGAAGGTAATGACAGTCATCAGCATGGACATTTTTCTTCAAGCATGCTCTGATCTTATTGTATCATTTGAGTTAAGGGTGCTAAGGTTAAGAAAATTAATGGGTAGGCTTCCAAGAACAAATCTGTTCTTGCATCCATCATAAGGCCCATAAAAAGATAACAAAAAATATTGCTATCACTGCCACTTAACTAAGCAAATCTTCAACCTATTTTTCCTCATTACATAAATATTATCCTTATGCCAGGAACCCTGAATTCACCTCTTCACAAAGGTCACCTAGATGAAGAAGATGGATTCCCCTCCTTTGATTAGGTGCTTATGTGGCCACGGTCCAGTAGTAAGACTCAGCCCGGGGGTTGGGACCCCTGCCTTAGGGAAAACCAGTTTTTCTGGCCATGGGTGCCATTGCACAATCTAATGATTTCCAAAATTGTGGGTTCTCCAAATACCATAAAATGTTATTGACTTCTTCCTGATGTATGGGGATCCAGTTTTGTACAAACATCACATGAGAGTTTATCATCTTGTGAAATTACAAGTCACTCTATATTATTATTTCATTTTTGAGGCTGTAGGCAACTTCTAAGCATTTGATTGACATAAAATTAAAATGGATACTTATCTCCCGTGTAGTTTTATTACTTAAAATCAAAGATACTGGTTATATTGATCCAAATATTTTCTTTAAAAAAATGCCTTTATATTTGCCCAGTGGATATTGAAGCAGGATATGTAATCACTGGAGCTTCTAAGAAGGTTGTGAAGAAGTGCTGCCAACTTCATGCACTTCTATGCTAAGCATTAAAGCAAAATGACTATTTTTCAGGCTGTATTCATTTTAATGACTGGATTCCTTAAAGCAGTGGCATTTTATCCTCATGCTTGGGGAAAAAAGACAGGTTACTTTAATGAATAATCAAGAGGTGCTGTGCTTCTGATTTGTTTCCTAAATTTTAGATGCATAGATCTTGTGATTTTTTCCCTATGAGATACAGTTTTGTAAAAGGTAAATTTTTATTTTATTTTTTTTGTACAATTTGCCTTACAAATATAGTTATTTTGGAGTAAGAAAAGAGGTTTTAGCTTGTGGATTTCCAGAAAAGGAGGTTCTTATCTTTCTCTGTTTATGTGTTGCTGATTGTTAAGAAAATGATTGAAAACCTGTACCTTCTTGGGAATAAAACTTTCAGCAAATTGGAAAATAGATTCTGGGACTGAGAATCAACAAACTTCATCCCCAAAACTGCATGTGGTCTATTGGATCTTTGTTGTAATTCCTTTTGAAAATTGGCTGTGCAGTTTCTTGTCATGCCAAGGCATGAAACATGAAAAATGCAATATAACCTAAAATAGTCCCAACATAGTTAAAAAAAAAAACAATTTCAACACTCAACACAAATTGGATTCTATACAGTGTGGTTTTGTATAAATAGAAATGGCGGCTTTCAGCTGGCAGCAGGGCAGCCAATCTTTCTGAACAGCTCTGTCATAGTCATTCCCTTGCAAAATGAAATGCAGTGTTGGAACTGGGGTTCCGTGGGGGTGAGTCAGTGAAAATTGGATGACCTGCACTTGTTACTAATGTAGGGCTGAATAGTGCACAATTCCATGAAGTTCCTAGATCCCTTTTTCTACCCCATAAATCATACCACAGGTGGAAATTCATGTTGTGATTCCTTCCTTTGTTTCCAAAAAAAGCAAATAAAACCAATGTAGTTGATTATCCACCAAGTTTATTGAATTTATGCCATTTACAGTAATTACATAAATTCATCCAAAAGTCAGACTTGCTTGCAGGCACCTAGCCAGTGGTGGGATTCAAATATGTGAACAACCAGTTCTCTGTGTGGATGTCACTTCCGAAAGTCCATTCTGGGCCTGGACAACAAAAAATTAGCTACTGGTTCTGCCGAAGTGGTGCAAACTGGCTGAATTCCACCACTTCACCTAGCCACAAAATTGTTGTCGTCCCCCTCCCTGAAATAATACAGTGCCACCAAAAGGTTATGTAGACATAATTTTTTTTCTCACAGGAACAAGTACCAGTTCGGACAATTTATACTTGAGAAAATGGAAGTACTGCAGCTAAGTCCATTTTTAGGAATATCATGGCTTCCATTGCCAACAATTCACTTTGTCTTAAAAATTCAGAAACCTCTGGTCTCAGATTTAGTTGTGGGCTTTTTAGTTTTGGGGCCAAATATAAGCATTTGAAAATACACAATCGAGAGTTCTATTTAAAGCATGCTGCCCTCTGTTCTGAAAGTAGACCACCTCTTTGAAGTAACTGATTATACACATCAAGTGACAGCTGCAATTAGCATAGCTAAGATTATTTAAAACGAGGCCAGTGCAATATTTGCTGACAGTGAATAGTTTAATTCTGCTTCAGATTTAACTATGTGTTGTGTAACTAAATATTTTCTCTATCCATAGTTAGTTTATTATTCCATGTTTGAACATTGCGAGATGGAGAAAAACTTTGGTGCCACATTTTTTAATATTACGCATGATTTCATTCATGTCTTCTATTGCCATTTTATTGGAACCAACCATATTATAGGAGGTGGATTTTAAAAAAGGGGGGAAATCATTTAATGTACAGTTCTGAATATGTATCGGCTACAAATAGTTGTTCCCTGAAATGGACAATGGAGAAACCTTCTCTCTGAATTGTGATAGAGTGTCATGAATGAGCAGTGGCTTCTGAGACCTGAACTCCTGAACTTTTCTCTAACAGGCAACAATTATCTATGCACCTGAAATAAAACAAAGAAAAAGACATGTAACCTTTGAACTGAAACAAGAATAAAATAATACATGAGCTGAAAATAAAAGCAGTATGGAAATAAATCTTGAAATGCCAAAGAAAGGGGCCAGAATGCAAGACACAGGAACCATTCACTGCTTTTATTGTTCTCTTTTTATTTTACTTCTCTGGCACAGAGGAGGTCATTTCACCTAGCAGAGGGAGGCAATACTGAAAACTGAATTCAAGCTGAGATGATAAATAAATAGATAAGCATGCCTCTTCCAGAATATTTTTGATCCCGACGTTCTGAGGTATATGTTATATATGTTACTTCCCCCCCCCCCATCCATAGCAGGCTTGGGATGTTGCTATGGTCCCGGGATGTTGCAAGCTGTCTGGGACCAGACTAAGTGGTGCCAGCCTGCGCACATGCGCAAGGCGCAAAAGCGTGCCATTTTCTGTTGTAACCTTTTTGCCCGGGAATTCTATTTAATGCGAGAAAGGCCTGCGAGCCTTAAAGTTGTGTTAGAGTGAGCAGAAGAAGAATAAACAGTTGTTGGATACAGAATGCGTGCTCTTCTTTCGCCATTAACTCGAGGACTTAACACCCCCCCCCAAAAAAAAAACTCCTCTCAATATTCAGAGAGGCAGATATTGGTAAAAATTGCAAGTTAACAGCAAGAAGGATGCTTTAATTTGGTAACAGTGCAGTTTAGCAATAGTATAGTATAGCACAAAGCCATGACTGCTGGCCAGGTATAATATTAAGATTTCCCATTAAAGCTTATAATGGATATAATTATTTGGCTATAGCAACACTATCACTCTAGAAAAATCCTATTACAATATTAAAATATCCTTTTTAAGGGTTATAATCACTTGACTACATCAATCTAGAAATGCAACTTCATAGGGTTCTCTTAAAGTGAATTACATTGTCACATTTTCTTCTCATTTTGGGGTGTTTTCATAGATTGGCACTTGATAGTCATCAATATATTAATGTTCTAATAAAAATGCACTGGATATTTTTAACATTTTATGAATCTAAGTAGTGAGTTCACAGAGCATTCTGTCCAAGCCAAACTACATAAGGACCTATAAAAGTAAAAGGTAAAGGAATCCCCGTGGGTTTTACTCTACTAGTCATTGCCAAATATAGGGGGCAGAGCTCATCTCCATTTCAAGCCACTGAACCAGTGCTACCTGAAGACATTTCTTTGCTCCTGTAGCCAGCATGACATCACAGAGTGCTGTTACCGTCCCACCAAAATGGCACCTATTTATCTACTCACATTTGCATGCTTTCAAACTACTAAGTTTGAAAGCAAGGGGCAAGGATGGGAGTTCACTCCATCTTGAACCTGGGCTGCCAGCTTTCCAACAAATCCAGCGTCTTAACCACTGAGCCACTGCACCACCTTAAGGATCTGTACCGTGGAGATGGTTTATAGGTAGGACTGAAAGAAATATCAAAGAATGCATTTAAAATTACTTAAGAGCAAACAGAAGAGATTTCACTATCTCCTGAGAGTTTTACATTTTCTCCATGGAAGTCTGTTTCGGAACCAAGGAATACATCTATTTTTGAGTGCATTCAGGAATTCCTCAAAATGGGTGTTACCAAAAGAAAGAAATAGATAGAAGAGAATTCTAAATATGAATTGATAAAAAAAATCATAGTGACTTTGGATCTGTTGTGCGTATAATGAACTACAGAATTCCCTGTTGCTACCAGTGGAGCAACAAATAATAAGTGCTGGATAAAAAAAAACAGCTTGGATAGATGGAGAATACTACTTGTTAAAGAAAAACATCTTTTTTTCCTCCCCTTTTTCTTGTGAGCATTCTTGTATCGAATCAGTAACAGTGTAAAACAAAATGCTGGACCGAATAGTCTTTGATCTAATCTATTGAGAGTCTTCTTATAATTTAATGGCTTTGCAGGCAGAGTGATGGAAGGGGCATGATAGATGTATGTAGAAAAGTAGCAAAGGTGAATGATAGATCACTGAATACAGAAGTAATTCTGTATGTTGTTGTTAAATGGAAACTAAGAAGAGATCAAACTTTATTGGGCCCCCAGTGGCATCATGTGATCAAGTTTGGCATAGTTTTGACATAGAACAAGGCTAATTCTCAAGTTTAGGAAGAAAACTTTTTTTATTATGTCTGAATTCTGAGCCTGAACAGCACTACACATGATTCTTAATTACAATAATCTTTGCAAAACTTTATCATAGGGTTAATCATATGTATAAATACATACTGTACCTTGAATTCACTGTTATTTTTGTTTTTGTGACTTAGCTGAGGATATCATTCTTTTTACAGATCATCTTATAAAATATCTGGAAAGTGACATGCAGTCTCTAACATTCCAAATAGATATTATTGAAGTCAGGCATCACTTGCACATAAATCTTGCCCATTATTTTGGGAACATTGACAGAGTATTTTTTATAAAGTTATACCTCAGAGCAAGCTATTAAAAATAGAAATGTAAAAAGACACTGTCCGGTAAAATAGAAGTACAATTTTTAAAGAAAACACCAAAGACAATAGACTAGGGAACATGGCAGAAAGAGTAATCCTGCCAAGAATATACTTATGAATTCACCTTTGAGTAAATAACTGTAACACTTTGTGTCTTTATACTTTTATCTTATCCTGGAAAGGGAAGGAAGGAAGGAAGGAAGGAAGGAAGGAAGGAAGGAAGGAAGGAAGGAAGGAAGGAATCCTTTTAAAAGTGTAAGTCAGTTGGTTCATTGGCTATGTCTCTTTATCATAAAATAATTCCATACTATCAAAACAGGAAGTAAGATTTTAAAAATCAAAGGAAGTAAGATTTTAAAAATCAAATAGCCAATTTTAAAACATAAGCTCTCTACTGGTTCTGAAGATTCCCTTTGGATTCTAAAGTTTTATGAATATGTGCATTCATAAAAACTGAGTTGATAGGCTGAATAATCATTATTTGTTTTAAAAAGTGGGAATTTGCTATTTTCCCAGTTTATAAAGTTAGAATGAGTGGTCTGTCACAGATGGATAGCATTTTCTTAAATATGCTGTCATGGGGAAGCTGCCTGTAAATGTGGCCCAAATTATAATCTTGAACAATTGTGAGCTGCATAGAATGTTCCCATGAATGTGTCTTTCATGTAGGAGACACCAAAGCATTCCTGAGACACCTCATTTGTGTGGGAGAATATTTCCAACTTTAGATAATATGAGGTTAAGGGACCCATTAGGCTTCTGAATTACATGGTGGAATAGTAAAGGGGATAATCTTGATGGGGGGAGAGAGAGAGGATAACTGTTACAAAAGCAGTGAGGAAGAAAACATGGCTTAAGTTCAAATCATGAAGAAAGTATGTGAAAATGTCTCAGACAGATACTCCCCTAATTCACATGAATTAAAGCATAATCAGATTGCAAGACTGATGTCAGCGACACAAAGTAGACCATTTTAGTCATGGAGGACTAAAATTACTTTTACTAAAATGGGTTATAGTTATAAAATCTTACTAATTACTAATTAATTTGGGCTTTCAATTGAATTCTTCTTGACATAGGTGACTTTCTCAATATGCCCTGCCACTACAACAGTGTGGTATCACATGAGAATGTTGTTCATGCAGATATTCCTTATTTAATGGCTATACAGTGACCATTTGAAGTTACAGTGGCCCTGATGGAAGGGATTTATGGTTGTTCCTTGTGGCTGCAATTACAGCGATTGCACTATCCCTCACTTGCATAATTGTTATTTGCAATCTTCCCTGCTGGCTTCCAACAAGTCAATGGGAAAACTACAGGAAGTTGCAAATGGTGAGCAGTAATGTCACACTAACAACCATGTGGTATTTGCTGAATGATGGCAACCCGGAAGTTCTGCAACTGGTCTTGTAAGTCTATACAGTCATGTGACATAACATTTTACAACTGAATTGCTTAGCAATAGAATTGCTGGTCCCAATAACCATTGTTAAGTGGGCCTGTAATCTGTTCATCCACTGAATATCATTGGAAATATAGACTGCTAGTAAATTGTAAAGTTATGATAGCTTGTTTTTTTTTTAAAAAATGTTATACATTTATTAACACACATACACACATTTGATTCCAAACATCATGATTTTGTTGGTAAAATGCTGATTCCAAGTAAATGTATTCAGCATCAAACTAGCAGAAGCAACCTCATTTTAATGGGGACTAGAATTTAAGGTGGTTTAAAAATTGGTCATGCATAGAACATTAGTGGAAATGGCAAACAGACTGATTTGGTGTCCCTCACATCTCACTTCTTTCCCTGTTCCAGTATTTCTGGCATGTACAGGGAGTTGTAGGTCATAAAATTGTGAGCCAAAGAAAAGATATATTAAATATGTGCTTCACAATTGAAGATGTACTGTACCTGCAGGGATCTTAGTGAGGGAACCAGGAGGCTATTAATTGCAGGGTGCTTCTGGCATTGATATAAACCAGCAGCTTAGTTCTTACCATGATCAATATGAGCTCAGTGAACATTATGAGGGCAGCATGAAAATCACAATCTTTTCCCGTTGCATGTTCTTAATATCCTTCATTGCTCTAAACTTGGAATGTTTACTTACCTGTTAGGCCTAATGACATATGTCTCTTCCACAAATGTGTCTAATTTATAAAATCATTGAAGTAATCCAACCATCACTAATGTCTAGATAAGCAAATCACATTAATATAGTGTTCTATGAAATCATACTTTATTTGATCTGTGCTTGATATACCAGCAATAATTTGACCTGGTTAACCTAAAATGATGGTGGGAAAAGAAGAGGAAAAAAGGACCTCTCACTATCCACTCTTTCTATTACATTTATAATTATCATAAACATATTCCTCCCTAAGTCATATATTTTCTGAAGTTTGGAAAAGTGCAGTGTTTCTCCAAAGAGAAAGTTCTCTAGACACTGATCATTAAACAGGACAATCCTATTGTCTAGCAAAGATATCTTCAGCTAAATTGGAATGTAAATTGATGTTTTGCTACATGATACTCTCTGCAAACCCAAAGCAATGTCCATATTGAAAGAACTGATTGAAACAACAGTGATAACCGTGGCAAGTGTCACTCACAATATTGTCATATAATCACAACCTTGTTCCAATGACCTTCTCACACTCGCTACCTATGTATGGGACTCCCAAATGTCTATAGAGAGTCTCAGTTATACAGATCGTGATTGTCTCAAAGGTACTTTTTCAAAAGACAGCTGGACTGAACTGAAGAAGCTTCTTGGATGAGAAGCAAAATGGTCTTCAAGGAAAAACAAAGTCCAGTTGCCTTTTGAAAAAGCACCTTCGGGACAAGGACTCCCAAACTCAAAATGCAATGATTCTGCTAGAAAAAGTGCAGCCTTTGCAGACTCCAAACAGTGAAGAGTTGTGAAATAGATTCCTCACACTTTACCCTGAAGAATACCAGGTCCTCAACATGAAGAAAGTGCAAGTAATGCACCAGCTGGGTAGCTCATGTGCAATGCACTGTTAGTCATTCAAATTTTGTTCTAGCACCATTGCAATCACTCTAAAATCATTGCTCATGATCATTTTTTTGTGCTTGAAATGTTTGTAAATTGTTATCATGCCACAATCCCGTTATCGTTTTGTCATAACCTGGCACTCATTTTCGCACTGTTGGATGAATGTATGAAGTCTAAAGATAAAAAGCCTTTGTTTTATTCAGTAACTAAAAAATAAATCCCATGACTGCTTTAGCATGTTAAATGTGCATGCTATTATTAACATCATATTACACAGCAATATAATCTATTGTACAAACTTGGAAATGATATATTGATCTTGGTGTTATCATGCAGAAATTAAAGGCATTTGTATAGACAAAGCAAACCAAGGCAAACTTCTATAATATAACTGATATGAAAAAAAAAATGGACTAGAGCAGCGGTTCTCAACCTATGGGTCGCGACCATTTTACGGGGGTCGCCAAACAACGCGATCCGCCATTTTTCCCCCTCAGGGGGTGGTGCCGCGCATGCGTGCCGCGCATGGGGCACGTGCTTGCGCACGCCGCACATGGGGACAGCACGCGCATGCGTGTGCGCGTCCGTGTGACCGGGGGTCGCCATATAAAAAGATTGAGAACCGCTGGACTAGAGCTTCATAAAACAATACTGACACTAAAGTTTTCCAACAATGTATCTTCATCACTCATTGCAAGGTAACAGTTTTATACATATTTTCTTGGAAGTAATTTCTACTGGTCACAGTAAACATCCCACCCCCCCAAAAAAGTGCATGAGAATTGAGAGGTAAGAGTTAAAGTAATCTTGGAAAAAGATAGTTACCCTGAGCTCATATTTATTGGACTCATATTCCACTTTGCCAATCTAGTAGATTTATTAAATGATAGATGGAAAATATTGGTCACCCTATTTATTTTATCACTTTTCTGACTGTTTGCAATTCAGCCCTTAAGCCAATATTTCAAGATAGTAATACTGGAAGTCAATTTAATTTTTTTTTAGTGGGTTGCATTAGTGTTATTACTGAGGTTAAGCTTTATAATATCCTAGCAAATGCATAATTTGTATCATTTTCTTAAATTACAAACAAGTGGATTCTTAGTTAAGTTGTGGAGAAAGAGAGAAGGTAAGTAAGCTGCATATTACTTATTAATTGAGATGGAACAGTACATATGTATATCTACTTCCTTTGAACAGTACATTGGTTAATGACTGAATCACATTCAGCTTTTCAGGTCTTCCTGTCATCAGCTGGATGATCATTGGAGAAATTGGATGTTTGCCATTGGTCTGATCTA
Source organism: Crotalus tigris (assembly GCF_016545835.1). Taxonomy (NCBI): domain Eukaryota; kingdom Metazoa; phylum Chordata; class Lepidosauria; order Squamata; family Viperidae; genus Crotalus; species Crotalus tigris. The sequence continues at coordinate 3,843,598 of NW_024096599.1, forward strand.
GCACAGTTGTTCTTATAAGGCAATATTAGGACAGGCTTCTAGTTTCTACAGCCTAATTCTCTAGAACTTGCCTGAAAAATCGGTGTGAATTTCTGTGCATTTGTTTAGTATCCATACAGCTCACATTAGATTAATTTCAAAAGCAGATATATTAAGGAATATAGAACCTAACATTGCAGTTCATTAATACATACATGAACAATTTCATCCAGATTTTTAGACATGTACATATTCTCCAAAGCACCTGAAGGCAAGACAAGAAACAACAGATGGAAACTAACCAAAGATAGAAGCAACCTAGAACTAAGGAGAGATTTCCTGACAGTTAGAACAATTAATCAGTGGAAACATCTGCCTCCATAAGCTGTGAATGCTCCAGCACTGGAAGTTTTTAAGAAGAGACTGGACAGTCTGAAATGGTATGGGGTAGGGTTACCCAACCCTGGTCCACGGACCGGTACCAGGCTATGGCATGCCAGCAACCAGTCCACACAAACAAGCAAAGCTCCATCCATAGGATGCAGGCAGCACACAAAACCACGCACCCTCTGTTGAGTCCGTGGCGGGAAAACAGACACGAGAAGCAGCTGGAGTTCTCAGTTTCTTTTATTCAGCGTTCAGCTTACAGGAAGATGGCTTCAGCCTCGCCCAAACGCCTCGCAGCCTCTTATATAGGCAACTCCCGGGTAAATGGGTTACTTTTCCCGCGCCAGCACCCGCGCATGCGCACGGCGCTGGCGACAGCCTGTCTGGTCCCGGGCAGCTTTGCACCTGCCCGGGACTGCCTGCAAACGCCCGAGCCGTTTGCAAGGCTCGGGACATAACACCCCTTTCCCCCGGGCTAAAACTACTACCAACATACAACATTTATTTTATACGACAATTTGCTCCCCAGTGCTCCCACTGTTTACTGGCTTTTGCCTTGCCAGCAATGTTATGTAATCTTCTAGGTACTTAGGAGATTTCTTTGCTCTCTGTGACCTTCTTAGCTCTGGGTTACTGGCATAAGTCCCCTGACTGGAGGGAGGCGTGAGCCTGTTCTCTCTATTGTGCCCTGGTGTCTTCCAAGGACTGTGCCCGATGCCTGGCCTGCTTGCTTGCCCACCGGGCTCGTCAGGCCAGGGCTTCTGTTGCTTTGTGACCTGGTTGTCCTACCTAGCTGTAGACCCTCAGGCCCTTGAAGTGATAGCCACTGCTGGGCGTCTCTGTAGAACCTCCTAGGTCAGTCCAAGACCTGTCAGGAGGCTGTCCATTCCCTGAACCCCATTCTGTGTTCGGGCTCGTGTGGGTTTCTGTACTTTCCCAAAACTCAGGTGTTCCCTGATTTGTGCTAGGGGTGTTGTAGTCGGGACTTGGTTCCTCGACTAGCTCTGTGTATGTTTGACCCCCTGTAGGATTTGGGTTAAGGTCAGGCCAACCTTGGGAATTGTGTGCCAGCTCTCTTGCGGGGAATGATTTGTTGGGATGCCCCCGGGTATCCTCCGTTACTGGAGTGCTGTGTGATGTGTGTGGAAAGTGAGTATGCCCCCGGGGTGACTCCCTGGCTGGAGTAGGCATGAGTGCCTGTTGTGTGGGTAAGCTCCATGACTTCCTTTTCGGAGGAATTGCGGAATCTTGGGATGGGCCGTTTGTGGCTCCCTCAGTGGAGATGGGCAGTAGCTCTTGCCCTTCCCTTTGCTCTAAAGGGTCCCCCTCCCCCCCTGGAAAAGACCCAGGAGTCTCATCAGAAAAGTCCCGCCTAGAGCGGAGTTGGTCAATGTGCCGACGCAGGACACGACCGTTGTCCAGGGCTACCTCGTAGGAGAGAGGACCTGTGACCCTGGAAACAGAAGCGGGGACCCATGTATGACCAGGCCCGTAATTGCGAGCCCAAACCGGGGCACCCACAAGTAGTTGTCTAGGTGCCCTAGGATGTGAGGTAGATGAAGGCAGTCTGTCCGGATGCAACCGGTCAAGTCTAGTAGTAAGTTGGCGCCCCCAACGAAGTTCAGCTGGACTTCTCCCTGTAGAAGTGGACGGTGTGGTGCGATAAGAAAGGAGAAAGTCAGCCAACCTATGATGCCAGTCCCCGTAGGTGAGTCTCTTCAAGGCGTCCTTTGCGATGCGCACCATGCGTTCAGCCATACCGTTGGTGGACGGGTGAAAAGGCGCAGACGTGGCATGACGAATCAGGTTTGCCTGTAAGAAAGCTTGGAATTCGGAGGAGGTGAATTGAGGGCCGTTGTCGGACACAATGACATCTGGCAGCCCGTGTGCAGCAAAAATCCCCCTCAGTACCTGAATAGTCTTTGCAGTGGTGGTGGATGAGACAGGCACAACCTCAAGCCATTTTGAATGGCTGTCAACAAGGACCAAGAAGAACTGGCCCTGAAAGGGCCCAGCGTAGTCAATGTGCACCCTAGACCATGGGGACTGTGTTTCCTCCCATCTATGCACAGGAGCTTGGGGCATCTCTGGGCGAGATCGTTGGCACAGGTGGCATGCGTGTACCTTAGCCTCAATACCTTTATCTAAACCAGGCCACCACAAGTGGCTTCGTGCAAGAGCCTTCATACGAACAATGATGACCCTCGTGGAGGGATTCTAAGACCCTAGTCCTCATTGAGGTGGGAATGACAACTCTGTTTCCCCAAAGCAGACAACCCTGAGAAAGGGACAGTTCGTTCCTTTTGGACCAGAAACTCTGAAACTCAGGACTAGGGCAGTGCTCAGGCCACCCGGACAGGACCCAGGAGCGGACACGTGAAAGTGTGTGATCTGTACCTGTTTCAGCGGTAACATCCCTGGCACTAAGAGGGAGCTCGGGCAAGGCTTGGATTGATAGAATGTTGACAGCTGGCGCGGGGTCAGCTTCTACTACTGGCAGAGGCAATCTACTGAGGCCATCAGCATGGCCCATTTCTTTCCCAGGCTTGTGGATTAATGAAAAATCATATGCAGACAAAAAAAATAGACCACCTAAGCATTCTAGGGGAAATGATGTGGGGAGTCTGCTTACGTGTGGTAAACAGTCCCAGCAGAGGCTTATGGTCAGTGAAGACCGTGAAATGCCTGCCATATAGAAAATCGTGGAATTTTTTAATTCCAGCAACAACAGCCAGAGCCTCCCTGTCTATCTGAGCGTAGTTGCGCTCGGCAGAAGACAGTGTTCTGGAGTAGTATGCAATAGGAACCTGAGTTCCATCAGACCTGAGGTGACTCAGGACAGCTCCAACCCCGTAGGGGGACGCATCACAAGCGATGCACACAGGAAGAGACTCGTTGAAATGTGCAAGAACACTGTTAGAAGTGAGCAAGGCCTTGACTTCTTTAAAGCAAGCCTCATGTGCTTGTGACCACAGCCACACAGCTTGTTTGTCTAGTAGCCTGTGAAGAGGCTCAGCTACACTAGCTTTATGTGGAAGAAAAGAATTGTAGAAATTCAGGAGGCCTAAGAAGGCCTGAAGTTCGGCCTTAGACTTTGGCCTGGGTGCTTCTAAAATAGCAGTTAGTTTGGATTCAGCAGGATGAATCCCAGCAGCATCAATTTTGAATCCCAGAAATTCAGTAGAAGGCACCCCAATCTTGCATTTGTCTTTTCTGAGCTTAAGGCCTGATTTCCTGAATCTTAACAGGACAGCCCTAAGCCTTTCAGCTAGAATGTGTGTGGAGTCTCCTGCAATCAAGACATCGTCAAAGTAGGGGCAGACCCCTGGTATACCTCGTAGTGTGTTTTCCATTACGCTTTGGAAAATCCCAGGAGCGACATTCACTCCAAACTGTAGCCTTTTTACCTTAAAGGCTCCCCTGTGGGTCACAATGGTCTGAGCTATGGCAGCATCATCATCAACAGGCAGCTGTTGATATGCTTGAGCTAGGTCAAGCTTTGCAAAAACACGCCCCCCTTGAGAGAGGCCAGGATGTGACTGACCACAGGAACAGGATAGGCGTGCTGCAATGCCTTATTGAGTGTGCATTTGTAATCAGCACAAATGCGAATGTCCCCATTTGCCTTTAGAGGCGTGACAATGGGGGTCTCCACGGGCTGGAATCAACAGGTTCTAGGATTCCCTGTTGGATTAGTTTGTCTATTCAGTGTCAATCTTACTTTTTAAAGCAAAAGGGACCCTTCTTGCTTTAATCCTAATGGGAGTGACAGTGGGGTCTAGCTTTAAGGACACAGGTGGTCCTTTGAATGTGCCCAGCTGGGGGCTGAAAACATCTGCAAATTCTTTGCAGACTTCCTGTAGGTCGAGTGTTTGTAAACTGTTGAGTCCTGTGATGTGTATCCCCAGGGCCTCAAACCAATCGAGTCCTATGAGACTCGTTCGTTCACCCCCTACTACTAATAAGTCTAGTGGACCTTCAAAACTCTTGTATTGCACGTTAAGGGTGGCCTCCCCCTTAACACACACTCTTGAGTTCTGAAAATCTGTTAATACAATATCAGAAGGCCTTAACTTGGCCTTAGTCCCACTACTGGAACAAATCTTCCTAAATGTATGCAATGAAATGATGGAAAGGGCAGACCCTGTGTCTAGTTCCATAGATAATGGAACCCCTTGTAGCTTCACGTTGAGTGACAGCTTTTTCTTCATGGGCTTGTGTGTGCCTGTCTACAGATGCTTCTTCGCGAAGCGCAAAAACCTACCCTATTCTGGCTGGGGAGTCTGGTACCCTTCAGGCGTTCTTCTTGGGGTTGTGCTTTCGTCGGGCCAGACACACAGCTGCAATGTGCCCTTGTTTGCCGCATGCCCGGCAGGTAGCGGAGCGGAACTTGCAGTCGGTTCTCCTGTGGCGACCTCCACAGCCGATGCACTTGAGCGGAGCCGAAGAGCTTCCCTTCTGGTTCTCTTCCTTCGCGGGGTGTAGACGGTCGACTTCTTCGTCCGGATCCTCCTCGGAGTTTCGTTGGACGTCTTCCTGGTGCACGGACGCACCCTCTGCACTGCTTCTGATCGGCCGCATGTTCTTGACGGCGCCGCCTGCTGCTTCTTCTGCGGTGACTTCCCTTAAGGCGTCTTGGAAGGATAATTCTTCCTTAGCGAAAAGTCTCTGTTGTAGCTCTCGATGCCTTAACCCACACACGAATCGGTCCCTCAGTCGTTCCTCGAGGTCCTTGAACTCGCAGGGCTTGGCGGCCTTCCGTAACGCGGCGATGTATTCCTTGGCTGACTCACCGGACCGTTGATCCCTCTGTTCGAAGGTGTGGCGCCATGAGATAACGGACACCTTGGGGTGGAAGTGCTCCTTCAGCAGCTTCTTCAGGTCTGCGTAGCTTACAGACTCTACTGGGACAGGTGCTGCAAGGTTTTCTGCGATTTCGAAGGCGTCTTGGCCGCAAACGCAAAGCAGGGTGGCAGCCTTCAAGCTATCTTCCCTCACTTGGTTTGCCTTGAAGTAGTTCTCCATTCTGGATACGTAGGACTCCCACCGCTCTGGATGTGAGACGTCGAATTCCGAAAGCCTTCCGATTTTCGCCATCTTCGGATCTTCAGGAGACGGGTCTATCAGCCAGCCTACCCCCGAATGCGCACCGGATTGGCGGGCAGCTGCCGAGTCGACGCCGTTCCTCTTCCGCCACTCAGGACTCCTTGGGTAAGCTTACACTTCTTCCTTTCCAGGTAGTGCAAGGCATCCCACCTTCGTCGCCAGTGTTGAGTCCGTGGCGGGAAAACAGACACGAGAAGCAGCTGGAGTTCTCAGTTTCTTTTATTCAGCGTTCAGCTTACAGGAAGATGGCTTCAGCCTCGCCCAAACGCCTCGCAGCCTCTTATATAGGCAACTCCCGGGTAAATGGGTTACTTTTCCCGCGCCAGCACCCACGCATGCGCACGGTGCTGGCGACAGCCTGTCTGGTCCCGGGCAGCTTTTCACCTGCCCGGGACTGCCTGCAAACGCCCGAGCCGTTTGCAAGGCTCGGGACATAACACCCTCCAGTCCGTGGAAAAACCTCTCTCCACAGAACCAGTCCTAGGCACCCAAAAGGTTGGGGACCTCTGATATAGGGTTTCCTGCCTGAGCAGGGGATTGGACTAGATGACCTCCGAGGTACCTTCCAACTTTATTATTATTATTATTACATGTGTAATTTGCATGGTTTTGAGGTAGACAAATACGTTCATCCTTATGTATGTTCATATAAGAAATATTCTAAGGTACAGGTAGCTCTTGACTTACAAGTCACTTAACAACTATTTGAAGTTATGAGCAACCTCTCCAGAGCTTCTTATGAGCTGTTTTCAAAGTTAGGACAGCTACTCCACTCTGCCTCCTGCAGTCATGTAATTGGGCCCTTGACAACTGATTCACCTTTATGGCTATTGGCAGTATCCAATTATCTCACAACCACAATTCATTATGTTTTTTGCTGATTTTCAGCCAAAAACACCCATTGGGAAAAATGAATTTGTTTAATGACTATGGTATTCACTTAATGACCACTGCAAAAAATGTTGAAAAATGGATCCTTTTACATGATGCCTCAGCTTACAAATGTAATGATTTATGACTATCATTCTAGGCTCAATTATGGTCATAAATAACTGACTACCTGTATAATTGATGGATCCATTCAAAAAAAATCTGTTGGAAGTTAAACAGCAGAGATTTCAAGAAGCCAGATTGAGGTCTAATTCCTAGCTAAACAAACAGCAATTCTGCCAATATATTGTAAATGTCTTTTCAAAATTGACACAGTATTAAACCATGACCGAAAAATAAATGTCTGGTTTAGCATTGTGCAATATATCTGAACATGACCATAACGAAACACTATACTAGTCCTATGCAATTGTTTTTAGGGAAAAAAAAAACAATTAGGGAAATAAGGCAAAGTGTCTGCTAGACTCAGTTCTTTGGTTATGTTCTCCTCCATCTCTTGCTTTCCCCTGCCTATGTACAGATCCTGTCTTGTTTACAACCAGGTTTATAAATTATATATGGGTGCAGTAGATGACCTGTGGCCATTGAGAACAGATAACTGTATATCTCTAATGCTCAATGAACCAATTACTCTGTTATTTCAGATATTGGAATAAGATCAGGAAAAGATTGAAATCAGCTCTCAACAATGGAAACTCAGTGGGTCAGTCATTCTTTCTCAGCAGAGATTGTTACCTCACAGGTTGTTGTTATAGGGATAAAATGAATAGATGTCCCACTGTAAGGTGACTTAAGCAGTTCGAGGAATGACAGGATATAAATCTAACAAATCATTATCATCATTGGCTAGTGATGCAGTTACCTACCATTATGAAGCCAGAAGCATCTCCATTTCCTTCCTACCTTTCAACATTTTTAAAATTTTATTATAATCTTTTCCTCCCCTCCCCCAAAAATGTTGAGCATATCTATCTTCTGTGTATGATATTTACAAATAGGCTACCATGTCAATACTAAAAAAAAATCGGATGGTCCTTTGAAGATAGTAAAAAATTAATAGTTTGAAATCCCAAAGCAAAGCAGCACTAACATTTGAAAAATGTACTATTAGTTTGTATCTATGCCTGAGTTCTATTTTTAACAATTGCCTGGATGAGATTAATGGGTGCTGAAGTTCATTGACTTATTTTTTCTATCATTTTACTTTTGTGTTTGCTTCATCATCATAATTTTGTTGAAGCAAGTCATAATTAAGCCCATTCTCAGATGGAAATTGAATAGATCAGTATACTAGTTTACATTAGCATTTACTCTGACAATGAGAACCAATTCATCCATATAACTTTAAGTGGAAATAAGATTTACTGACTTTGTATTTTCAGCTACAACCTAGGACTGTGGAGAGAAAGCAGTAGGTAATCAAGTTAACTTACAACAGTTCATTTAGAGACTGTTCAAAATTACAAGGGCACCGAAAACAGTGACTTATGACCATTTTTCACATTTATGACTGTTGCAGCATCCCCATGGCCATGTGATTTACATTCAGATGCTTGGCAATTGGCTCCTATTTATGACCGTTGCAGTGTCCTGGGATCACGTGATCCCCTTTTGCGAACTTCTGATGAGCAAAGTCAATGGGGGAAGCCAGATTGCCCTAACAACCATGTTGCAGTGATTCACTTAACAAATGTGGCAAGTGATTCACTTAATAAATGTGGCAAGAAAGGTCATAAAATGGGGCAATTTTAGAAGCACAGAATAATGTGATTTTATGATGAGAGTTCTCCAAATGCTTCCTGGGAAGAAAAAGTAGAAATATATTTGAAGTTTTTCATTTTGGAAGTATAAATATAGAATATAAAAATAGAATTACCACAAAAGCCAAATTGTTTCTTTCCAATTTCACAGAACCCCTGGCTGATAATTAAACATCCTTCATACTAACCAAGATAGATATAGTTCGGTCATAACATAGGCAGCTACAGACTATGCACATGCTGCTATTTGGATAAATGCCTAACTAAATCAGTGGGTGATGTTCTTCTACATTTCTCAAGCCCTTGCTTTAATGGTAACAACAACAACAAGCTCAACACAAACTGATTATTTGGAAGGAATGGAAATGTAAAATAAATGTTGTAGAAAAGGCTAAGAAAAGAACCATGCCATTGGATAGAGATTTTATTCAGCTATTTGTCTGCCATTAACTGTTAACTTCAAATCACACTAGCTAATTCTATATCAGTACAGTTGTACCATATTAATTCAATTCAAATAAATAAACATCAAACATTGCAAAATCTGTAAAAACAAAACAAAACAAAAGCATTATAAGATGTTTCACAATGACCTGAAAGGATATCAGACTCCATGACACTCTTATACCATAGTTATGTCTTTGTGTCATATAATTGTAAAGCTCCCAGAACCATTTTAAGAATCTAGTTTTGTCCTTCATTATGAGCCCCAGCAATCTGCAGTCCTTGCCCAATCTGTGACACTAAGTAAAGATGGTGCTGTTTTGCACCTGAATGGAGATCCACCTGAGAATTTTAGGGTTGTTGACTGGAAGAGCAAAAACAAAACAAACAAATAAGCCCTGGAATGAGGAATCTGACAAACATTTCCATTAACATTTGTTTTAACCCTTCAATATTCTCCACATTTCCCACACATTTTTTGCAATCCAAGCTACCCAGTCTGGAACTACATCAGCCTGCATTGGCTGAAGATACAAAGAGGCAGTAGCCTGGTACAGGCTATTTGAAAACCACCCAAATAACAAGAGAATTTGGGCCCATGTTGTCACTTTGCCCAAATAAGTTTGTTGACACATCTGTAAAGAAAAATCCGCATTTCTGTTTTTGTAACATTTTCATAGCGTTTAGTGACATGCAGAGTAGGGGGGAAGTGAGTTTAAAAATCATGCAGTGGGAAAAAGATATTTGGTTCAGGTGGGTAGAAGATAAAGGTCTCATGCACAGCAAGAATGCTCATAGTACATGAAAGAAGGAAAAGTATAAATGTAAGTATGCCTGGTTAGGAAAGAGAGAGCCAAGCAATGATAATAAACTGGCGGTAGAAATTGATATGCACTGCAGGTGGGAAAAAGCAAAACTGAACGTGGGTTGTGAATGAGAGGAGAAGAGTCTTAATATTTGCAATTGAGTGGGAAAGTCTACATATGGTAACTTGGTCCATGGATAACTGTTTCTGATATGCTCAGCTTGACACTTGTAAATTAGCAACAGTTACTTTGTTAGAAAGCATATAATAAAGCATAAGCTCTTCTATTTAAGGTCACACACTGATAATTTCTACCATCTGATAAAAGCATAGAAGGCAAAGCATGTAACATCCCCCAAACAATGGGCTGGGATAAAACATTATAGATAATAAATGCAACTCAGCTTGAAGCATCTGGTTAAGTATCTAGTATTCCCAAGTAGAATCCTTTTTATCTGGGTTGCAATATTCTGAATGACCATGAGATATAGCAAATATTTCTCCACTACCATCTAATGGTCATCCAGAATTTTGCAACTTAGATACATCTACCCAAATGTAATTGATTCTGAAAGTTCTGAATTATGTCTCAGTACCTTCGCCACAAACTGAATGCCTCTGAGACCTTCATATATGGGGACTGGGTAGTTCTAGCATAGATGTGAAGTCCCAAAGCCTTGGTAGTGGAATATGGATTTGCAGGATCGGGTTCAGTTTTTGCTGTAGAGTTCTCAGGTTCCAAACTAATGTTTGCCTCAATGTTCTTTTGTTCTTTCCCTTTTTCAAACTCCCTTCTGAAACACATATATAGGTTACTGACTTTATAGTCTAGGAACCTACTTAGGGCTAGGTAATAGTGCATAGTGTTGTTTGGAAATAGATGGGATGTATTATTGGAGACATCACACAGTTTTGGTAAAAATATAGGAGTTCAGGAGATTATGCAGTAATAAGCTGCTCAAGGTAACACATAACATATAGAAAGTCTTAGTTCATCTGCACAAATCATATTAATTATAATTGATTAAGCATTACATGCATATGCTTATAGTCACGCTAACTTGCTTATGACAAACTATCAGGTAATGGTGTTAGGGAAGTCAGGAGTGCTATATAGATTGTAACTTCATACATGAATTGGGGGTATGTTGACAGAGACCTATACAGCTTGTCCTTATCTTTTATCGATGGTATCCATCACACATTCCTTTAGGTGATCTGCTATATCAGGGATGTCAAGCTCGCAACGTCACATGATGTGTCATGATGTATCACAACTTTTTTCCATTGCCAGCAATGGGGTAGGTACGGTTTTTCCATGACACATCTGGCCCGCAGGCAGGCAGTTTGACACACCTGTGCTATATGGAACTTCTTATCTAAAATAGCTGATATCCAGACTTGCTCTGGTGGCTTCCTTAATTTTCACACTCTTCAGCATGTCTACTTCTTCTCTTGGGTTCAAATTCTGTTCATCTGTATCTTCCAATATTTTATTTCTTGTAACGAAGATTGCCAGGCTTGTGTGTTACAAGTTGCATACAAGTTGCCATTGCATAGAATGTTACTAACTTTCATGCTTACCTATTTCCTTTGAATCCTACCCTGGGTAGATGTTATAGATTAGATTGACATCAGGTGTCCTACCTAGTCAGACTTGATCTTGTTTTTTCAATGCAGCAGACAGGTGTTAAGAGGAAATATTAATTGCCAAAGGAATATTAAAGCAGTATTCATATGCATGGAATGTGTGATGCCACATTTCTAACTGGTTCTATAAAAGTGCACAAATGAATACAGTGTGCTGCTGAAAGAATTACACTTTCCACAATAGGAAATTTTTGTTTGTTACATTTAATCATTATTTTCCTCTCTTTTTGAATTGTGATGTCTAGCCTCCCTTTAAACATGCTGATATAGGCACACTTTTGTCAAATTATAAAGAGATTACCATTATTTTGATTGGTAGGGGGGAAACGTTGTTAATGTACAAGAAAAAACGAAGTTGAAAGATTTGCTAGGAAATTATATTGTGTCACAGAGAGGAATATTTATTCTCTGGGTAGCACTGGCAAATGTAAGCTCAGCTTGATTCAAATTGTAGTGCAATGGAACATGAGTGAGTGATCAAAATAGGGAAATCTCCCTCTCTCTTCTCCCCCACCTCTCAAAGTACATGAATAAAGATATCACAAGAAAGCATTACAAACTAGATACAAACAGATGCATTTGTTACGAAACAACATGCAATCCATGTATTTCTGAACACTTTGTTAGTTTTGCATCTCATTGTCTATTCTAGAGGAATCATGTTTTATGCTGACTTTACTGGAGAGTTGTCATACTGCTTTACTGTTTTCAGTTCATATGTCATCTGAGTGAAGATACTTTGCTGCAAATAAGCAGTGAGTGAAATTTTACTTTTTTTGGGATGAGTGGGGAAAAAAATTCGGTAGAAGTAATTAATAAAAAAAAATGTTGGAAGAGCAAATGTATTTTTTATGCAAAATATCACTAGTAATTGTATTATCCCATAATAGGATCTAGAATGCTTGCACTGACAAAAACTCTTTACACAAGTACATGCTTGAGTACAGTTTGATGTAGATAAAGGGATCAATACTTACAAAGAAATAAGACGGGATAGATGCTCATCTCAGTGCTATTTAATGTATACATTAATAGTTTACCAGGATTAATGAAGGATCTTGAAGTACATATGCTTATGGTACTCAACACATATTATAAACCTTTGCTACTTGCTGACAATTTTTAGCACTTTGCAAATTGGATTGTGTAAGTTGTTAAGGTTTGTTGTTAATTCTTTGATTATTAATAAATTGAAGTCAAAGGTTGTGGTCTTCAGAAAAAGACACCCAGCCAGAGATGGCTATTAGATGGTGAGTTAATAGAGCAAATTAATACCTTTCTTTATTAAGGAGTAGTCTTTTCCAAGATCTTGGCTCCCTAATCATTAAAGGAGCTTGTTCAGAGTGAGGTTGCGAATGTATTAATAAATTAAAATTAATAAATCTTAAGTAACCACAATTATTAAAGTGTATAAATCAAATATACTCCAATATATGCCATACTTTTATATATGGAGTTCAAAAGCATGTACTATTATTAGAGCAAACACAACCACAGCATTTGAGCAGTATTTAGGGTATGAAGAAAAGGACATTGCCCATTCTAAAGCCAAACGAAGTTTATCTTGATAAATAAACCCAGCTTGCATAAAGCTCAAAGGCTTCATAATATTTCAGCACGTTATTTAACATTGTGTTTAATTGGTTCGTGCTTGCATTAAATATTATAAGAAAGCAAACGCAGCACCCTTAGGAGAACTGTGGATTGATTGGGAATGTGGCCCAGATAAGCACCAAGCTTGTATTTGGAAGAAAATAATGCTGTTATTTGGAAAGGAATAGAAGAAAGCTTGGAGGATGAAAATGGGAATTTCCATTCAGAGGCCCAGCTAGTGGGATTTCTTACATTTGATAGGATGACATATGAAATTAAAATAGTTTTAAGGGATTCCAGAAGAGTTTTTTTTTATTAGCTGTATTTGAGTTCTGAACACTAGTGTGTGTTCATTGATAATATCGTTAAGACTCTATGAAGCTATAACATATAACACCCTTCCCACCCCAAAGAATTGTTTTAATAAACAGCACTTCTTGCCAGAGTCTTTGTCCTCTAATTCCAAAGAGCTCAAACATGGGAAAGCTATTAAATCACGTTTGATTTATCATACAGTGTCCCTATGCTCATACACATGGAGTATAAATCCAAAGCAGATCTCTCTCTAATCCTCCTAATTTTAAAAATGTTTGCTCTAAGAAACAAAAGTAATTGTGATTTGCAAGGTTAGCTATCTAATCGGCTTGCTTCTGCGGTGACTGTCGCTCTTCATTTTGATTTTCTCAACACTAAGTGGTTTGCTAACATACTTAATCCAGACCCACTGAGTTTTTCATTTATTTCACTAAGTCTCCAATGTGATATAGTGCCTGTCTTCATTTCACACTATTTGCATTTGGCTGATGTAACATTTGGAGAAAATCTTAAGTGGGGATTCGTTATAATTCATTACAAGTGTTTGTTCCTTTTCCAACCCATCACTTCTTGTAATCTAGGTAGAGAGCAACTTTTCACTGGAATTGCTAAATGGATTTCAATACATAATGTGTTTGCAAAAAAATGGTGTATTTGAGATTATTTTTTTTTTAATTTTCTAATTTTCTTTTTGGGGATACTGGTAGAAAATTAATGGCTATTAAATATAAGGTGCGCAAAGAATAAGTAAATAACAGGATTTATAATCAGGAAAACGTTGGTAGGAATTTGTAAAAGACATTTTAAAAAACTTTAGTGAAGTTTTTATTGAAATTAAAGAAATTTTCAGGAAGAAAAGAAAAATAGAGTAATGGTGCTGGTATTCCTTCTTAGTGAATTCTAAAATAAGTAGAACTGCCTTTTGTGGGCTAGTCATAACTTGGTAGATTTCTAAATTATTTAGATATATTTGTCCATTCAAGCCCTATCAAAATAACCAAGGAAGCTGAGTAATGACAAACTAATCTAATCCTGTGCTATATAGCACAGGAATATATACAGAGTCTAGTATCTCTCAAAGACTTGGGCCTTCAATTTCTGATGACTTTTAGCATGGAAAGGGACAGTGGGAATTGCTGTCAAATTGCTTCACTTGGGACTATACTGATTGGCTGTGGTTCTCTATCTTTTCTGAAACCATTAAGCTGTAGAACTGCTTTAAGGAATAGCTTGTTTGGCTCTATTTTTAATTATGTTTTAGTAATCTAATTAAATCTGTATGACACAGCTTTAATTTTTATCTCTTATAGAATTATACTACTAAGGGAGTACTTACACTTGAATTTCTGTTGTTGAGATTCTGATGAACAAGTTCTCTGGAACACTGTTGCCACATTCTTGTTGCATGTTACCCGGCAGATTCAAGATGTAAAAGGTTTTCAGTGAATGGGGATTACTACTTTCCCTAGCAGCTTTATGTGTGGCAAGCACTAAGATTTTGGCATGAGTACACTCTTAATCAAGCCAAGGTTTGGAGAATTTAGTTTGAGTATTCTGAAGTAGCATAGAGGAAGACTTAATACATTTCTGCATTGAGCTAATAATGTCATGGAAACTGTCAAAAACAGACCGTAATATTGACTTAATTGATGGCCTATTTCTGCTCTAGATTTTGAATGAACTTAGAAATTTGATTCATGCATATCTAACTTATGTGATAATTTAGGGCAAAACAATATCTTTTTCACTGAAGATTCCAGAACATGTTAAACAAAGGTGTTAACTTTCCAAGGAAAGACAAAGGAGAGATTATTGCTGTAAGGAGGTGAGGAGATGCAACAAGTACCCATATAATAATCATCCATCCTGCTACAATGACCCTGGGCAGCTAAGAGTAATACAATAGAAACAATAGCCATCTGCAACAATAAAAAACAATTACAATAGCAAAGAATAAACAGTGTGCCTGAAGTCTGTCTTATGAGCAGACCAATAGTAAACAACTATATGAACCGTATCATCCTTAGAAATATTTCTTTAAATGGACAGTCTGAATGGCATATTCCCATGATTAATGATATTGCTGGACTCTTTATACTTAGCAAAATGTAATGTTCCTTTTGCTTGACATGTAGCAGTCAGCTTCTCTTGCCTGTAAGTTATCCAATATTCCTAAAAAAGAGAAAGAGAGAAAAAAGTACACAGCAATAATAACTTTGACAATAAATCTACACAGGTATATGTATACACATGTGGATGCACATGTGTATACATATACACAATAAAGGTTAACAACTTTATTCAACATGTTCTGGAAACTTCAATGAAAAGGAATTATTTTGCCCTAAATTATCATATAAGTTAGATATGCATGTATCAAATTTCTAAGTTCATTCCGAATCTAGAGCAGAAACAGGCCATGAATGTGGAAACTGTTTCACATCAAATTAGTGACCAGTTTTCTCTGGGCAGTGAAAGATGAAACCAGAAACCTGTTTTTAACAAGTTGGATATGAGAAATCCAGGAATTAAATATGCTCCACACAAGTTGCAGACACTGAAGGTCATCAGTGTTTTCATCATGGAAGACACCACAGGTGACACCAGGAATATCTTGGACTACACTGATTGGCTGTGGTTCTCCAGCTTTTCTGAAGATATACATTAACCTAGTTTCAGTCTCCATAAATATATCGAGTTTCTTAGCAGTGATTCATTGCTTTGCTAGGATCTTGGACCTACAATATTTCAGAAGTGACACTGGAGTTCATTCCTTGATTAGCTGGCACTGCATCCAGTGAAAGTGTGGGAATATAGCAGATATATATTTCTTTATGACTCACTTGTCATGAGAATAAAATTGGCATTCATTGGATCTCCAAAGACCTTTTAATTAAAATGCTACAGAATTAACATGTGTTCCCTATACAGAGATGATAAAGAAATAATTCTTTAGCACTGAAGAATACGTTCTTTGAATGAGATTTACCTTAGAGGTGAGGGTCCTTATTAGGATTTGTAGACAAGATTTTATTATCTCAGGAGAAAAACTAGTGAAGGCACAATTGCAGAACTGAAAATCAGGATTCCAATAAAAGTTCCTTGTAAAACATGGCACTCATGTAGAGCTTAAAACTGCACTATTTATTAATCTGCTAAGGAGCTCATGCTTTTTATGATTAGGAGGAAGTGGGTCAGAAAGTATTTGCATATATTGTATCAAGATTTGCAGTCTTAAGGTTGGCAAATTGCATGTATTTCAACAGTCTGCATAGCCTTCTTTAGTGATGGCAGTAGCCAGCTTCATTATCCGTGAAAATAAAAAGAAGTTCAGTGAAAGATGCAATCTCTGGCAAAGAAACAACACAGATGGATTAACAGGTGGTGTCAGCCTAGCAGGAAGAGAAATGGATGGAATACTGATAGTGGGAAGAGAGAGCTAGGATTCAATACTAGTCAGCCGAATTCCTATGCACAGAACATACTTTTGGAAGGCAGAGCTAGCGAGCCATCTGGGACATTTGTTGTTGATTCAGGATAAATGCCAACACTTGGGACTAATGTAAGGCAAGCAAAAGATGAAACAAGATGTTTAGGACTATCAAAGGTATTGATGGCTGCTCAAGCTGCACACCAGAATGACACAGAGAGATCAGTTGAGGTAAATCTCAGGTGAAAGCTGACAAGGCAGTTGTAAGACATTCAGCAATGACCAGGCCAGAATTCAGTCATGATTCTCTTTCTCTTGAGATAGTGAGTTGGGAATAATACGCTTTTTTATCCAAACTTTTCCCTTAATGCTTTCCTTGAAATTGAGGTGCATTATTGAAAAAAAAATCCATCATGGCAGAACAATGTGGGGGGAAAATAAATTCTCTCCCATGTTTCTTTGATGGACCTGAAAATCACCTCTCACAAATTGTCCTGAGAAGTGAGATAGACCAGACCAATTATTTGAAAGAAAAAAGTTTTTACAAAGGAAGAAGTCATTTACTGTTGCAGTGTTTATGCTCAAACATTTCCAGAATAGTTATTAGTAACTACATATTACTGCACAAATCTGCTTAAAGCTCTATTGGCATAAATATCAATGTTTATGCCAATGCAGCATTTATGTAACTAGAAATCTGGGATGCAAAAGGTCAGTCTCCTGGCTACCATTTGATATTTATTGATGTGTTCTCTCCATTTTCTGCTTGTTTGCCTCACGTAGTGGGTGTTGTAATCCATGTACGTATATGTAGTAGATGACTTCTGGTTTGTCTTCTTTGGCCATTGGGTCTTTGGGCTTGCTTAGGATGATTTTATTGGTTTATAGTTTTCTATGATGCCTAGGTACTGTAGTAACCTGTTGGTAGCTTTAGAGATGTTATTGATATACGATAGAGTTATCCTTTCCATGGTCTGTGTGAGTGATCTCACCTTCATAGCAGACACAGTGATACAATGTCTGGAAATAATAATACACCCACAGATGCAACCCGAAATATGGATCTGTTATGTGAACAGTACGTTCATTATGATAAACTACTTCAAGTAAAGAACACCCATCAAAAATGCTTCCCTGAAATGACATTTGAAAAATGGATACTATAATATTTAAACTAAGGATTGAATTTAAGTTTTATTTGTATCTTTTGTAAAAGAAGTTGGGACTCATTTTTTTTATGCTTGTGTCTTATAGTTTTTATTTTCGGCACTCCAAACTTCTATTTTTCTCTTCATTCTTTCTATCTATTCCTCTTTATGACTATTTATGTTTGTTAGTTTTATCTTTTTGTTCTATGTAAAACTTAATAAAGTGATATAAAAAAAACAAATGGAATCAGATTCATCACACTATGTTTCTTGGAATATTCATACTTCAGACAAAGCAATGGCAAGTTATACACCCAAAAGTAACCCCAAACAATCTATACCTATCAAATACTCAGCAACATCCCAACAATATTCAAAAGAAGCTATGTAAATACTCTCATCAGATGAGGAACAGCATACTGCAATAATCCAGAATTCCAAAGAGCAGAGACTTTACTTATATAACACATTGTCATATGATGGATATTCATGCAACATCATCAAATTTGTTTATCCATCAACCAGCAACTACAAAGCTGTGAAACCCAGACAAGCAGATACTATGAAATTCTTTAATTACAACACACACTTACAGGTTTGACTACAGTTTTATCTTGGACTAAGACAGATCCAAAAGTGCAGAAGTATAGTTTGTATTAGCTTTTACTTTCATTTTCAAAACTTTTAATAAAATTATAAAAACAAACAAAAATACAAGATATTTCTAGAAGCATGGTATTCTGAATAATCCAGCAGAGACACATTGAAATAAGCTCTTTTACAAATCATACACTAAAGGAAGGAACCAGAAGTCAAGGAAAGAGGAAAACAGACCTAAACATTCTTTTTTGTAGCATTAACCAATACTTAGATAAGCAGGAACCACCACCAGATAAAAAGAACAAACCAATTTTCAATTATTCGTCTTATGCAAAACCATATCCACCCAAAAAGTAATCAAGAAAGAAATAATAAAGGCCTGGTAGGATAAACCTCCAACAAACCTTACTCCATTACAGCACTGATGCTGTAACCTGGTCTGGTAATAAAATGTCTTCAGAAAGAGCAAAAAGCATAAAAAACACTGGACACCCACCAGTCCTAAGGGTTTGTGAAGGATATGCCCAAGTGAAGCAAAGTGCTAAAGGCTGTCAGAGGAAGACAAAGGAAGTTTTTTTTTAAATAAATGTCTTCAAGATAATGTACTGTTGGAGCAATTTTCTTTTTATGTAAACCATCCCATCATATTATCTCAAGAGAATTTTCATGGAGGGTGTTGAGTCCTTGGCGGGAAGCAGACACGAGAAGCAGTTGAAGTTCTCAGTTTCCTTTATTCAGCGTTCAGCTTACAAGTAGATGGCTTCAGCAGCTCCCAAAACCTCCCAGCTTCTTATATAGACGCTTCCCGAGTAAATGTGTTACTTTTCCCACACCAGCACCCGCGCATGCGCATGGCGCTGGCGACAGCCTGTCTGGTCCCGGGCAGCTTTGCACCTGCCCGGGACTGCCTGCAAACGCCTGAGCCGTTTGCAAGGCTCGGGACATAACACCCCTTTCCCCCGGGCTAAAACTACTACCAACATATAAACATTTATTTTATGCAGTGTTCTGTTTTTCAGTGCTCCTATCGTTACCTGGCTTTTGTTTAGCCAGCAATGTTATGTAATCCTCTAAGTATTTAGGAGACTTCTTTGCTCTCTGTGACCTTCTCAGCTCTGGGTTACTAGCATGAGTTCCCTGACTGGAGGGAGATGTGAGCCTGTTCTCCTTATTTTGCCTTGGTGCCTTCCAAGGACTGTGCCCCAATGCCTGGCCTGCTTGCTTGCCCACCGGGCTCGTCAGGCCAGGGCTTCTGTCACTTTGTGACCTGGTTGACCTGCCTAGCTGTAGACCCTCGGGCCCCTTGAAGTGATAGCCACTGCTGGGCGTCTCTGTTGAACCTCCTAGGTCCGTCCAAGACCTGTCAGGAGGCTGACCATTCCCTGAACCCCGTTCTGTGTCCGGGCTTGTGTGGGTTTCTGTACTTTCCCAAAACTCAGTTACTCCCTGATTTGGGCTAGAGGTGTTGTAGTCGGGACTTGGTTCCTCGACCACCTCCCTGTATGTTTGACCCCCTGTAGAATTTGGGGTAAGGTCAGGCCAACCTTGGGGATTGTGTGCCAGCTCTCTTGCGGGGAATGATTTGTTGGGATGCCCCCGGGTATCCTCCGTGACTGGAGTGCTGTGTGATGTGTGTGGAAGGTGAGTATGCCCCCGGGGTGACTCCCTGGCTGGAGTAGGCGTGAGTGCCTGTTGTGTGGGTAAGCTCCATGAATTCCTTTTCGGAGCAATTGCGGAACCCTGGGATGGGCCGTTTGTGGCTCCATCAGTGGAGATGGGCAGCAGCTCGTGCCCTTCCCTTTGCTCCAAAGGGTCCCCCTCCCCCCCTGGAAAAGACCCAGGAGTCTCATCTGAAAAGTCCCGCCTAGGGCGGAGTTGGTCGATGTGCCAACGCAGGACACGACCGTTGTCCAGGGCAACCTCGTAGGAGAGAGGACCTGTGACCCTGGAAATAGAAGCGGGGACCCAGGTATGACCAGGCCCGTAATTGCGAGCCCAAACCGGGGCACCCACAAGTAGTTGTCTAGGTGCCCTAGGATGTGAGGTAGATGAAGGCAGTCTGTCCGGATGCAACCGGTCAAGTTTAGTAGTAAGTTGACGCCCCCAGCGAAGTTCAGCTGGACTTCTCCCTGTAGAAGTGGACGGTGTGGTGCGATAAGAAAGGAGAAAGTCAGCCAACCTGTGATGCCAGTCCCCGTAGGTGAGTCTTTTCAAGGCGTCCTTTGTAATGCGCACCATACGTTCAGCCATACCGTTGGTGGACGGGTGGAAGGGTGCAGACGTGGCATGACGAATCATGTTAGCCTGTAAGAAAGCTTGGAATTCGGAGGAAGTGAATTGAGGGCCGTTGTCAGACACGATGACATCTGGAAGCCCGTGTGCAGCAAAAATCCCCCTCAGTACCTGAATAGTCTTTGCAGTGGTGGTGGAAGAGACAGGTACAACCTCAAGCCATTTTGAATGGCTGTCAACAAGGACCAAGAAGAACTGGCCCTGAAAGGGCCCAGCGTAGTCAATGTGCACCCTAGACCATGGGGACTGCGTTTCCTCCCATTTATGCACGGGAGCTTGGGGCATCTCTGGGCGAGATCGTTGGCACAGGTGGCATGCATGCACCTTAGCCTCAATATCCTTATCTAAAACAGGCCACCACAAGTGGCTGCGTGCAAGAGCCTTCATACGAACAATGCCAGGATGACCCTCGTGGAGGGATTCTAAGACCCTAGTCCTCATTGAGGAGGGAATGACAACTCTGTTTCCCCAAAGCAGACAACCCTGAGAAAGGGACAACTCGTTTCTTTTGGACCAGAAACTCTGAAACTCAGGACTAGGGCAGTGCTCAGGCCAACCGGACAAAACCCAGGAACGGACACGTGAAAGTGTGTGATCTGTACCTGTTTCAGCGGCAACATCCCTGGCACAAAGAGGGAGCTCGGGCAAGGCTTGGATTGATAGAATGTTGACAGCTGGCGCAGGGTCAGCTTCTACTACTGGCAGAGGCAATCTACTGAGGCCATCAGCATGGCCCATTTCTTTCCCAGGCTTGTGGAGTAAAGAAAAATCATATGCAGACAGAAAAATAGACCACCTAAGCATTCTAGGGGAAATGATTTGGGGAGTCTGCTTACGTGTGGTAAACAGTCCCAGCAGAGGCTTATGGTCAGTAAAGACCGTGAAATGCCTGCCATAGAGAAAATCGTGGAATTTTTTAATTCCAGCGACAACAGCCAGAGCCTCCCTGTCTATCTGAGCGTAGTTGCGCTCAGCAGAAGACAATGTTCTGGAGTAATATGCAACAGGAACCTGAGTTCCATCAGACCTGAGGTGGCTCAGGACAGCTCCTACCCCGTAAGGGGACGCATCACATGCGATGCACACAGGAAGAGATTCGTTGAAATGTGCAAGTACACTGTTAGAAGTGAGCAAGGCCTTGACTTTGTTAAAGCAAGCCTCATGTGTATGTGACCACTGCCACACTGCTTGTTTGTCTAGTAGCCTGTGAAGAGGCTCAGCTACACTAGCTTTATGTGGAAGAAAAGAATTGTAGAAATTCAGGAGGCCCAGGAAGGCCTGAAGTTCGGCCTTGGACTTTGGCCTAGGTGCTTCTAAAATAGCTGTCAGTTTGGATTCAGCAGGGTGAATCCCAGCAGCATCAATTTTGAACCCCAGAAATTCAGTAGAAGGCACCCCAATCTTGCATTTGTCTTTTTTGAGCTTGAGGCCTGACTTCCTGAATCTTAACAGAACAGCCCTTAGCCTTTCAGCTAGAATGTGTGTGGAGTCTCCTGCAATTAAGACATCATCAAAGTAGGGGCAAACCCCTGGTATACCCCGTAGTGTGTTTTCCATTACGCTTTGGAAAATCCCAGGAGCGACATTCACTCCAAACTGTAGCCTTTTTACCTTAAAGGCTCCCCTGTGGGTCACAATAGTCTGAGCTATAGCAGCATCATCATCAACAGGCAGCTGTTGATACGCTTGAGCTAGGTCAAGCTTTGCAAAAACGCGCCCCCCCTTGAGGGAGGCCAGAATATGACTGACCACAGGAACAGGATAGGCATGTTGCTGCAATGCCTTATTCAGAGTGCATTTGTAGTCAGCACAAATGCGAATGTCCCCATTTGCCTTTAGAGGCGTGACAATGGGGGTCTCCCAAGGACTGGAATCAACAGGTTCTAGGATTCCCTGTTGAATCAGTTTGTCTAACTCAGTGTCAATTTTACTCTTTAAAGCAAAAGGGACCCTTCTTGCTTTAATTCTAATGGGAGTGACAGTGGGGTCTAGCTTTAAGGACACAGGGGGTCCTTTGAATGTGCCCAGCTGGGGGCTGAAAACATCTGCAAATTCTTTGCAGACTTCCTGTAGGTCGAGTGTTTGTAAGCTGTTGAGTCCTGTGACGTGTATCCCCAGGGCCTCAAACCAATCGAGTCCTATGAGACTCGTTCGTTCACCCCCTACTACTAATAAGTCTAATGGACCTTCAAAACTCTTGTATTGCACGTTAAGGGTGGCCTCCCCCTTAACACACACTCTTGAATTTTGAAAATCTGTTAACACAATGTCAGAAGGCCTTAACTTGGCCTGAGTTCCACTACCGGAACAAATCTTCCTAAATGTATGCAAGGAGATAATTGAAAAGGCAGACCCTGTGTCTAGTTCCATAGATAATGGAACCCCTTGTAGCTTCACCTTGAGTGACAGCTTTTTCTTAATGGGCTTGTGTGTGCCTGTCCTAAGGATGCTTCTTCGCGAAGCACAAAACCCTACCCTATTCTGGCTGGGGAATCTGGTACCTTTCAGGCGCAGTTCTTCCTGAGGTTGTACCTTTCGTCGGCCCAGACACACAGCTGCAATGTGTCCTTGTTTGCCGCATGCCCGGCAGGTAGCGGAGCGGAACTTGCAGTCCGATGCACTTGAGCGGAGCTGAAGAGCTTCCCTTCTGTTTTTATTCCGTCGTGGGGTGGAGATGGTCGACTTCCTCGTCCGGATCCTCCTCGGAGTTCCTTTGGGCGTCTTCCTGGTGCACGGATGCAACCTCTGGACTGTTTCTGATCGGCCGCATGTTCTTGATAGCGCCGCCTGCTGCTTCTTCTGCGGTGACTTCCCTTAAGGCATCTTGGTAGGACAGTTCTTCTTTAGCGAAAAGTCTCTGTTGTAGATCTCGATGCCTTAACCCGCACACGAATCGGTCCCTCAGTCGTTCTTCGAGGTCTTTGAACTCGCAGTGCTTGGCGGCCTTCCGTAATGCGGCGATGAATTCTTTGGCCGACTCGCCGGGCCGTTGATCCCTCTGCTCGAAGGTGTGGCGCCATGCGATGACGGACATCTTGGGGTGGAAGTGCTCTTTCAGTAGCTTCTTCAGATCTGCGTAGCTGACAGACTCTACTGGAACAGGTGCTGCAAGGTTTTCTGCGATGTCGAAGGCGTCTTGACCGCAAACACAAAGCAGGGTGGCAGCCTTCAAGCTCTCTTCCCTCACTTGGTTTGCCTTGAAGTAGTTCTCCACCCTGGCTACGTATGACTCCCACCGCTCTGGATGTGAGACGTCGAATTCCGAAAGCCTTCCGATTTTCGCCATCTTCAGATCTTCAGGAGACGGGTCTATCAGCCAACCTACCCCCGAATGCGCACCGGATTGGCGGGCAGCTGCCGAGTCGACGCCGTTCCTTTCCGCCGCTCAGGACTCCTTGGATAAGCTTACACTTCTTCCTTTCCAGGTAGTGCAAGGCATCCCACCTTCATCGCCAGTGTTGAGTCCTTGGCGGGAAGCAGACACGAGAAGCAGTTGAAGTTCTCAGTTTCCTTTATTCAGCGTTCAGCTTACAAGTAGATGGCTTCAGCAGC
The DNA here is from genome assembly GCF_016545835.1 of Crotalus tigris. NCBI lineage: Eukaryota > Metazoa > Chordata > Lepidosauria > Squamata > Viperidae > Crotalus > Crotalus tigris. The sequence goes on from NW_024096599.1 coordinate 3,867,550, forward strand.
TCCCAAAACCTCCCAGCTTCTTATATAGACGCTTCCCGGGTAAATGTGTTACTTTTCCCGCGCCAGCACCCGCGCATGCGCACGGCGCTGGCGACAGCCTGTCTGGTCCCGGGCAGCTTTGCACCTGCCCGGGACTGCCTGCAAACGCCCGAGCCGTTTGCAAGGCTCGGGACATAACAGAGGGAGCAATAAAACAGAATATTAATTCATGTTCTTAGTTGTGAACATTTTAGAAGCCGAGCTACACAGTGCATATTTTGTATATCCTCTTTGCAACCTCTTTTTCATAAATATTGACTAGACAAACAACTAGGTCAGGTACCTTGGCTCTTTTATAACTCATGGACCAACTCCCAGAATTTCTGAGCCAGCCAAGTCCACTAGTCATAAAAGAGCCAAGGTTGCCTATCCCTAAGCTAGGTAGACTTTTTAACAGCACCATATATATTCTGTTTTTTTATTTCAATATGCACAACTGAGAAGACATAATAGAAAAGAAGAATGAGATTGAAACCCCAGGGTTTTCTGAAGCCTATTTGCCAATTCATACACATGGTAAAAGCAGAACTTGAATCTTTCTGCCTATAGTATATTTCACAAATGTAAGGCATTTTTAAATTACTTGGACATTTATTTTTTTTAAAGGACAACTTGGTTTTTTTTGCTAAAGTGCAATATTTATTTATCTACCAATCATAAGCCCTAAGATAAGCAGTAAAGGGCATTTGATGAATCTTACAATCTAAAATAAAATAAACAAAAAGAATGGGAAAAAAAATCTTGCCAGATTCTGTTTGATTATAATTGTAAATTGCATCTAGTTTGACCATTTTGAGATGGTCTTCTTCATGATCTGGCCACCCAAACCCTGAAATAATGATTCTGGAATTCTACCATTTGAATTGTAAGAAAATTCAGAGAACCTCTAGTAATAGAAATAACTTTTTCAGATACAATGTCCATAGCAAAGAAATTTAGAGTTTACTGACTAATGAGGTGGCAGTTTTCTACAGATTTTATGTTGCTATTGCATTTTCCTTTAATTGAATATTACAGACCTTCTAGGAAAAATCTTGAATAGAATCATGGAGAGAAATTATGCATATTATGATATAATCTGAGGAATTTCTTGTCTATCTATTTAGGGTAGCCTTTTTCTAGAGGTGACACAGGAAATTCAAAAAGTCAAGATGGCAGCTACAGCCCATTTAAAGTGGGTTTGGATCACATGGATCTGGCCTCCATTTTGCCTTTTTTTATCCACTGCCTTGGTCATTCATTGTGTTTCAAAGCACATCTAAAAGAACAAAGGTGTTATATTTCCCATTAAAAACTATTATTCCTGAAGAAGATGGTAGAACACAGTCTGTTCTTGTTTCCCAAATACGCTTCTCTACCAGTGTTTTCTTAATTTTCAGAATTTTCTAAAAGCTGCCAGACAGCCCATTTCTTTCATAGATCTAAAAATGTCATTTATACTTCATGCAATAATAATAAGTTGGCACTAATGGATTAATGGATGGCATGTTTACAATATCCACAATAGCAACAGCTATTTTAGATTTTCCACTGCTGTCTCCTTAACAAAACCCAAGTGTGCTACATTAAACAATAGCCATTTCAGGATTTCTTGAATACAAGAAAAAAATGATTCAACACAGACAGTTTTCCATCTACATAATAACCTATTCTGTTTCCTATGTGATTTCAGTGATTACTTTACTTACTCCATGACAAGTAATTTGTAATATTTCCCATTGTCAGCTCAAATGCTCAAGTATAATTGCGAGAAATATTTTCTCTATCAATAATCACATTATTATTGCAGCATTTCAAGATGAAAAAAGAAAACCCATTTCAAAATAAAAGAGCAGATCAATAGTTTGAGAATAGTTTGATACTGTTGATATGAAAGTGATATATTTAAACAAATTATATAACTTATGTGACTATTTTATTTAACTGATGAGGTTAAATAAATGATATCATCTCAGAAACAGTGATTATTGTTTTCAACCTAAATTTCTGACTTTATTCTTGCTGTCCTTTGAAAATGTACTGAGGAACATTTGGGGAAGGAGTTATTTCAAAGGAAAAGTAAAACCAAAATACCGTTTTTGGATAGTAATAGGTTAAATCAACTATTGAGCCTACAAGGCTATTTCTGGGTACAAGCTTAAAAAAAGTTAAAGCTTTAAAGCAAGTTAACATACTTTTGAGTTGAAAATCTGAAATTCAGTTTTATGTACCGAAGGTCATCAATCATATACAAACTTTGCTGGAAGCAGTATGTTGTGAACTCAGTGAAAATTGTGAAGTAGACTAGACAACATGCAACCCATTTCATAAATATTTCCTTACCTAAAAAGAGAAACAGAATGACCATCAGTGGATTGCTAGTGTTTTGGTTTTAAAATGAAAGAAGAAAATATTTTATTGAAGAAGACATGAGTGTAGGAGGACAAATATACATGGTTTTCATTCAACAAAGGAAGCCCATTTGTGGGTGGTCTGCCATTCTTTAAGAATATTCTAACATTTTCACTTCTTTTTTCTCAGCTTAAAGTGACATACAGATGTGGCCATGCTGAAATACCAGTATCTCTAGATAAACCAGCACATTCTCTATGGTTTGTCCTTGCACTTTAGGTATAGTGACAGCAAAGCATGATACTATTGAAAATTGTGTCTGCTGAAGAGGACACAGACCCCCTGTGATTGCCATCATTTTGATTAATTATACTGTCAGTATTTGCAAGTTACATTCTTCAAGGGTTTTTCTCAATTTCTCAAGGTTTATTTTTTTTGGGGGGGGGGAATACAGAAGAGCTTGTTCATGATTTTCTTATTGACCATGATATTATGCAGAGTCTTGTTTTTTCGGCATCTTCCAAAGTGTTACCAATGATAATCAGCTTGCAACAATCCTTTCTTTGCAGACATCTTTGAATGACAGAAACAGATATGTCCATTAAGTGTCTTCAATGATTTGAAACATACTGGTTTTTTTATAGGATGATGATACATTATCAAGTAGTAGAGGTGAAGAAATGGTATACACCTGACCCAATACATTGGGTTCAAAAATTCTGGAAAACTCTTCCACTGTTTTCCCAATCATCCTTCTTTTCCACCCCTTATTAGTCCCAGTATAGAATCTTGGAGTATTGCTAGATGTTATTGTACAATGTTTTTGCAAATGGAACATGCTTGCAAAGATGAATGAATTCTGTTGTAGTGGTTCTTGCCATATCAATATTCAGTTGCCCAGCAACATTATCTGGAAATATTACTTGATGCCAAGGCTTTTTTTTTTGTTATAGAATGCACAGAATGACGTTCCAGCACCTTTTTTCAATGGAATTTGTGGAAATAAAAAAAGTTCAGTCAGACCTTCTTGCAAAAAAAAAAAAAGATCTCACAAGGAGTTGGAAGGTCTGGCTGAACTTTTTTTAGTCCCACAAACTGCAACAGAAGAGAAACACGCCAGAGCTGGAAAGCAGGTTAGCAAAGAAATGCTTTTCAGAAGAGGGAGGAGCTGCACCAGGAGAAGAGACAGGAAATGGGGATGCCAGTTCCAGAAGGGAGACGTGGGGCAATGCAGGGCAGCAAGCAAGTGCTGTTCTCTGCTCTGCATTCCTGCGCATGGCTGCTGTGTTCTCTGTTCTCCGTGAGACAGGTGACAAAGTACTGGTGGAAGGAAGTGGCGGGGGAGGCTTGTGCTGACTGGTCATGGTGCAAGCCATGGGAGAGTTGGCGGAGGACAAGGAGGGGGCGGCTGTGCCCAGGCAGGTGATCTGCAGGTTGAAGCTTAAAGAAAGCCCCTCCAGCAGTGCACAGTGGCAGTGGAGCCATTCACCATCACTCTCCCCTGCTCCAACTACCCCCCCATCCCATCCACCTTAGCATGGCAGTCCAACTCAGGAGGGGAGTGAAAGGTTGCGGATCAAGGAATGGCCTGGTGGGGGGGAGGGAGGCTGAGTTCCGACACCTTTTTTCTTACAAACAAAGCACTGCTTGATGCTATTGTGGAAGGTGCACAAAGGCAAAAAAATGTCTGGCTTTCTCTCATGAATTTGAAATCCAAGTATCAATGCAATAGTTTCAGAGGGCCCAATATATCTGTCTGTCAAGTACTGTTTGATTTTGTCTTCTCTGTTCAATAAAAAAAATTGCCTATCATGGTATACTTGATATACTTTGATGTTTAACAGATTTAACTAATGAGCATATTTGTACATTGAGATGACAATTGAACACCTTCAACAGGTACATGATCAGGTACCATTGAGAAGTTATAATCTGTCATCCTGCTTTATGGCCTCCTGTTTCTGAAAACTCATTCTTGTAGATAGGTTATGAATCATCACCATAGCAGATATGCTTGTTGAATGCCTTTCAGTATCTCTTACTGCATGTACTATTTTACCAACACACCGAGTTCCTGTTGGAATGAGGACCATGCATCATGTACTTCAGTACCAATTTATGTAGCTCTGGATCTTAATTTGGATCTGATATTTTGGCTTACACAAATATACTATAACTTTGTGCTTCACCAAGCCACAGCAGATAGTGCAAATGAGGCAGTTGCATTGTCTAATATTCTTCCTGAACTTGTTTTGATATTTTGCTGAATTCAGATTATTTTTTTAAAATGAGATTACATTTGTTGGCATAGCTGCCCCTTTTTCTGCACATTTTGCTTGCCCAATTTTAGACTGATGAGAAAAGGGATGGATAATAAGAGGGAGTCTATAGATTGAGGGGAAATTAACCTTTTAAAAAGTGAAGCCCATCTATTTTACAGTATCTACAAAAAATAGACATATAGAGGTCTGACTTAGTAAAATGTTCCTGCCAATATATAGGTTGCTATTAAAAACAAAGCAATCTGCAGGTTTTGTTTTGTTTCCCCAAATGTGATGACATTTGCTGGCAGTGGAAAATGTATGATTCAGTATCTCTGCCATAAAGCACTATATGTTAAGAATGCCCCTGATGAATATGCCCTTGGCTTTGAACAGAGACTTGTCAATCAGCCAGTAAACCTTTCTTCCTGTCTTGGCATTTTACAGAAAAATACATTTTTCAAATACAGCTTTCATGCGATACTCCAAAATGCTAAATCATTCACAATGCTTTATTTCATTTTGTCCTCTTTAAAGGGACCTCACGTCTTCATGGACCCAGAAAAAATGACCTTTTCTTTTAGGATTATCTAAGGATCTTGAATATTAATTATCCATCATCTTGATATTTATTTCATAGACTGCTTGGCTCATGTGCTTGAGATACATGCAGCAATTTGTTTTTCCCTCAGCTTTCTGGAATTTTCTTGGTATCTCCATGAGACATACTATAGTTTGGATTAACAGGTTACTAGGTGAGCTGAAGTGAGGGGAAGGGATGGTTAGTAGATAGACATCCCAGTTTATAGCACCAACTTGTGATCCTTGCATAATTATCATTGCAAAATTATTTAATACTTCTGTGAACATTGTTGGACAAACATTTTGGTACAAGTATTTCTAAAATACATTGTATTCAATGAAAATGCTATACCACACTATAGTATTTTCTTGGATTTATATATAGAAGTTAACTGCTTTATAAGCTTGAAAAATCATAAGGATTTATTGCCAAACATAAACTTTTTTCTTGTTAAAAATAATAGTCCATTATCCATCAAAATCTGTCACCATATAATAGTCTCCAAACTTATTTAAAAATGTATATATCCATTTATTAACAGGAAGGCAGAGAATTCCCCCTTATTTCTGTTGCAGTATAAATTAATATTGGTTTAGAGAAAATACCATTTTCTTTCAGAAGGAAAATCTTAACTGTGAAACACAAGTGATGGTTTTTTTTCACTGTGATTTTATTGCATGAAGAAATGCATGGAAGTGATGTTACATGTGAAAATAATTACATGTGCAAAAAAAGCTCTAATATATTTAGATAATGTCCAAAGATTAATTTCAGAAATTAACATAAAAAAGGAGGATTGTGACTTTTCATCCCAAGCCTTCAGTCTTCATGAGAACTGATGCCATTTTAAAACAGGAGTCCAAGTCTGCATTATTTTAAATGGCTGCTTCAGATCAAGACAACCTCCAAAATTGAATCAAGTTTGGATCCTGAGCCTAGCCATCTTTAAAGTGAGCACCTTCATATGTCACCAAGATTGACTTTATATCAACTTTGAGTTGGTACCTGCTTAAGGTGCCAAAGCTTAGGGGATGCCACCACTGGCCTTCTTTCTGAATACTTTTTTTTAAAAAAATATTTACAATGACCAGAAGAGGCACCATCCATCAATCTGTTCTAGGGATGCATATACCATTGAACTGAAACAGTATGCCACAGAATGCATTGTGTGATTCAGGAAACAATAGAAGTCACACTCTGCTGAATTTGACAACATCCCTCCAGTTCCTTAAAAATTCTAGTTGTATGAGTCTATTGTAGAAGGTTGAATTAGAAGGGGGAAAAGTTGTTAGCCCTTTGAGATAGGCAAGATGAAGAAACAGAAGTAGCAGGGATCATAGGTATGTTCTTTTGTGTTGTAAGGTAGGGTAGAAGACTCTTGAAAGCCTGTCAGAAGTCATCTGTGCCTGGTCTTATATCAGACTAAATCAAAGCATGGTTATTTTGAGTTTCTTTCTTATACTTTATATTTCCCCAGATTGGGCTGCTGTTTTTCTTCTGTTTATTATTCTCTTCTTGCTTTTTAATTCCAGAGCTCTGTTTGGTCACCAAAGCGGCTTTAGAATGAGTGGAGATGCACAGGTAACCCTAATCATTGTTCCTTTCAACCTGATATGTTGTTTCCAGAGATCATGCTACAGCCTGCAGAAGACAGCTATGCAATCTGCAGCTGCTTTAAGAAGCCACTGCATGCTGAAAAACACTTTTTTTTTTCCTTTAAAAATCAAAGTGCTTCATATATTGAGTCTGTAAAACCTGGAGTCCAAATGCTAATGAAGTCTCCTTCAGTAGTTTGGTACATTGAGGCCAAGTGTAGCATGATATATTTAAGATGCAGACTCAGAAATAACATGGAAGTTATTAAATTTCTATGGCTCAGTTTAATGTTTTTTTTAAATTTCTTTTGTATTGCTGTTCTTTGGTTAGAAATATGTTGATACAAACTGTAGGAACACATGGAATTGTTTATATAATTACACATTTGATGCTGCTTAGTGGAATGCAGACATTTTCAGTTGACTCTTTATGTACCACATAAATTTTTTTTTTAAAGAATATATTTTTACATTTGGGTTGCAAACTTAAGTTGGCAACCTTTAATACATCTTCGGTTAAAAAAAATAAAATCGCTGTTGAAACTATAAATGTTAAGTTAATGTTGTTTAAATAAAATATGAGCATGCTAAAATCCACCCACATTTTAACTGCGTTAGTTTATGAATATGCAGTCTTGCCCAGTTTCATCCCCTATGCACGCTGGCAGAATCCAAATGTGGAACATTGAAGACATAATTGATCCTGTTTATTTCAACTCATTTTAGATAATCCTACTGGGCTGGGATGGAGTCACTGAAGCAGTAGGTGTGAGCTTAAATGGACTCCAGAAGATGGTAGAGGACAGGAAGTCCTGGAGCAATGTTGTCCATGGGGTTGCGATGGGTCGGACACAACTTTGCAATTAACAACAACAACTTTATTTATCTGGACTAGATTCAGGCTCTTGTATTTTTAGATGGGCATACTGAGGAGGTAGGGATTCTGCTTCAGAAGTGACACAAGTTTCGACCAATAATGCTGTACACAGCCTTGCTCTATAGCTTTGTGTACACTATATGCTCTAGCACAGTATTTCTCAGCCTTGGTAACTTTTAAGATGCTTAGAGTTGAGCTCCAGAATTCTTAAAGTTGTCAAGGTTGAGAAAAACTACTTTGAAAGGTCTCTACAGTCAGCAGGAATCAGAAACTGATTCAACTGCACCAAAACAAACTGCACTCCATTAATTGTTATTAATCATACAAGAATTTCTTTCAAATTTGACTAATATTTTGGGAGAGAATTGAAACAGATCCAGGAAGTACTTATACTTGATTGGACCATTAGTCACTTGATGTTAGTATTGTTTATAATGTTAACAATAGCTGTTTAATTTCTCAGGTCAGATTTGTTTCAGCCATACATGGAAATGATAAGCATAGATACTGGAATCTTTGCATATAAGCATCTATTCTAACTTAAAGCCCTTCCTCATCAACTACTTTGTAAGATTGTGTACAAAATTTAAATTAAGTGCTTCATCAATAATTTTTTTAAAGGTCTTGCTATGTGATTTTCAAGTTAACTTTACCTAAATTGCTCCCAAAGTTACAGGAGAACAACAAATAAATATTATATCATATATAACTTTTCGGAATGTAGCACATGTGGGCTATCTGGCACTTCTCAAAATAGATGGAAGTTCAGTTTTGTAATATGATATTTAATTTATCCAAATTAAAAAACTGTCTTTTTTGCATTTCAAACTGAAAATTATATCTCTTTCTGTCTTATCATAGCATTACTTTCATAAATACATAGAACTGAATTGCACACATTTTTAATTTTTGATCAGTCAGTTCAGACATTTTCCATTGTAAAAGAATCTCAATTGCATACTATTAATACAGTATATCAAATTGGCTTATTTCTCTAATTAGAAATAATCCTGAAAATGAACTCAGAAAATGTGTTCATTTTGCATGTTATGTTACGTTACGTTACATTACGTTACGTTACCTTACCTTACCTTACCTTACCTTACCTTACCTTACCTTACCTTACCTTACCTTACCTTACCTTACCTTATCTTATCTTATCTTATCTTATCTTATCTTATCTTATCTTATGTTTTAGGATATTGAAACGAGTTCCCAGAATTCTATTCATGATGACCAAATTAATCATAATATTATTGCCATTCATTTCAAGTGACAACATAGCAGAACACAGATGTTAATCCAAAGTCAGTTAAGTAATTAAGGGTGTCATGCTAACAATGATAGAAGTATTGAAGTATAGTAGAATCAGCAATTATTATGGATACTTGAAACCAAGGAAAACAGACCAAAGGTAAAAAAAGGGCAGAAATAAAACTAAGTATGGTAATAATTTTATGAGAAAGAAAAGCATTGTTTGAAGAAACCTGAACAGTTCCAATGCATGTATCCACAACAAAAAAGTAAAAAAAAACTAATCTCCATTAAAAACTTGCTTGAATAGTAACAGCTTTAATTGGTGTTTAAATAAAAAGCACAACAGACTTAATTGCTCACAATTGAGTGCTACAATGCTTCATTTAATTGTTTGTTTGTTTATAAATGTTATATACTGCAATTTCTTGGGTTTTTTTTTTTTAAAAAAGTTCAAACTGGAGATGCAATTGAATTAATAAAACAGTTAACATCATTTAATTTTAAAGCAGTTACTGCTGAAAATTTGAACAAATCAGTTGGCAATTCTGAGGCTATAGACTGCATGTGGTTCATAGTTTTCTCTTTATTGTTTGTTAATTCCTGTGTTCCAGTCACAAAATTTAAATTGCTGGATTTCAGAACTCAAATTTTCAATTAATTGAGTAAGTAATTTAAAGTGTGGGAAAGAGAATTCTTGTTCCTATCTCTCACCCCAGCACTTTTTAAATTTAACCAAAAAGGTGAAAATCAATCAAATAAACAAAATCTTTCCAATTCCAGTGAAGTCATTTGATCAGTTACACCAGATCAAGGAGAGAATTCCATACAGAACTATGTGCATTGTAAATGCTCTGTCTTGGATCAGAATACAACAAATCACTAGCAAATGTAACTCTCTGGAGGATATGCCACTAGATCTTAATAGCCAAGCAGAATCTCTGCTATACACCCACGTCATTAGCAAAATCAGTCTGTCTTTAGCATGACAAATTCCTTAAATGTAGCTTTAGAGCAGAATAACTCTCAGTACAATGTTTTCAAAACAAATATGATCTTATAGCAGTTCCACAATTAACAGTTACATAGTTGTTTTGCCAGCAATCTGAAATGTAATCCTGTAAACAGAGGTTCCAAATAAAATTTTATTGATAGGCTAATAATGGTTTATTATTTCTTGTAAGCCATTTATGAAAGTTTGTTATCTCAAGATCTGAACTGATCAGCAATCACTGTCTGTTCCATACATCTTGTGTGAATGTTTCTTATACACTATTTCAGATAGGCAGAACTTGACATGTGATATCTCATAACAACACTTTTTTTTCCCTCGTGGTCATTAATTGTGTAGAAACACACACCTACACAGCTTTCACTCACAGATGCACACATTCTGTTAAACATTGTCAAAGACTGATAGAATAACAGGTGGCTTAGAAGTATTCGAAGTAAATAGTAAATACCATCAATTGTAGTGATACTATTTAATTTGACCACCCTGGCATGTTACTTTAAAAAAGGTGTAATATGCATGGCTCCTCCTTTATATGCATATGAATATATGTTTTCCCCTACTAATTCTTGTTGTCATCACTGCAGATATACCTAATGTTGATGGAGCTCCTGCAAACAGTTTTTTTTTCTCAGTCTATTTGCTCAGACTAGTCAATACAGCAAGTAAAAAATAAATATTCTGTCTATATCACCATAGCAACTAATGAACAAACAACTAGTGTCCGTTCTTCCTTTTAAACTTTTTTTTTTAGTAAAGTGAATGAATTCCTCAAAGGAAAATGAATGAAGAAGAAAACTCGCAACAAACAAACAAACAAACAAACAAAAAAGACTTGTACTAATTTTGACCTGTTTGTCCAAGTTAAGAATATGCTAAGGTATAAACCGAGCTTCTCACAGCATGATTGCTTTGGATCAATTTTATTTGGAAAGAACTGTTTTTAAAACTTACAAACTTAAAATTAATTAAAAAATATTCTTGACATTGTATTCAACTTATGCAGGTGTTATGCTGAGAACAACAGAAGTTTTAATAGAACAACCAGATCAATCACTGTATGTTGAAGATGCCTCTGTACTTCTTAATGCATTCCAGTATTAAGGAACACAAGACTTGTGGACTTTGATTATTTGCATATATACCACTGGAAAAGAAAAGTGTGCACCGGTATTTCAACAATTATTTGTTGATGTGTGCCATTTGTCCACATTTGTTTATCAAAGTTTTTCAACAAATGATCAATAAAAATTGATGGTTAAAGGTTTGGAAGTTATGTTTACAACATAATGCCTACCTAGGACTTCTCCTTATTCTCCCCCCCCCTCTGTATTGCAGTGCTGATGAGGGTTGAAATTAGGTAGATCCTCTAAGGCTGTGTAGATTTTTACTTTTTCTGTCAATTACTCTAGCAGAATATTTTTTTTAAAAAAAATACTTATTTAAAATATTGCTACAGCTGCTCATCTCATTTAATACAACCCTGGGTAAAAAGATAAAAAGAATAAAAGCAATATAAGCATTTAAAAAACAAAACAGAAGAGGCCCAGATCCTAAACACAGAATATACATGAATACTTATCACAGCTTTCCTGGATTCCAGCTTCATGACCCCACTTGTCCACCGTGGCTTGTGGGAAAAGTCAGGTCTTTTCAAAAGGCCACGAGAATAGGAACCTGTTGAATGTCAGGGGGAAGACGGTGCCAAGATGTTATCTTAAAGAGGAACACCCCCCATTAAATCACTCTAATGTAAATACTATCTAATATTTTGACTAGAAAAAATAGGTTTTTCTTTTTTATCATGAAGTTTTATACTTGGTATAGAGTTGTGCCATCCGATTACATTGTATCTTTTTCATTATCCATGGCCAGCTGGTTAAAAATGAGACTCATCCTTACCAGTAAGTGCTTATAAAACGGAATGGTGAACTCTTAATGAAAGGATATGAAAGGATGTTCATTTTACACTGCAGAAATTAATACCTATGAATGATGGCTGCTTTTGTAGCCCATAAAATTTGCAACAAAATGTACTAAAAACAGATAGGTTGTGCAATATTATGCATGTAGCAATTATCATGTAGGCATTTGATTATATTCATTTATATTAATGGAACAGTTTTTATTTATAGGTTTGTAAACATTTCAAACGCTATTACCTATTGCCATTATTTCATTCTTCTTGACAGCATACATTATCTTTTGTTTTACAGCTGTGGTGAAGTGTAGCAGGCAAATGGAATCTTTGCATCCAAATATATTCAACGTCTGGATTATGAAATTAAATTTCAGCACTGGCAAAATGGTAGCATTTTCTCTTCAAAGGTCAGTGTGATAGCACCCAAATCTACTTTCCATCCTATCCATCAGGTTAGATCACCTTTTTTTTTCAGAATACAGTGAGCTCCTCACCATGGCAACAATTTTAATCAAAATAGGAAAAGCTAAGAATTCCAGTTCTCTATTCAGATAAGGTATTTAATTGCTAATGCAGACCTTTGAAGACTCTTGTTCATCCTTGAAAGATGAAGAACAATGGACATGTTTTGATTCAAAAGGGAAGGATTATATAAGGTTGCCTATCTTTTAGGAAGACTGCAGCAAAGAAATATATTGAAATACTGTTGTGGAGTAAATTCCAAATACAGATAACGGTCAAGGAAGACAAAGACCAATAGCAAAGTAATAATAAGATAGCTGAAGATTGGATAGGAAAGCAAATTTAATGTTACGCTTATTATAATTAAGATACCAGCATGTATCTTTGACTGCTACCATCCTGGATTAGTTTGCTTAAATACAGGTGCTCCTTGACTTACAACCACAACTGAACATAACATTTCTGTTGTTAAGTGAGTTTTGCCCCATTTTACGACCTTTCTTACCACAGTTGTTAAGTGAATTGCTGCAGTTGATAAATTAGTAACCCAGTTGTTAAGTGAATCTGGCTTTCCCCATTGACTTTGCTTGTCAGAAGGTTGCAAAAGGTGATCATGTGACCCTGGGACACAGCAACGGTCATAAATATGAATCAGTTGCCAAGTGTCTGAATTTTGATCACGTGATCTTGGGGATGCTGGAAAGGTCATCCGGGTGAAAAGGGGTCATAAGTCACATTTTTCAATGCCGTTGTAACTTTGAACTGTCACTAAATGCCTAATATGTGGGATAACTCTTTTTGCTGGCCAGCCATTCCTGAGAATTCTGAAAACTGTAATTTGGAAATGTATTTAAATTCTGCATTAGAGTGAACATTCCCATTTAAAAGTACAATTCCCAAGTTTTGGGGGAGAGAAGAAATAATTGTTAAATTATGATGATTAGGGCAAAAATAGCTATTCATTTGCCACCTTTCTTATATTCAAAACAGCTTACTGTCAATAATCAATACAGTACAAAAAATAGTAAATAAACTTGCAGAATAAAGCAAGCATCAATAACTAAGCAAAATTTTTATTTGGGTTGTCTCAAACTAATAAAACAGACCTGTCAGATCAATATACAGCATTTCAAAAATAAATATGTATTTTATCATTCAACATTTGAAGCAAGCATTAAATCAGCCTTCTCCAACTTGGCATTCTCCAATATACTGAAATTATAATATTCTAAGTGCTTATTCTGAGACTTCTGAGAAGCATACTTAGGGATTATAAAAAGAGAAAGTTGCAATAAACCTAATGGAAAAGCTAGTAGAACTGGAGGACCAGAAATGGGCTCTTTTCAAGAAATTAGCTTTGTCGCATTTAATCTGTTTAGCAACAAGCATTCAAGCATAGGATAGAGAAAAACTTCAGTCTTCTGACAAGTGAGAAGGTAAGAGACTGGAGTGGAATTTGGTTTGTTATCATATCTTTAACTTCTCACAGTGTTTAATCCTCACCCCACCACCTTTTTGAAATTGGTTCTTCATCATTAGAAATAATGATTGCTTGGTTAGAAGCAATTGTTAGAAAAAGCCCCAAATTTGTAATTATTCCAAGGTGAAAAAATTAAAATATTTTCTTCCAGGCACTGCAGCTTGCAGTGTTTTGCTAAATGCAGAAGGTTGCAGCCATCCAAAAACAGTAGGGACAGGACTCATGAATCCCAATTCATGAAATCTGATCAATATTAATTGATAAAGGGATAGTAATTGGAATCAACTGGGATTCATCATTGAACTTTGTTACAAAAAATACTGAAGGACATGGTTGCTTTGAGCAACATTCATTTTTAACATGATGATAAATGTTTAATTATTTCTTAAGAAGTATAGTAGGTTGTATTGAAAAGTGTGATAACTTTTATTCTTGAAAAGTTGTTCTTTCACAAATATTTCAGGCTATAATGGTTTAACTCATAAGCTGCTCCTTGCTATTGCTTCCTGCATTTGGCATTTTGTAGCATAACTGAATATGGAGGTTTTGTCCATTCATCCATCACTGTCAGTAACTTTTGATAGATCTTTCCCCCTATGGATTTTTCTAATTTTCTAAAGGCCATCACATTTTCTGCTATTAAGTTTCATAAATTAGTTATGCAGTGTGTTCTATATTCTGTAAGCTGAGACCATTTGTTTTAAGCAGTATTTTGGTATAGATCAGGTAGACCTTAAAATGGTCATATTTAATTTCAAGATATTTTCCAGAGGCATTGAAACAAGTTTGGCTCAGTACTTCCTTCTGAGTGGAGAAAACTTACAGTACTTGAAATCAAAACTAGATGTGTTTAATGAAGAATATAAAGTAATTTTTATTACAAAATTAAACCAATCAATTCTTCTCCTTGTAAATGATTAAGCATTTGTTTATTAATCAAATTTATATAGCTGTCCACCTCTTCCAGAGGAGCTGCCCCTTTTCTTCAACATCTTGACAGTGGACCAGTTGTGGCAGTAAGGTGCATTTTTATTCCTGTATAAATGATATATGTTATTTCAGCATGTGAAATGTCATGTAGTAACTTTGCTGCTTAACATAAAATACTGCTGAGTTTAACCTCTAGCAAGTTCTAGGGCTTGGATTATTATTAGTTTCTTGGTATAATCCCAGTTAATAAATGACAGCTGTGTGCTTTTACAGTTACTCCCTAGTTTATCTGTGAATGACATACATTGATTTGTTTACATGGGAACTTCATCTTAAAATGGAATGTTGCAGAATGTACGTAAAGGGATGTATCCTGACCAGATGCTATCCTAAATCATATATATCTCTTTGTCATTTGTCAGGTAAATGCTAATATCTAAGGCAGAAAATGGTTGTTAATTAATGAAATCAGAAAGGATCAGTGCTTTAAGTTCCTGTTTTCTTGACAAATGAAAGAACTATTTTCCTTTTAAGTTTTTCTAGGAATATTGAACAGAAAACATCACAAAGGGGAAGAACTAATATAGGACTTGCTTAACCTATAAAAGTGTCAGCTTTCTCTAATTTTGGTGCTGCATGAATACTTTAGTGCTCATAAGTCCTCTGGGTAGTATGAACATTTCTGAGCATATCAGGAAAGGACTGGGAAAGGCTGAAAAATAAAAGTAAGCCCAGATTCATTTATTATTTAAGATTCTTATGCATTAAACGAGTAAGGTTTATTTTCTTTTCTGCCATGTGGAGAATGCTGACAACTTGCTTTTGCTAGTGAACCAATGATTCAAGCATTTCTTAGGTATAGAAGAGGGAGAAAAGCAGAACAGCAGGCTTCCAATGAAGCTGCTTTCCACAAGTTCCCTTTTCTGACCTTTCACTTTATCCCAATTATATTTAGTAGATGGCTTTATTTTCTTTGCCTATGATCTTGCAAAGGATCTTGGCAGTAGCATATGTTAGTTGGTATTTCTGGATTTAAGTTTTGTGATACCCAAGCGATGGCTTCTTTCCCATTACAGATTGCATCCTTCCTGGTCTTTCACAGTTTAAATAAATTCAAAGGGAAGTCATCCTCAGGAAATTCATTTCATTCCACTTTTTCAGTTTAGAAAGTAAGAGGGAGGGGAAATCTAAATGGAAACTTCAATGAAGTTGAAGCTATTGGTATTCATATCCATCCTCGTTAGGATGCATAATATCCCAAATTAGTTTGTCTTGATGCTAGGGCATGTGCCATTCAGTTGTTTTAAGTTACTGCCAACAGATATTCTGAATTTTTTTTTTAACCTGCTCTTTTTTCAGCTTGATGAAAGAAAATTAGAAAGGTCAAAGAAGACGGAGAAACTCTTAAAGCTGGAGTTTAGTGTTTTTGCATTTATTTAGATATAATTTCTCCAAGGGATGTGCACATGAGTGTGTCTTAATTTTCAGTGCCTAGTCACTTTTCCAGCATGAATTACCTAGCTTTTTGTTCCTTAATTAAATCACAAGCAAAAACATCCTGAAGGCATTTTTCTCATTCTGGGGAAGGCACAGATGGTGCTATCATTGTTAAGGATAAAAATCTACCTTTAAGAAATTGTTGGAAAATTCCTTCTTCCTCTAATCTAGAATCATGTGGATAAATTCTTCACCCTATTTCTCATTTTAAATTTGTAGAGAATGCTCAACCATAGTTTCCCAATGTGAAAAGGCTACCCATTGGATTAGATCCAGATAATCTGTTCTCAGAAAACATTGAGACAGAAAAATGAAAACTGTTCTGCTTCTGTTTAATAAGGCCACTATACTGGATAAAGGGGCTGTATGCTAATCTGTTATGATTTATATGCCTTATAATTCATAAGGCTGCCAATTTCCAAAGATGATTTTGGGCAATGTATAAAGGTTAAAATCATCACCACAATTTACCAAATCAAGGACCTGAGAATACAATCCAACTCACATTCTCATAAAGAATAATATTTATTGTTGTATATTTATATTTATAATATTTATTTGTTGTATAATTTGGACAAAACTCAGCAGCACTTTTTCGTGCGGTTGCTGATAAAAACAGGATCGCCAACATGATTGCCAACGTCCGATAATGGATATGGCACAAGAAGGAAAAGAATATCCCTTCTGCTTCAATGAAGTTTGTATTTACGTTCTTTATTTTATAAAATGTTCAAGCTGACTCTGAAGGTTTACAAAAAGAACAATAGAAAATATAAAGATGCAAAACCCAAAAAGGAGACTCCAAGAAGCCATACCAACTAGAAACTAAACACCACACAAAGAGTTCCATCACCTATTCTGACCCAGAGCATGAGGGGAGGGACTAGGTCCTGAGCACTCATTTAAATAAGACCCAAATTCAGTAAGAAGGAAAATTAAAAGAGAACCAGACAGATGCAAGGGTAATTGTTCAGACTCTTCACTGATATTTCCTCCCCCACCCAAAAAAAAGAGTGATAACTGTTATGTCCTGAGCCTGTGGAAGCAGGCTCGGGGCATTGCAACGGTCCTGGGCAGGTGCAAGGTGCCCGGGACCAGACTGGCTGTCGCCAGCACTCGCGCGCATGCGCAGGTGCGAGCGTGCCAAATGTTGCAGTTTGGCCCGGGAATCACCTATAAAAGAGGCAGGGAGATTTGGGCGTTGTCGCCGTCTTGTAACCAGTATGCTGAACATAAATAAAGAGTTCCTGAGAACTAGAACTGCTTTTCGTGTCGTTGCCATTTCGCGAAGGACTTAACACTGGCGACGAGGGTGGGATTGCCTTACATCGACTGAAGACAGGTGTAAGCTTACCCTGAGCCGTAGGAATGGCATTGACTCGGCAGCTACCCGCCAATCTAGCGAGCATCGGGGGTAGGCTGGCTGATAGACCCTTCCTTTTCTACAAAAATGGCAAAAGTTGGAAGACTTTCAGAATTCAACGTCTCGCATCCGGAAAGAT
The DNA here is from genome assembly GCF_016545835.1 of Crotalus tigris. Taxonomy (NCBI): domain Eukaryota; kingdom Metazoa; phylum Chordata; class Lepidosauria; order Squamata; family Viperidae; genus Crotalus; species Crotalus tigris. Next base: position 3,885,294 of record NW_024096599.1, read on the forward strand.
GGGAGTCCTACGTAGCCAGGGTGGAAAACTATCTTAAAGTCAATCAAGTAAGAGAAGATAGTTTAAAAGCCGCCACCCTGCTGTGCGTTTGCGGTCAAGATGCATTCGAAATCGCTGAAAACATAGCAGCACCTATACCTCTAGAATCTGTTAACTACACAGATCTCAAAAAACTACTAAAGGAACACTTCCAGCCCAAGTTGTCCGTCATCGCTTGGCGCCACACCTTCGAACAGAGGGATCAGCGACCCGGAGAATCAGCCAAAGAATACATTGCTGCGCTGAGAAAAGCCACTAAACACTGCGAGTTCAAGGATCTAGAAGAACGGCGGAGAGACAGATTTGTATGCGGACTGAGGCATAGAGAATTGCAGCAGAGACTTTTTGCTAAAGAAGACTTATCATTCCAAGATGCCTTGAGAGAGGTTACTGCAGAAGAGGCAGCGGGCGGCGCCATCAAGAACATGAGGCCGATCAGAAGCACTCCAGACGTTGTGTCCGTGCACCAGGAAGGAGTCCAAAGGAACCCAGAGGAGGATCCTGACGATGAAGTAGACCGTCTCTCCCCCACGAAAGAAAGGAAACAGAAGGAAAGCTCTTCAGCTCTCCCCAAGTGCCTCGGTTGTGGAGGTCGCCACAAGAGGACCAACTGTAGATTCCGCTCCGCTATCTGCAGGGCATGCGGAAAACAGGGACACATTGCAGCTGTGTGTCTGGGCCGTCAGAAGGTACAACCTCGGGAAGAATTGCGCCTGAAAGGTACCAGGGTCCCCAGCCAAAACAGGGTGGGTTTCTGTGCTTCGCGAAGAAGCATCTATAGGACAGGCACACACAAGCCCATCAAGAAAAAGCTGTCACTTAAAGTGAAGCTACAAGGGTTCCATTGGCTATGGAACTGGATACGGGGTCTGCACTTTCAATCATTTCCATGCACACGTTTAGGAAGATTTGTTCTGGCAGCGGATTTCAGGCCAAGCTGAGGCCTTCCGACATTGTGTTAACAGACTTTCAAAACTCCAGAGTGGAGTTTTGTATGTTAAGGGGAGGCCACCCTTAACGTACAGTATAAGGATTTTGAAGGTCCACTAGATGTAATAGTAGTAGGGGGTGAACAAACGAGTCTCATAGGACTCGATTGGTTTGAGGCCTTGGGAATACACGTCACAGGGCTCAATAGCTTGCAAACAATAGACCTACAAGAAGTCTGCAAAGAATTTGCAGATGTTTTCAGCCCCCAGCTGGGCACGTACAAAGGACCCCCTGTGTCACTGAAGTTAGACCCCACTGTCACCCCTATTAGAATTAAAGCAAGAAGGGTCCCTTTTGCTTTGAAAGGTAAAATTGACACAGAATTGGACAAATTGATTCAGCAAGGAGTTCTAGAACCTGTTGACTCCAGTCCTTGGGAGACCCCCATTGTCACGCCTCTTAAGGCAAATGGGGACATTCGCATCTGTGCAGATTACAAATGCACTCTGAATAAGGCATTGCAGCAACATGCCTATCCTGTCCCCGTGGTCAGTCATATTCTGGCCTCCCTCAAGGGGGGGGTGCATCTTTGCAAAGCTTGACCTAGCTCAGGCAAATCAACAGCTACCTGTTGATGATGCTGCTGCTGTAGGTCAAACCATTGTGACCCACAGGGGGGCATTCAAGGTAAAGAGGTTACAATTTGGAGTAAATGTCACTCCTGGAATTTTCCAAAGCATAATGGAAAACACACTACGGGGTATACCAGGGGTTTGCCCCTATTTTGATGATGTCTTAATTGCTGGAGACTCTACACACAACTTAGCTGAGAGATTAAGGGTTGTCCTGCTAAGGTTCAGGCAAACGGGCCTCAAACTTAAGAAGGACAAATGTAAAATTGGGGTGCCTTCTACAGATTTTCTGGGATTCAAAATTGATGCTACCGGGATTCACCCTGCTGAATCCAAATTGAAAGCTATTTTGCATGCTCCTAGGCCAAAGTCCAAGGCCGAACTACAGGCCTTTCTGGGCCTTCTGAACTTCTACAACTCCTTCCTTCCAAACAAGGCTAGTGTAGCCGAGCCTCTTCATAGGCTCTTGGACAAACAGGCAGTGTGGCAGTGGTCACAAAAACACGAAGCAAGTTTCAATGAGGTTAAGGCCTTACTCACTTCTAACAGTGTGCTTACACATTTCAATGAATCCCTTCCTGTGTGCATCGCTTGTGATGCTTCTCCTTATGGGGTGGGAGCTGTACTGAGCCACCTCAGACCAGATGGAACTCAGGTTCCTGTTGCACATTACTCCAGAACCTTGTCTTCTGCAGAGCGAAATTATGCTCAAATTGACAGGGAGGCTTTAGCTGTTGTTGCTGGAATCAAAAAATTCCATGACTTCCTATATGGCAGGCATTTCACGGTCTGCACTGACCATAAGCCTTTGTTGGGGCTGTTTACTACACATAAACAAACTCCCCAAATCATCTCCCCCAGGATGCTGAGATGGTCTATCTTTCTGTCTGCCTATGAGTTTTCCTTACTTCACAAACCTTGGAAAGAAATGGGCCATGCTGACGGCCTCAGTAGATTACCCCTGCCAGTTGTAGAAGCTGACCCTGCACCAACAATCAATATTCTCTCCATTCAGGCCTTGCCTGAGTCCCCTTTAGATGCAAGGGATGTGGCTGCTGAATCAGCCACAGATCTCACACTTTCGCGTGTCCTTTCTTGGGTTTTATCTGGATGGCCAGAGAGCTGTCCAGGCACTGAGTTTCATAGTTTCTGGTCCAAAAGGAACGAGTTGTCCACCTTCCAGGGTTGTCTGCTTTGGGGGAGCAGAGTTGTCATTCCTGCCTCAATGAGGACTAGGGTCTTAGGTTCCCTCCACGAGGGTCATCCTGGCATTGTACGTATGAAGGCGCTTGCGCACAGCCATTTGTGGTGGCCTGGGTTAGACAGAAACATTGAAGCTAAGGTGCATGCATGCCACCTTTGTCAACGTTCGTGCCCTGAAATGCCCCAAGCTCCTGTACATAGATGGGAGGAAACACAGTCTCCATGGTCTAGGGTGCACATTGACTACGCTGGGCCCTTTCAGGTCAATTCTTCTTGGTCCTAGTTGATAGCCATTCAAAATGGCTTGAGGTTGTACCTGTCTCTTCCACCACCACTGCAAAGACTATTCAAGTACTGAGGGGGATTTTTGCTGCACACGGGCTTCCTGATGTCCTCATATCTGACAATGGCCCTCAATTCACTTCTTCCAAATTCCAAGCTTTCTTACAGGCCAACATGATTCGTCATGCCACCTCTGCGCCTTTCCACCCGTCCACCAATGGTATGGCTGAACGCATGGTTCACATCACCAAGGACGCCTTGAAGAAAATTACCTATGGAGACTGGCATCACAGGTTGGCTGACTTTCTCCTTTCTTATCGCACTACACCTTCCACTTCTACTGGGAGGAGTCCAGCTGAACTTCGTTGGGGGCGCAAACTGACTACCAAGCTTGACCGGTTGCACCCGGACAGACTACCTTCCACAATCACACACCCCAGGGCACCTAGACAACTGCTTGTGGGTGCCCCGGTTTGGACTCGTAACTATGGGCCTGGTCATTCATGGGTCCCTGCCACTGTATCCAGGGTCACAGGTCCTTTGTCCTACGAGGTGTCCCTGGATGACGGTTGTGTCCTGCGACGACACATCGACCAGCTCTGCACTAGACGGGACCTTCCCACTGAGACTCCTGGGTCTTTTCCAGGGGGGAAGGGGGAACCCTTTGGGCAAAGGGAAGAGTGCGGGCTGCCGCCTATCATTAACGAGGGAGCTACAGACAGCTCATTCCGAGATTTCGCGAGTGCTCCAAACAGGAATCCATGGAGCCCAACTAGAACTCAGGCACCAGTGCCTACTCCAGCCAGGGAGTCACCCCGGGGGCATAATCACTACTCACCCGCATTACTTAGTACTCCATTCAGGGAGGATATCCGGGAACGTCCAAACAACCCACACCCTGCAAGAGAGCTGGCACACATTCCGTCTAGTTGGCCCAACACTACCCCTGTCCCTAGAAGGGGGCAAGCACACAGGGAGGTGGTCAAGGAACCAAATCCCGACTACAACACCCCTGACATCACTCAGGGGACAACTGAGTTTTGGGACAGCACTGAAACCCCAACAAGCCCGGGGACAGAACAGGAACACGGGGAAAGACAACCTCTTGACAGGTCTAGGACAGACCTTGGAGGTTCTATAGAATTGCCCAACAGTGACAGTCACTTAAGAGGGCCTACAGCTAGGCAGGTCAAACAGAGAAAGAAGTCCTGGCCTGATGAGCCCGGTGGGCAAGCAAGCAGGCCAGGCATTGGAGCACAGTCCTTGGAAATCACCAGGGTTTAGCACGGGGGACAAGCATACATCACCCCTCAGTCAAGGGGTATTTGGAAGGTACCCAGAAGTTAGGAGGTCACAGAGAGCTAGAAGATCTCCTAAGTATTTAGAAGATTTTGTAACCCTACTGGCAAAACAGAGTTAACAGAGAGTATTCCTGTACACATTGGAAAATAGAAGTAAAGGGGACAATTGGTACAAAGTAGTATGGGTACCACACTCGTATTGGATTGCATATTATTATTGTATGATCATAGTCTGAGCCGGGGGGGAAGGGGTGTTTTGTCCTGAGCCTGTGGAAGCAGCTCGGGGCATTGCAACGGTCCTGGGCAGGTGCAAGCTGCCCGGGACCAGACTGGCTGTCGCCAGCACTTGCGTGCATGCGCAGGTGCAAGCGCGCCAAATGTTGCAGTTTGGCCCGGGAATCGCCTATAAAAGAGGCAGGGAGATTTGGGCGTTGTCAGCGTCTTGTAACCAGTATGCTGAACAGAAATAAAGAGTTCCTGAGAACTACAACTGCTTCTCGTGTCATTGCCATTTCGCGAAGGACTTAACAATAACCCCCCCACCACACACACAAAAACATTTTCTTTCTTCCAGAACAGGGATTGCCTGCAAAGCTCTGATGCTTAGGAGGTTTTACCAATGATTTTAAAAGACGATAAAGGAATCTCGGTTTCCCTCCTTCTTTCAGGCAAAATTTAAACCAAGCAATTTGAAGCTTAACTGACATTTGATGGTATTTTCTGCTGTGAAAGCATTTATCCAGAGATAAGCCCCGGATTTTACCAGTCTAGACTGGAACAGTTTTGGAGTATTTTACATATTGTTAATCATAAGGAGAAAAATGTGTTTGAGATTTCATATAATAGAAAGGAAACAATGAAACAGTTTTATGGGGAAGAATTATATAATATTATATATATGCCAATCATATAGAAAATGCTGATTTAACTAAAGATAGATCATAGTAAAGACAATGGATACTTAACTTAGTTACATATGCTTTGGAAGCCACATGTTTATAGACACATATTTTTCTTATTATCTGTTCTCATTCTGTTATATTTTCCCTGATTCCTTCTTGTTCAGGCAGATTCATCCCTCATATAGTTGCTATAACTTTTGACAGACCAGATAATTATTAATTCCCATGATCTCAACACTGTATTAGTGTTGAAACAGTCAAAGAGTACAGTAATTGGCTCTTCTCACAAATCCTACTATTAAAAAGGAACCATCTATCTAGTACCCATTAATCTCTATGCCCTCACTAATACGTTTCCAACCCCTTCCTTGCTCTTGATTAGGGAAGCATTTCCCTCTATTTTCTGGAAACTAAACAGAGAAGAAAATATTTTCAGTCATGCAAGGTTCTGTTTAATAATCTTAACGTATTGTAAGTAACCTTTACACTAAATACGAGGCTGTGCTCCTGGATGTGCTTCGTATCTGAAATAAGATCTGAAATACCTCGATGGGCTAATAAGAACAAAACTAATTTTAATTGCTCATGTTTGTCTGTTTTCTGATTATGTTGTTCTTTCAAACTCCCTCCCCCACTAGTATAAAGGTTCACAAACATAATTTTTCTATTCCTTTTACTACTCCGCTTTTCTACTCCTCTCCCTGTGTAACAAACAGATTTGCTTCCCTTTTTATACTTTCCTTTTCATTATTGTTCCTCATTGATTTTTCTACCCCTGATTCTACCCCTTTTATTTTGTAAGGTGTGAATGTAAGTCCTGATGACACAATGCCAGTGATGGCTGGGGGGGGGGGAGAGAGAGAGAGAGAAAGAGAGAAAGAGAGAAAGAGAGAAAGAGAGAAAGAGAGAAAGAGAGAAAGAGAGAAAGAGAGAAAGAGAGAGAGATCTTTAGTAGTCATCTGGATTGCACCACAAAGCTGCCCTTTTTGCTCTGTCCTCTGATAAAACCATTTTTCGTCCACTTTTTCTTGTGCACTGAGAATTGTGGCTCCAAATAAGGAACCTCAGTGCTAGAATTAATTCATTGAGAAATTAATTTATCTGCTCATGCTATTAGTCATGTGTTAAAAAAAGTGGAATATGATTTATCCTCTAAAATCAATTGTAACTTGGGTTACAGTTTGCTCCTTTTGGGTTGTTTTTCTTATCAGTCTTATAAAGTCAATACAGTAATCTAAAAAAAACATTTAAAAGCACACTCCCAATTAATATGCATGCAGTGATTGTGTGACAGAAGGCACATTATCTGAAGGTGTGCTTGTGATAATATCTTACACAGCCTAAAGTTACTTTCCATCACTTCTATCATTTATTTTTAGTACAAAATGTTACCATGCTTACACTAGTCTTCGTGAAGTGACTCAGAAAGTTAAAATATGCCCATTTACAAGTCAAGACAATTCCTTGTCACATTGTAAATGTGGAGGGTGTTGTCCTAGCTTTAAAATGAAACATGAAATTCTCCACTGCCACTTCACATAAAATATGGGTGACATCAGATAATTTAGTTCATAAAATATTTCATCAGCCATCAAGAGAGAAGGGTTGGGATTTGTGATAGGAGAAAAGATAGCAACCAAATGCATTCATTCTCAGTAACGTGGCTATGTTTGGTACATAAATCAGACCTATAAAATCTGCAGTGCCGAGTCTTTTATCTTTCCATCCCTGATCCTTATGCACATATTAGCAACTTTCCAGTTGCAACAAAAGTAGCTCAGGCATCTATGAATGGTCCGATTTATTTTTGGAAACAAGGATTTTTGCGTCCTACTCCCAGAGTGCGTTAAGATTTTAAAACCAGGAAATCTATTCATTGCAATGCTTTCTTTACCCTTAAGAACTGGGATCCGTTTTCAGACCCTTAAGTGTAACTGTACAATTCATTCCAAGGGGCTGTTTTTCATGTAGCATGGTAGCAACGAAGGAGTAAATTGTAAACATTTATCATCTAAGCAGCACATTTATTGATTTCCCATAGGAAGCACTTTGGGAACTTAGTGATAGATGTTGGTTCCGATGGAAAGTGAAAGGTTATAACAGTTCACTGATTATGGATCATCTGCTAGTGCTCAAGTGAAAGTTACCCGTTTATTGCATTTTAAATGAATACTATAGACCCTAAACACAGTGGGCCAAATCCTTGAACGTGATAAGACTATGGCAAATAGGACATTCAGCCTATTGATTACAAAAGTAAATGCATCCCATTCTTTATGGAGAAGTTCACTATTAATGACAGAAAACTGCATGCATACATTTCATAATATAATCATAACAAGTGATGATGCTGAAAACAGTGGTTTTTAACACTATAATGACAGAATGTTAAAATATGTCTGTGATGTCACAACACCAGCTCCTCTCTTTTATACTGCAATGTGAAATCACATACAGTTATGGAAGGAGTGACATTATGTCCCCATGTTTCAATGGAGGCTTAATAAATTGCTTGTTCTTCAAAAAAATGCTTATGGTTATCTCATGGTAAATTATTCAACTTCTTACTTCACAATTTCAAACAGATTTTACTTGCTGCCTGATAAATTAATTCTAGGTTGTTATGCAGCTCCATGAAAAGACAAAACAAGAGCAACAAGACTTTTTTCTTCACCAAATCATATTTAACTCTTACATGGGACAAGCGGGGATAACAACAGGCTAACAATGTTATCACAACACTTCATATATCTTTGAAATACTGGTCTTTACTACCTTCTGAAGAAAATTCTATGGAATGCATATTTTTATTTTTATGTTTCACTTACTTCCCAAAAAGGAAGCAAGCATTAACTGGCAGAAGCGATAGGGCTAAATTTAATAATCAATTTTTTTTTCAGTTTAGAAATGCTAACTATGTTAGATAAAATAATGCATTTTATCCACATTCTTTGGTTATCAGATATATAATAATAATTATAATAATATGACCTATAGATTAAGAAGGAATTAAGATTAAGAGACAACAAATGAAGAATAGAAAAGACACGTGGTAAGGCAAAATATTACATGGTCACTACATTAAAAAAAATAGCAAGCAAAGCAAATAACAAGACTTGTCAATGGCTAAGACTAGGAAAATTAATAAAGAGACAGAGGGGCTAATTCTGGCTGCACAAAACCAAATCTTAACAACGAATGCATACAAAGCCAGAATTGAGAAGACAGCAATAGACAGCAAATGCTGGCTCTGCAAAGCTAAAGAAAAGGTGGACTATCTAGTTAGCTGCTATAAGACAATTACCCAGATGACTACAAACAATGGCATGACAAACAAGCAACAATTGTGCATTGGTGTATCTGCAAGAAATACCATTTGCCTGCAAACAAGAATCAGTGGGACCACAGAATAAAGTAATAGAATATAAAGAAGCTAAAGTGCTCTGGGATTACAGAATTCAAACAGAAAAGCATCTGTCACATAACACCCCAGACATAACAATTCTCAACAGGAAAGACAAAAAAAGTCTGGATAGTGAATGTGACAGTACTTGGAGATAGCAGAAGAGAAGAGAAAGAACTGGAGAAAATCACAAAATATAAAGTCCTGCTGACTTGCTAAATGTGACTAACTGCACAACCCCCACCACCAATAATAATAATAATTTAAATTAAGGCCAAATAAAAGAAATAAAATGGATAATTAAAATTAACAGTTAAAAGCAACATTTAAAAAACTGTACATTAAGATGTTCTACATGGAAATCATTCCAAAATGTTGGAGTGTCAACAGAGAAGATTTGATCTGGGCTGCTGGTAGATGAGTTCATGGCAATTATAGGCTAACCTATGTTAGCAAGGAGATTCATATAGTATGAGGCATTCTCTCAAATAGTTGGATCTAAGCCAGGTAGGGCTTTAAAGTTAATGACCATTACTTTGGATTTTGCCTGGAAACAAATTGGCAGTTTGTACAGTGCTTTTAGCATTGACATATAAACTAATTGCAAACAACAATTTTCATGTCAATATCTGTTGGAAAATTACTCTGGGCAATTCCTTGTTTAGTTTGCACCTAGCACACTTCTAATCAATCCCTATATCCAAATCAGAACAATCAGATACTGTATACTTAACTCAGCAGGTCTAACAAAAAAAAAAATGGCTGGATGTTTATGTATTAAACAAAGCCACTATCCAAAGCAGATAAAACATTTACATATTATGCACTGCAACAACATAGAGACATTTCTGTTTTATGTCAGGGAATGTAGAGTTTTGGATCTTTGAATCTTAGATTTGACCTGATTTTTACTGGGTTTGGTCATGCATTTTTCCAAATTCTGAAAAATGTTCTTCAGCTCTGGTTTCTCCACAATAATCCCTAGCCAATAGTAACAAGTGATATGACCCTAGGCTTGTGAATTGAGTTGCAATGTATGAGTCCATGCAAAATATTATAAATAGCAAAGACATGGCAAACAAACAAGAAAGCATAGCAACAGCAATTCCCATAGCAATAGCAATAGCACTTAAACTTATATACTGCTTCATAGTGCTTTATAGCACTCTCTAAGCAGTTTACAGAGTCAGCATATTGCCCCCAACAATCTGGGTCCTCATTTTACTGACCTCGGAAGGTGGAAGGCTGAGTCAACCATAACTATATAGTATAGACCTACTAGTTCTAAACTGTACAAATTTAAGATATGAAAGAATGATGCTGAGATTTGACAAAGGATCCAAAAGAGTCCAAAAGAAAAAGGTATGACTTGTTTCCAACTCAATCAAAAGCTATCAGAGAATATTTGAGAAACCAATTCATTGGGAAGAATTCATTTTTCAATCAATACCTAGGCAAGCTTTTGTTTCTTCCATTTGAAAACCCAGCCACCAAACATAAGGCAATTGTAAAACTACTCTAACAACTTGATTTCCTCCAGTTCAACTGATCTGTAGATGGATTTTTGTCAGAAATACTCTTATGGTTGCAAATTCCAGCTTATCAACCCTTGAGCACAAAAAAAAAATTCAGAAATCTTGCTGAGCTGCTTAGAATTCCCAGCACTACTTATTCCATTTTAGCTTTCTAAATCTCAGAAGACTGGAATATCTCTCTAAAGGACTTGAAACATTTACCTGCCCTATTTTAGGTCTGTCAATAAGCTAATTATGTAACTTAGATAAGCCAATAATGCAATCATTATCTTGTCTTTTGATAACTTATTTATAGGATACTCTTCCCTACAGTACCACGCAAGACTGCTCAAGGTCCTTCTAAGGTCAGTTTGAATATGTTACAAGCATCACATTATCACCATACAAAAGGACTGAATGTTTTGTTTCATCAGCCTGGGTAGGCAGTGGTGCATGATTTCCAGGGTCTTAGCTAAATTGTTAATACTGAAATTAAGAAGTAGCAGGTCCAAAATGCAGTCATGCTTGACAACTTTCTAAATTGGTAGAGGGGCAGGTAATAGTGGGTTGCATCTGACTCTCAAGTTGGTGTTTGTATGGAACTTATTAATAAATAGTAGACAATCTCTTGTTATCAGAGATTGAATCAAAGACAAAGTTGGCAAAAGCAAAAGGACACATTCAATTTCTTAGAATATATATATAACACAGCTAAATGTTGAAGAACTATTCCATCATTTTCACATTCATTTTTCTTTCAATCAGATAGTTTCATCAAAAATATTTGGCACGGAATTTAAATACGATTATGCTTAACAATCTAATTAGTCTGTAAGTGATTTCCATTTCATATACAGGAATGACAATATAAAAGTTTCTAGGGATCAGCACTGTCTTGTCTGTAAAGATGAAGATGGATAGTAAAACAGGTGCTTTTCAATCCATATTTATCTTGGTTAATCCTTTTTGTTAATCCTAATTTAATCATTGCCTGAATGTTCTCTGTGTTCAGTTGTTCAATTTTGTTTTCCTTTAGGTCTCAGAAACTGAGACTGGAAGGCATTCAAGCAAAGTAACTTTGGAAAGGGCCAGTCTTCATTATTATATATCTGCCTGTTATAGAGAGCTTGAAAACAGGCTTCTTCAATGTGTAGAGGGCCATCACTACTTATGCTAGAGCAGTGTTTCCCAAACTTGACAATTTTAAGGCATGAGGACTTCAACTCCCAGAATTCCACAGCCAGCAACGCTGGCTGTGGAATTCTGGGAGTTGAAGTCCACATGCCTTAAAATTGTCAAGTTTGGGAAACACTGTGCTAGAGGGATACGTCCAACTACCAATTGCCAGAAGAGAGATGAATTATTCTGGTGAGCCAAGTAATTAGTTGTTGCCATGTCAGCTTTAATACTTCAACAAAACAAAACAAAAAGGAATTTATTTTTATTTTTTTCTAGTCGACTTGCTGCAAATGTAGCAACAGAAGATCAAGTTGGTAGAATTCACAAGACATTATAGAGATTTGCTACCATATACTTGTGATCAAACCAGTTCTTAGAGTGGAGATCTTATGATGAGCTTTGGTCTACTTTGGTAAGAGTTAGCATTCTTGTATGCTTTAAACAAGATTGTAATGCTCTAATATATTTTCACCTGCTTCTAGTTGTGTTAGTGAGATACAACTAGACTAGAATTCAACTTTGTTTTGAAAAATCCATAGCAGGATTCATTCTATTATAAGTATTAAAATATAAGCATCCAAAAGGAGGATAAAAGGGCAAGCAATGAAAGAAAAAAATGATGACATCTTCACATAAATGCAGCAAATTATTTATTTTCATCTGACATCAGAATCCAAGAACCCCAATGTTTACTAGATGATGTTGCCAAATTCATATCTTTATTACACTTTTCTAAAGGCACTACCAAATTAAGATAAAAGGAAAGAAGAGCACAGACTTTAGGACCATGGTCTGTTTACTATTTTGCAGAATTTCATCTAAACTACTGAGCATATTGGTTCTTAATGTATTCAATTTTTAATGTAATATTTTTTATTTATTATTTATTTCCTTTAACTAATGGAAGTTTGGAAAGATGGATGTGGAAAAGCTAATGTTTACATGAAGTGGTACAGTAGAATTAAAAAATAGCATCATTTGGCTAAGCAGTTGAGTGTCGTCCCACAAGGGATTTCTCTGCTAAAGAGGGCTGGGAAGCTTTGCGCAGTGTGTACATTAGAGAGACTGCGAGCAGCAAAGTAATGCTGACAAGGAAGCTGTATAAGGCCCAACTGAGACCAGGAGAGAGCATGTCTATGCATTTGCAGTCCATGAGAAAGACATTCCTAGAGCTAGAAGTAAGAGGAATGATTTTACTGAGGCACACAAAGTGTATGTGGATATAACCAGTGCGGTTAGCATTTTGAGTCGGCACACTTCAGCACCCAAACAACAACACTGGTTGGGGATTAAAAGAATATTAAGATATTTAAAAGGAACAATGGACCTAGGATTAAGGATAAGGTCATCTGGTGATTTATCATTACAGTGCTATGTAGATAGTGACTGGGCAAATGATCTGTGGGACAGAAAATTAAATTCAGAAAATCAAATTCAGGGTTTGTGATATTGATATTGCAATATTGTTTGCCAGCAATTCAGAAAACAACCTTCAGTAGCACTATCAATTGCTGAAGCTGAATTCGTAGCATTGTCCAAGGCATATTCTGAGATAACCTGGTATGTTCAGTTCCAGATAACCTGGTATGTTCATATCGATGTACAAGGAGCTGTATTGAAGACAATGTTGTATGTATAAAAATGGCAATGGGAGAACGTAAAGGAAGCAGAAGTAAACATGTAGATATAAAGTATTGTAACATCAGGGAGGCTGTAAAGGATAAACTGATAAAGTTACAGCATTGTTCCACTGACAACAATATAGCCGATATGTTAACTAAGCCTTTAAACCAGTGGTTCTCAACTTTTTTAATGCCGCGACCCCCAACAGGTCGTAAGTCGAGGACTACTCAACTGGTGCAGCACTGTTTGCAGAATGGGACTTTTGGCGGCTCAGCAGGGCAGAGACAGCCTGGACAATTCCTATTGGCTTTTGAAAGCCAATAGAATTAGACTCTATTCAAGAGAGTCTATTCTATTGGCTTTCAAAAGCCAATAGAATAAAAGGGAGTAGCACAGCTAAGGAAAAGGGGAAAAAAATGGTGTTGTTTGGCGACCCCGTGAAATGGTTGTTCGACCCCAAATGGGGTCCCGACCCACAGGTTGAGAACCACTGCTTTAAACGCAGGCAAGCATCAAGAGTATGTAAAAGCATTTGGGTTAATAGCTGTTCAGCTTTAAATGATGATTTAAAAGTTGACCAGCTGATGCAATGATGGGAATGAGTCAGTAGGGTCTTTGGCTGTTGACTCTTTAAGAGCCTGTGTAAAAAGGGAAGCTCTGCTAATGTGTTTTTCTTTCTTTTCCCTTTCCTAATATATTTGCTTTTTGTTGGATTTTGTTCATAGCACGTGTACATATATTGTTCCTAGTGATACTTGTATACCATTGTAGATATTGTAGATAAATCACCATTTGTTACAAACCACTGTTTGCTGTGTCTGCTCCTGGGTTGTTGCACGCGATAGGACTGTGCGCGTTCTGACAAACTCTCTGATTTTATTTGTATTTACTTAGGTATTATCTCCTGACTTCAGTAGGGCTTATTGGGTAGCCTTAGGCTTATGCAAAAGAATTTAGAGCAATTCAGTTTCTTGCTGATTTCATTCATACTTTTGTGAAAGATAGACAAAATTCAAGTACTAATACATCTATTGGCTTATAACTGTCTCCATCAATACATTTTTATATGAACTTTTTGCTTCAGCAAGCTCAGTCAAAATCACATCAAAATCAATCAACCTGTACACAAACAAGATCCTATAACTTCCCAAGAAACAATTTGGCATTGTGTTAGAATCTTCCAGTATTCAGATCTATTAAATAAAAATAACTGTGTCTGCACTTTACTTTTATTTGCAGTTTGGTAACTACTATTTTATATTCTGCTTACAAATCAACCCTCATTCTTAGGGATTTCTGAGTATTCAGCTTTCTGCAAAAAACCAATTTCTTCTAAATTCTTTTTGCCTCTTTACTTTTTTAAAGGGAAAAAAAGTTATAACAAAGGCAGAGTTGCCAGTCTCGATTAACTTAATTATTAAAAATAAAAGTAAAAACAAAAGAAAAACTTATACAACCAATATTATTGAGGCTATAGGAAGGTATACATGGATTCTTTGAATTTCTAAACTATCAAATTACTGTTTCTGCTGTTCTAAAGTTTATGAGATACTTATGCTCAGCTAGACTTTGTTATGTTTCCTAACTATATAACAGCATGATGTGAAAGGAGAGGAGAGCATTATCTAAGCAAAACAGAACATTTTTTCATTTTGTTAGATGATTAGCTATCCCATCAAAATTATATAATATGCCTATATGATTACCATTTTTCCACTTCTTCATTCAGATCATTAATACCAATATTGGAGACTTTCAAGCATAGGAGTAAACTGTCTCCTTCTGAATACTTGTCTGTGAATATATATTTTCAATTTGATAAAGAATTATTGATGAACACTTGTTTATTTCTTGATTGAGTATGCTTCCTAAGCCAAATATGTAGCCATCTAATTACCATGTTATTCATCCTACATCTAGCTTTAATATTAATTAAATCTAATCAGTTAATATGCCATGGATTCTTTGTCAAACGTTTTGTAGAATTCAGAATACATTGCACCTACAATTTATGAAAGATGTGACCAAAAATGAGGGAAGGCTAATCTGGCAAGATTTGTCCTTGATCAGTCTCTGTGGGTGCTAGTTGCTATTTAGTGGTCTCAGGGGTCTTTCTAATTAACCCCCTTTTTAATCATCTGCTCTTGAAATGCTGCATTGAGTTGTACCAAATATAAGTGGGATATAAACCCAATCAATCAATCAATCAATCAATCAGTTATCTCTCCTGTATCAATTGTAGACTTATGGTTCTCCTGGGTTCTTCTTTTCCTCCTTACAATATTTGCCATTTTCCACTGTCCTGCATTTTATCAAGATTTCTCAAAGATAATGTCTAAAAATTCAGCTAGACAATCACAAAGTTATTTTAATATTCTAAAATGCAGTTAATGGAACCTTTAGATTTTGATTCTTTCGAGGTAAACGGTATTCTCTAACATATTTCTATAAATCCAAGGAGTCAGTCCAAACCTTTTCATCTTTTAGTTCCTGTTGCCTAGTGAAGTACCGGTATGTATGCTCAAATTATTTAGTTGTATTTCTCTGCCTTTCCTGAGTTATATATTACCATTTTATCATCAACTGTGGACAGCTGTATACCGATTTATTTTCTTTTTGTTTTTGACATATTGGAAATATCTCTTTTTATTTTATAGCAATTGACAATCTCATTTCCTTTAGTTTTTCTGACATTATCTCTATAGTTACATGAAGCCTGCCCAAATTCTACCTCTTATACATATATTTTTTTTTACATCTTGCTAAACTTTTTGTGTAGCCATTTGACTTCTGCTGTTACTTTCCTTTATTTTGTCATAGTAATTTGTTTGCAGTAGTTTTTTAAAAAATCTGTTGGATCTTATTCTCAGAGAAAATCCCTGCAGGTTTACCATTGTTTCCTTCCTAAGACTAAGGAAAAGTGACTGACCCAAGTGACTGTTCCAAGGTCACCTAACTGGCTTTGTGACTAAGGAAGGACTAGAACTCAGGTTTTTAGCCCAACACCTTAACCACTATACCAGACCGGCTCTTCATAGTGCTTTTAAATCTGCTTTTTTTTTTAGACAAATTTGCTCACTCTCCCAATAAACTTCTTCACCCATTGAACTATATTTATCAGTTGTTCCATGCTTCTGATACATTTAGAATCCTAGCATTTTGTGGCTCCTTTCCCCCAAATTCCTGATATTTACAATTCTTTGACTAAGACTCTTCTTGGTGTCTTTTGCAGTTGGATAAATTACTACTATTGCTAAAAGATTTTGTTTGTTAAATTTCTTTTATCTAAAACTGCTGTGGATGGTTTCCTCCTCTACATTAATTGCACTTTTCAATTTAATGTTGATTTTGTACTAGATCATAATTCTGAATTCATTTCAGTTGTTGAATGGGCAGTAAAAAAAGTTGGGCAAACATTATAATCCAATACACATTGTTGGAAGAAAAATCTGGTCCAGTTCTCATTCCAAGTTGGGAGAAAGATACAGAAGAACTGAACTGAAGGCAGGCTGCATTTTGGAAAAGAGGTCGCTGTTTGGTAGCCAGAAACAACAATAACAATAGCATGTTTCTGGGCTGGCAGACAAATTGGGGTTGAAAGTAGATGGACTTTTGTAAAATTTTGGGGGCTTTGTGATTGAGATGCCTGTTCCTGTGCAAGACTATATCCTTTAAAATTTTAATGGCTGTTGCCAGATTCCTATGGGGTCATTTAAGGGTCACAGCTGGCTCTACAGGCACAAGGGGAAATGCAAATCCTAGGTATTTTGTTTGTCTGAGCTAATCCTATCAGTTTCTGCTCCTTGCCTATTGTGTTGCTTATTCGGAGCTTTTGGTTGCCCTTTGTTTTTTGAACAGAGTGGCCCGGCTTTCTGAATGGATACAAAATGTCCACATCTAAAGCCTAGTCCAGGGGTAGGCAACCTCGGCTCTTTTATGACTCATGGACTTCAACTCCCAGAATTCCTAAGTCAGCATAGCTGGCCTAGTCTCTTCAGGCTTCTGCTTGAAGCTGTTTTCCTATAGCAGAAAGTCTGGGGGCTGCTTTATGCCTTTGTTAAGGAGATTTTCCTCCTCTTCTTCTTTAGGGGAACTATTCTATCCTGCCTCTTTTAATATCTTGTAGAATATTTTTCTTCTGGGCAGGGGGGCGGCTTCCTACAGCATATTTCTCATTCACCAGTTTTGGAACTAGAACTTGCAACATTCCTGACTGGAGAAGACTGATATCATTCTATATGAGTGCACTGATTATGTCAAGAATTAAGAAAAAAGTTGTTCCGATATAAATATATGATATTTCTATTTTTTGGGCCTTCTGTTGAACGCACAGAGGTTTTGCCATCTCTGGACTCTGGTTCTCAACATCTTTATACTGGACCAGGCCAGACCAATAGTAAAGGTGGTCTCCAATTCTTTCCATATCAGCCCCAGCTATCAGCTGGGTCACTTTCAGGCCTTGTGATAGCATACCTGCCCTTCAAGGTTAGTGGTGAGCTTCTTTTCCCCTTTTACTCACTCAATTGGCCGGCTCACTCTAGCGAATTACAGCTATGCCAGACCCCTAAAACTCATACGCCACAACATCTTTTAATTTTCAATACTACCTCCTTCAAGTACTCAGCATGATTAGTAATTTAGTGTTGTTGCTTTGTCCATCCTGCCATTATCTGTTTTGCTGTTTTCTTTTAAGAAATCTATTTCCACAGACCTTGAGATTCTTCTTAGCATGCTGATGCTTTCTGTCTATTTCTCAAGAAGTCCCACTTTGCTACCTACCTTTAACTCAGCTCCTGAGGTAGCTATGAATATATATGAGAGCTTAGAAAACTACATTTATAACAGAAACTGCAGCACATTAACACAGCCTTGTGAGTGTTGTTGCTATAATTATTTTTTAATTATTGTACATCTTAAATACCTTCAATAGCTAAACACCAAAGGAAGTTCATGAGGGAGAAATGGATTCAATCACCAGAATAATGTCTCTGTTTTAGCAGGTGCTGTTATTGCAAATACAGTGCAAAGCCATACCATTTTAGGCTACGGAACACATTCTATCATAGCCAAATGGGACTGGAAAGCTTAAATGAATGAATTACTTCTGAATTTGAAATGTCTTCCATTCAGTATCTTAAATTTCTTAACAGGAAAACCAAAACAAAATAAGAAATAACGTGCTGCAGTTCCTGTTATAAATGTAGCTCTCTCTCATATTTGAAGAATCTGAAGAATTTGAGACATATAAAACAATAAATGAATGTAACAAGAAGGGTATTGTGGAAAAAAAACTTCTGCAATCAAAATGCACTTCCTCTTTTGATTATCATCAAGTATATTTGATGCTGTATGCATCTGACTGTCTGATTCAAGGGTATCCATGGGAAGGAAAGGTCAAATATGGCAACTGTGATTCAAGGATCCTGCCTCTTCTTTATCTGTAACACGTATAAAAAAAAGGCATGAAGCTTGTGATTCCATGGTTACACTGCCATATTAATCCCTCCAGCCCCTTCCCCACATGCAGATACCTTTGATAAAAGTACTTTACTTATTATCCCTGACACCAATATCATATTTTCATCATGAATCTTCCAAACTTCATTTTGTAGATCATTCATCCCTAATAAAAGATATATTCTAGGGAGAGATATTGCAGAAGAGATATTGGGTGGGTTGAGATAACTTTGATTTTAATTCGAAAAATAAAATATTTTAATCTTTTTATTTTTTTGGTATCTCAAAAAGGATTGTATATAGAGAAGCTTGGCAAAATACTTAACAGTTACTATATTTCATAATTCAGAAATAAACCTGGATAATTGAACCAATGGCATGGTTCAATATAAAGTCCATATGTTTATAAGAAATGAATAGAAGTGCAAAGTACGGAAAAGGGTTAGTGTCTATATTCTGTGACACCATCTAATTAAGGAATGCAAAATCAAGTTCCTGAAGTAGCACTCAATTAATATTATGTACCAATGTATATTTAGTGTGTTAAAGACCCATTAATTGATAATATGCTGCAATTAGCCCTTAAGTATATAATTAATATTCTAGTAAATGCTCATTTACCATTATTTCACATTCTGTATGAATGAATAGATATTTAATTAAAATCTGCTTCCTTTAAATTTGAAGAACAAATCAGTTTTCTCTTTTCTATGATTATCTTCTGCTTTCTTTCTTTAGGCTATTTTCATTTCAGGTTGCAGAGTGTTAACCTCCTCATGGTTCATTCAGCTAAACAGGAAATAATCAGTTTTCCAGCTCATTCGGACTGGTTATGCTGGGATTATAAATCTACCAAAGAACACCAAAATATACTCCACAAAATATTTCCTCCCATGCAAGGACCTATAAAAATGCAGTCAGAGTTATAATTTTCACTTCTTATTTCCCTCTTTTTTAGCAACTGCAGATGTACATGCTGAGGGTAAACGAGGCAGAGAAAATGGAACAATACAAGAGTATGGTAGTAATACTGCCTTATGAAGGAGAAAATCTTTAACATCGATTCTCTACGTTTGGGCTCTTGCTATCTGATAAGCAGCCAACTATAGCATGTTGTTCAGCAGACACAAGTAGGAAGAAACATAAACAGGTTTTGGATGTGAGCAGTGGAGTCGGGTGGGTTGAGATAACTTTTGATTTAAAAACATGGTAGTACAAGAGTTTGAGAATGAGAATTATTTAAGTGACTCCAGTGTCAAGGCTATATATCTGAGAGTAGTTCATGTTTGAAAATTGTTAATCTCTACAAACGAGACTGATTTAAATATTTTAGAATCTGTGGAGATAAGGTAATAATAAAGATGTTGGATTAATGAGGATTAGAGGATCTAGGTTTCTTTTAAAACAGCATCACAAACTGTATAACTTAATCTCAAGCAAATCTGCATTTTGTATTTACAGTATATTGCTTCATTTCATTAAAATAAAATGAGCTGCCTTTTCACCCATGTTGAAACATTTGTTCATATCCATGCATTTTTAACAGATGTTCATTAAAAATTATCTGTTAATTTTCAAAGAAAGATAATAAGGGCAGATTGGAAGAGAGAGAGAGAAAGAGAGAGAGAGAGAGAGAGAGAGAGAGAGAGAGAGAGGGAGGGAGAGGGAGAGGGAGAGGGAGAGGGAAAGGGAGGGAGGGAGAGAGAGAGTGTGTGTGTTTCCATTCAGTTATGTCAATTCTCACAGCCTGCCTGGATAAGTCCCTGCAGTTTTCTTGACAAGGTTTTTCAGAAGTGGTTTGTTATTGCCTCCTTCCTAGGGCTGAGAAAAAGTGACTGGCTGAAGGAACAAATCAAAAGATTGTAATGTTATCTCAAATGCCAACAAGAAGCTCAGAAGAAAGACATCAGAAAATGACAATTTCTTGGCTTTCTGTTTCCAGGAGAGAATGTCGTATCAAAAGGGAAGCAGCTCCCATGATTGGGAATAATATACTTAATGAAACCAGCTAGC
Organism: Crotalus tigris; assembly: GCF_016545835.1. Taxonomy (NCBI): domain Eukaryota; kingdom Metazoa; phylum Chordata; class Lepidosauria; order Squamata; family Viperidae; genus Crotalus; species Crotalus tigris. The sequence continues at coordinate 3,905,772 of NW_024096599.1, forward strand.
TGCTGTTGATAGCTTTGTTCTTGAATTTAACAATTATCTTTTGAAGCTATCCAAGCTAATGATTGTCACCACCTCTTTAACTAAGTGGGGTGTGAAAAAATTACTCCCTTTTGTCTGTCCTAAATAGCTTGAGGCTAATAATTTCTCAGGCATTTGGATTCAGTTTGATCAAAATGAAATAGTTTTTAAAATGTAAATGTTCCTACATCTTAATGTGGGATTCTTCAGCTTCCCTTACTTATAAGACAGATAAGCATGCAAGTTCCTTGTCCATTGTGCTGAATTCTCTCTTATAATCCACAGGCTTCACAGATTCTTGCACATCAAGGGCAAAATGTCAGAAGCTCACTCTTCTCAAAACTTTTTCACTGCAGGAAATGTGAGAAGCTGTCTTTTTACTGGACATTGTTTTTCCTTATCAAGGTGGTTTGCCTTAAAAATTATGACTATTTCACTGTCCTGGCTTCCTTGATGTCAGGGCTTGTCTTCTTATTTGTAGTTTAAGCAGGTGGGCCTTTTTCTTATATTCCCTGAGCCTGCCAATTTCCTAGGCTGTTCTTCAAATCTTTCTGCAAACTTTCCGAGCAAAGCTTCCTGATGATGGTTCCCTTTTCCTTTTTAAATATCACAAGTTCCACAGGAGGAGCGAGCCACTTTGAGATCTGGCCCAATTTCTCTCTAGCTCAATGACTCATCTCAGTGTTCAACATACATAATATAGGTAGTCTGTGACTTATGTCTATAATTGGGACCAGAATCTTGGTCATTTGAGGGAAGCAGTTACTAAGTGAGATGCTCACCTGAGTCCTTCACTCAGTGATTGGAAACCTGTACTTCTGGTTGCAGTTGTTAAATGTTCTCCCAGGTCATTAAATGGACAGAGTGAAATAGTTGCCTGGTAGAGGATTTCAGCTCCATGCAGAAGGAGACCTTTCGGCAGGGGATAGCATCTTGCAAATCTTCCCTGCTAGCTTCCTAATTGTCTTTCTGGGGAAGTTGACAAAGACGATTGCAAATGGCAATGATATTTAGAATAGAATAGAATAGAATAGAATAGAATAGAATAGAATAGAATAGAATAGAATAGAATAGAATAGAATAGAATAGAATAATCATGGATACTCGGCAACTGGTCATAAACATGACCAGTTGCCAAGCACCTAGATCTCAATCGTGTGACTGTGAATGTGCATATACAACATTTTCCAACAATGGGAAGTGTTTTATGGTCCATGAAGTATCCTTTCCAAGACCCCTATTAATTTGAACCAGTTATAAGTTGAGGACTACCTGTAAAGAAAGAGCTTGACTATGATCGATGCAAAAGTTCACCAAAAGCATTGAGTGGGGGGAAAATATAAGAAGTCTTAAAATTAAGCCAGGAGTTTCCTCCATGCACCTTAAAGTGAGCTGCAAGACAGAGCCTATAGTTGATTGCATAAATAGAAGAAGTTATTTTGAAGAAATATTACTGCTGCTTTGATACTTCCAGTATCTAAGAGGCAAAGAGTAATGGGCCTCCTTCTTAACTTAGTTTAGAAAATGCTGTGTTCCATGTGTACTAAAACACATGAAAAGCGCTAAAATAAACTCTCAAACTAAGAATAAACAGATCTTTAGAGCTGCCTTTGATAATAGGTATGGTTATGTACATTTCATAAATAAATAAATAAATGGGACAGAATAATAATCCCAACCAAATCAACCAACCTTTTAAACCATTGCTATGTATTTTTATATCTTCCTGTTTGTTCACTGAGAAACCTTTAAGAAGTTCTTTTCTTTAGTAAAATATACATTATAATTATTTTTCCTGTTAATTGAGCTATTTCTTAGCCAATAATGAATGCTATCAGGTGCTCCATTAATGTAAAATATACTTTTCCTCTGTGGGTTAGCGACATAAATGAACAACCATGCACACCGAGTATTTTAGACGTAAAGAAAGTAATATTTTTGGTGGATGATTTTTAACTGGATTTTAATATTTAGCTCTTCTTTATCTTTCAATAAAACCATTAAGTTAAGATTAACAATAGAAATTAGCAATTCATGTTAAAATTCTTTTGTATGGGATTTTGTGAACCTATGACAAGTGTAGAATAATCCGTTCTATAGGAATGAAGACAAACAGCCAGTTGGCATTTTTGAAAGATATTTGGAACGGTATAAATTTTATCCATACCTTTCCTCATTATTCAGATGGATGATATCACTAAGATATTGTATTTATGAACTTCATTTAATTAATTCAGCCACATAAATCCTCAAATTGCATCCTCCTTTCTAAAATGGGATGATGAGATCTGGAGGGCATTATATTCACCATTTGTTGAACTTAAGTATGATTTCAATTATCAAATTTATAAAGATCTCAAGTTGCATGGAGAGAAGGCTTCATAAGCTTTCTTTTATATCTCTTCATAGAAGCTGGGTAGAACAAGTGGAGAAACCAGGACAAGAGGACATGGTCACAGAGCCACAAATACTTGAATTATTGACATGTATGTATCTAACAAATATATTTATTTTCCTTTTAAATAATGGCTGCTAAAATTAGATTTATTGAAACACAAATATAAATGCTTTCTCAAACATTGAGTAAATAATCAGTAGGCAGGATTTTTTCCTTGGCAATAATTTTTGCAGAGTTCAAGTTTACATATAAGAAGATATTAATATAAATTTATTTATGTATTTATTTATTATACACATTTATTATCTCCACCCAATGATTCCAGATGAAATAAGACACACAATGTAAGCAATAACCCCAACATTCTCAGATACATAATCATTGCTGACTTTAAAATTCTCATTATATTCCAAAGCACGATCAAAATATATTCCAATAAGAGATTGTGATTTGCTGCTTGCTTATGTAAATAAGCCAGGATCTCATGATTTTCAGTATTTGTAGAAACAGATCAATTTAAAAATAGAATGATAATTTCAGTTCCCCTTGCAAGGACGCTTGAGAAGGAGAAGGGATGTGGTATTTACTTTCAAAAGCTAGTTGCACATATTGCTAAACTAGAGCTTGTCACATTTCCAAAAAAGATCTGTCATGTCACCAGAAAGAAATGTTGCAAAGTTGTTGTAGAAACATAAATAACTAATCTAAAACATATAGTTGTTTATAAATTATGTAAAATCAAGCTTCTTTTAAGTCAAGAATGAGTCCTGGTGATTTCATGGTTGTATCCATGTAGTTTTCTTGGCAAATCATGGAATAAAAATCATGGCCAATTTGAAATTATGAATTGGCATACAACTCATTGAATTCTGATTGTTGCATCTATCTCCTCTATACCTCTCATTCTAAAACCCCTGTTTGTGTCAGCCCTTCAAGGCTGTCTGTTAGAGGAAAATAAAAACCACATGAATTCCTGGAACTCTAAAGAAGGGAGAATTGATTCTTTAAAGAGAATCAAGACAGGGCAGTCTTGAGTTTTCCCTCTCATTCATTCCTACCTCTCGGCACTAAGCTGATATTGCTTTTCTTTTTCAAGATCAAGTGCATTTTTTAGAGAGGGCTGTTATAATACATTTAAATAATAATAATTTATAGCTTGGGATTATATATCAAACTAAATGAAAATATAGTTTTAGCACAACCTAATTAATTGAGGCTTATTTAACTAGTCATGGTTTAAAGAAATCATAGCTTGGAAAGAAGTGAAAGTCCAGCCTAGAAATGTATAGCTTCTCTTTGGTGTTTATATTTTTCATTGACTCAACTGATGTTTCAATTTTCTAAATTTGCAACTTGAAAATATGATAGTAATGGTTATAATAACCTGTTCACCAAATGCCTGTACAAAAGGGGTAGAACTTCAATCAGCATCTTTAATTTTTCCTTTACCCTACAAATGCCCCTTTTGGTCACCAAGAATGGTGCTTTTAAACATACGCATTCTTTTGACCATCACAACTTTTTAAATAGCATTACCCATACACGTTGTACTTTATCACTCACAACTCTATTATAGTTAACAGATTCTTGGAATAGGAATGTACAGAATGTAGATGAGCAAATCCCACTGATGATCCTGAGAACTAGAAAGCAGGACATCTGTTACCCAGAGAAAAACACAAGAAGGAGGGGAATATTGGATGCAAACTAGAAGAAGAGATACTTTCTTAAAGGGACTCACAGCTTTCAGAAACTGCCAGCTGTTTGGAATAGATTCTGTTCCTACATTACCCTAAAGTTGTGTCCTTTCAAATATTTGGGAAGCTTCAATTTTATGTCTGCCTAGAGAGGCTGATATTATCAGCAGTTATGATGGCCCATTAAAGGACAGCATCTCTCCAATCTTTCTCCTCCTCTTCCTTAATACAAAGTTTTGGTTCTTGCATTTCTCCCAGCCTCAACCATTGTTGTTTGATAGCGACATTGTATTTCCATTTTCTTCCAGGTATGCTTCATGCTCTTTGACCTTTTTATGTATGCCTTACATGGTATGGAATCCCCAGATAGTCTCTCCAGATGGACAAACCACTTTATTTGCTATCTTTTTATGTAGTTTAATATTGGTTCTATTCCAATTCTTTTCCTTATAATCTCATTCCTGATTTTAACCCTTAGTCATTCTGCCAGCTTTCCTCAGGCATCTCATTTTGGCAGTAACTAACTTTCATTTATGCTTTATTTTAAGTCTCTATGTTTGGCACTGGTAACATAAGGTGGTCCAAGTTTGTCTGATCTCAAAAAACAAAGCACATTCATTCCTATTTGGATGGAAGACCATCATAAATTCCCAAGATCATCAACTAGACTGAGAGGTTAAAAAAAAAAGGCAGCAATTACAAAATACTTCAATAGTGTTCCTGAAAGCTACATGTGTGTATCCATTAAATTATCAAGAGTCAAGGTTAAATCAAATGAAACATTATCTTTATTAGTAGATATACTAAATAACCACCTTTAAAAAAATAACTGGATGAGTGAAAAACAAAGACAAAACATATACACAAAAAATATATTTCAAGTTAGTCCTGTTTAATAATCTTCTTTTGTACCTCCAGTGAGAGGGCTGGTTCCAGAACGGCATGAAAGGAGAATTCTTTAATTATTAATGATCCCTTTTCAAATCTCTTCATAATATTGGCTGTAGATGAACTTCACAATAATACCAGGAAGCAAACGTATTGTTAATGTGTTACTTCCTGATTCTATAAATTCTTCCCAAAAGCTGATGGGAAAAAGTGACACTCAGCTATGGTTCTGTCATAATTAAGAAGGCAATAAATCACAGATTATCTAGCACAGTGATGGTGAACCTTTTAGAGACCGAGTGCCCAAACTGCAACCCAATACCTGGTTATGTATCGTCAGGTGCCAGGTTGGTGTGGTCATTGGGTGGGTGTGGCCCATTGGGTGAGTGTAACCCATTGGGTGGGCGTGGCTGCAGTGGTAATGACAGACTGGGTGGGACTAAAAAGTTTAATCAATCAATTCCAACTTTGTGAAATCATTTTTTTCCTGCAAGAAGTTGAAATTGATTGATTGAACCTTTTTGTTTTTGCACACGGTGGCGGAGGCCTAAAGCGAAAAGGTTTTATAAAACCCAGCTGAAGGCCTAGGACTGGGGCGATGGCACACGTGCCTACAGAGAGGGCTCTGTGTGCCACCTGTGGCACACGTGCCATAGGTTCGCTACTACGGATCTAGCATTATGATCAGACCTTCCAAGTACAACAGTCTCTATGGGGCATAAGCAAATGGGAAATTCAAGCTGCTGGTATCAGTGTCCAAGAAACCTTTGAATTTCCTAGTCATATTAGTGCAGCTAATTTAGAGAATGCTGCTGGGCCTCAAGTTTCCTAGCATACACTGTATTATGATTGAACTATCTGCATAAAAGGCAAAGATATACTTCATATTCACTCATACATATTTTCCCAAAGCCCAGCTTTGGCAATGATGCCTGGCAATGCCCAGGAGTAAGTGCACACATTCCATGTCCTTCAAATGGTAGTATGGTTAATGATGCTAAAAATATGAACCCTGGGAATATTCATATCTAAAATAAAATGAACACCAAGGTACTAATTAAAACTATAAAAGTTTAATTTAAAAACGCCAAGCTTTCGCCGTCACCTGCCGGCATCATCAGGGCTGGGCCGCCAGGGTGTGAGAGAGTCATTTTATAGGGAAGCCGGAGTCTGCACTCGGCTCCTTGATCCCGTCATCGGGCCCAATTGGTTAAATTGTGCTCCGGTGGTTCGTTTCTTCCTGTCCTTCCTAGCTACGTGTGTATCTTCATCTACCTTCTTTTATTTGACTTCTGAGGCAGGTGGTATAAACTCCTTATCTCTCCGACTGTCTCTATCCCTCAATCCATTCTCCCTTTCGGGTTTGAGTGGTAATTTGCATTTGTCCTTTTCTTTTCCCAGATCACGTTTTACCCAGTCACTTTCTCTATGAGTATCTTTCTTTTCGTCCTTAACGCCCCTCCCTCGTGCCCAACTGTCATCAAGATGGTCATACGCAGTGTTCCAGATCGGTTGGGGTGGCTCAATAGGTTGTTTTTCTATGGGGGTGGTCTCATAGTTATAATTATCTTTGACTACCACACCCTTCCCCTCCTTTTTGTCCTCTGCGCTCTTGTCGCACATGCTATAATCCGAGGTCTTGGTCTGGGGGGGGTGGAGTTGCGATCTTTCTGAGCGTGATAACGCTCCTTCTTTACCCTCCTCTTCGTTCCGACGTCTCTCGCTCCTGCGTGTGTATGACAGGAGTCTTTGGAGTCCATGGGTGTTGCCGGTACGAGGCGCGGTAAGCTGATCTCATTAGCTCCACCCTCTCTCGCACCTCTCCGTCTGGGCTCGTTTTTCTCCTTACTTTCCGGAGCGTCCGCAGGCTTGTTTTTATGCTCAGTGCCGTCCCGCACTCCATATGTTTTTGGGCCGGCTGATGATGCGGAGTAGGGGGGTCGCTTCTTCTCCCTTAAGTCGGTCATCTTGTTTCTTTCTGAGCGTCGGTGAGGTGTCCGGTTTAACGATCTCTCCCCATCTTTGTCTATCGTGTTTCCTTGCATGCTAAATGGGATATCTCCGATGTTCATAATGCAGGAGTTCTGGGCTTTAATTTCTATTGCTCTCTTAGCTTTTTGCAAGCGTGTTAACATTGCGGGGGTAGTGGGGATTCTTAGTCGCTGTCCCTCCTCTTCTGGATTGCACCAAGCTGACTGGGGGGTTGGCATATCACCTGTGGCTTTCTCGCTAGGTTTGTTGTCGGGCCGGTAATAGCGAGATGGGTGGTTGGTCGCACTCCATGATCTAAATGCCAAGTGTGCTGGACAGAGGTCAATATGCCGGTTGATAGAGCTGCTATTGGATAGCCATGCTTCCTTTAGCAGTCGGCCTCCCTTTGTACTGTCACTAGCCAAGACGTCTACCTCATTAAAATTAAAGCGGTGGCCCAATTCCGCCATATGAGTCCATATCTGGGAGTGCTGTTCGCCCCTGGTAGTATATACATATTATGTAAATGAACAGGTTTGAAAGCTTTCAAGCACACACGAACTTCACACTTGAACACTTTTCAAAAGCTGTTCAACAGCAATACTTCAACTTGGCTGTTTTTGTACCTTTCCATGGTTTAGTAGTTGAGGAAAAGAAATGATCAAGGTTTATCTTCAACTCCTTGTGTTTTCTCCACTCTCTTTGACTGCTTGAGCTGGACCCCCCTGGAGTTTTCAGCAGGTGTGAAATGCAAGGTTACATAGCAAAGACCATTTGCCCTTTGCTTTATTGCAGATTGTTCTTGAATGTTTGCCTTTGCTCAGTTGTTTGCTTTCGGTTAAGAGCTCCCTCCTTGTGATTCAACCAGATATGCCCTGGAGTCGGCTGTCCTTCCAATTTAACACCTGATAGCAATGATTGTACAATGTAATTAACAGTCAGTGCTAGCTTTTTGGATATGTGCTATAATGAAAGAACCATCTGAAATTAGGACTTAAATAATGACAGGTTCAGGAATATGTAGGCTGGTATTTGTTATGCATTTTAATAGCGTAACTTTTCAGTTAATTGGAGACTAACTAAACCCCTTGGACACATTTCAAATCATGTCAGTATTTTTTTCTCCCTAAGGAATCTGATAGGCTATGCAGCTTAGTACTGCCTTTTTCTATCTTAATTACCATATTGAGTTGTTTTAATGCTGGTTTACTTTAGAAGCATGTGTTATGACTTTAAGCTAGACAGTGCTTCTTATCCAGCTACTGCAATCTCATTTAAATTTAATACCACCCTATCTGCAAGAAACAAGGAGAAGAAAAGAAGCAGACTTATTAAGAGCAAAACTAGATCCACGATCTGTGCATGTGCATATCATTTACACTGGAAGATACGTATAATTATAAACCACCCTCCTCTTTTTGGTGTCAGCATCCCTGAAAGGCTTAAAAGACAGGAAATGTAACATGAGAATGGATGCCAATCTTGTGTGATGTTGGGCTTTCCTAGATACACTGAAGTATCGTTTATACCAGTAAAAGAGCAAATTTTCATTGCCCAAAAGCTGACGGCTATTATTTTTGCAGTGTGTGCCAGAATTATTAGTTTGAGAAAAGCACTGAAGTTTCCAGCACATTTGTTAATAGTGTAAAATTCCATGAATAATCTCTATGCTGAGCAACATGTTCCTGCAAAAATGAATAAAGGGCAGAAGAACTACAGTCTGGAAATCAAACTAGAAAAACAATACCATACTTGTTTGGGCTTTTGGGGAAATTATCAGTTGCATATTTATCTCTGCTTCCTATCCTGTGCCAAGGTTTAGTATTAAATCATAATACATTAGCAGGCCATTCTATAATTTGAAAGCAGTAGGAGGCTGAAATACAGGTTGCACATAACAAATACCACTTTGGTCTAATGGTTAAGGAACTAGGCTAGAAATCGGGAGACTAAGATCTAATCCTACTTTAACGCCTGAAGCCAGCTGGGTAATTTGGGGTTGGCTGTTTTCAGCCCTAGTAAGAAATTAGTAGCAAACCTCTTTTGGAAAATGGTGGAAAGGAAGCAGGAGGGAACTGTCTTGGTAGTTGTCATGAATCATGTCTGGCATGAAGACACTATACAAACAAATAGCATTAATGAAATCTTGTTTTGGTTTAGCGGAACAATGAACACAGAAGAGTAACAAAGGTTACCTAGTTAATATCCAGAACATGCTGGAGAATATTTTACCATGATCCACGTTTCCTTTGGCCTCATGGGAGCTTATGATGGATTAAAATATATTTAAAATGTATCTGAGTATGTAGAGGTTTCCTCTCATTGAAAAGTCTGGTGATTGGGGAATTTCATTGGTACTGGATGTTCTCTATAGCTGTGAGCCACATTGACCCCCATTATTTGAGCATATGTTCAACCATTTGTTACACTCTGTTTCTAAGTACATTATTGTACTTACAATAAATATGTGTGTGTATATATATATATATATATATATATATATATATATATATATATATTTCTGTCACATTTTTTTCATCATGAAAAAAATAATTCTTCAGGCTTTTGGTTTTTTTTTACACAACTTTCTTGTCTGGTTTCTAATCAAAGAACAAGAAAGAAACTGCTTTTAATATTTAGAAGTGTGGATTTTGTTTTGCAGCTTTCCAATTTCCATTTCAGTGACAAAGTATCAGTGCCCTGTGTGATCAAAGTTCTTTAACTCAGAATAGCCCTTCGTTATCTAAATAAACAGTTCCTTTCATGGCCTTCTCATTATTTTTCAGAGTCTTGAAAATATTCTTTTTCCTTGTAATTTTTCAGTATAGCTGAAAAATATAGAGAATTTTCTGAGATAATAAAGCATCTGCCTCTTTAAACATAGGTTCTTTCAGAAGAAGAAGCCACATTGGTTAGTTTTGCCTCTAATCTCAGCTTTAGCATTTGTCATGTTTTGAAAAAATTGACCAATAATTCAGCAAAATTGTATTTTTCCATTTCTTATGTCAGTTTACTTAACCTGCTTCCTCCTCACTCCCCTCTTTTTCATATCATTTTAACCTATATATTATGGCATTAATGGTGTGGATGGATGTTTAAAAGCAGCCACTCTACAATCCATTTTATCTTCGCAGTTTATTCTCAGTATAATACAAAGAGACACAAGCAATACCTCATCTAGGATGGGATAATGCTATCTGTTCTCTGCAGCAGCCTTGAAATGCTAGTTGCTAAGAAAAAGTATTAGGGTATGGTGTTTTCCTGTTACAAATTAGGAGTGGGTATAATATCAAACCTTCTGGCAGACCATCTTTTCCAAGGAGTCTTACCATAATTTTATGCTCATATGCAAAATGTAGAATACACAAGTAGTATATCTACTCCAAATGCTTGCTTAATACAATGCTACTTTCCCTTTCAACATTATGAACTTTGCTCTTTTCTGTTATTCCTTATTCATGTAGATCACTTTAGACTAATTTCAGCTTGCTACCTGAATGTGGCATAACTGCAGTAATCCAATAACTCAATAGGAAGAAAATGTATAGATTAGAGGGTACATATTTGGCAGTTTTTCCTCCTACTGAGTTAGTGGTAGGTACTGATAACTATGCATGACATCAGGAATATATATTTAAATTGAAATCTTACTGATTTCTGGGCACAGTTGAAAATGGACATTTAAAATCCTAGCTGGTTTGGGATTTAACAATCCCAGGGATATCTTTTTGGTCTGCTTTCTAGATAGCAATGTCATTAGATAAGGGCCTCTTAAATGTGACCTAAATTTTTGAGATCCTTTTAGGGGACATACAGAAGAGATCTTCTATGTTGCACCCATTCTGTAGATTGCAACCCAAAGGGATCAATTGTATACTCAAGCTTCCCTTCCCTATGTTTAGGAAAGAAGTTAAGTTCTTCTTCTTAGAGAGAAATTTTCCATTTAAATAAGTTAAAAACAATTTAACAATGTTTTATTGGTAACCCCCTAATAATTTTACTCACAGTAACTGTGATTTTCATGATGCCATAATGGAGAAAGGAGAGTAGCACTATGTGCACCACACACCACAAAAGGCATTAACATTCATGGCAATTTATGTCCTTCACGGTATGCTGTGTGTCATCCCCTCTAGCTCTCCAACACCTTTCTACGAAAAAGGATGCATGTAATTAATTTCCTGTATAGTTTGCATATAATTACATTCAAATGGATATCTTGACTTAATGGCTATATTAGGGTGCATTTACATTAAACTTGCTAATTAGTTAGCATTCCATATAGCAAATAGGACTTCTTATTCTTCAGTTAGAAGCATCACAAAGCAGAGTCGTGGCTGTCTAAAGTGGAAGACATTTCAATAGAGGAAGGTACTGTAGAAGCAAAATTATAGCTACAGAGTACTAAAAGCAATGATCATAAATATTGTGTTGATCAATATGAGTTAATGAATCCTGGACTGGAGACATTGTTTTTAATGCTTGCTATGTTGATTGACACAAGCAGACACTATCACATGGGCAGCTATGTAAACCTAGTGCATTTTGCAGTTCTGGATAACTTGGTCCAAAGGTTATCTATAGCACATCTAAACAGTGTGACAGGACCAGCACAGAACCTTGAGAATAAAGAGCAGGTCCATGAATTATATTATCCATTCTTTTAGCTACTGATAGCTTTCCTAATTGCTCTAGTCTGAGGTTTCTAACATCCAGAAGAAATAATCCAAAGACTTATTTTATGTTATCCCATGTAAAGACTCTTCTCCATGTAAATTTAAATTTAAAGTGATGTATCTGATGATATATATTAGAAGAACAAAGATATAGAAAAAAATTCTTAGAGGACAGAGGGAATGCAAAATTACATGCTGCTTAGGTAAAGAAAAAAAATCTTTTGGGTCTAATACATTTATATTCATTCCCATACCTGAAGGAAAATTTTAGTTATAACTGAATAAAGCATTCATTCATTCATTCATTCTTCATTGCTTGTGCACAAATGTTATATAAACATATATTCTATTATTTTCCCCATTTTATTTGACCACAATGGTAAGGAATTCTTGAGGAAGGTTGTATTTTAATTTATAGTGAATTCTTTACAATTGGAATAAATAAAATAATTTTTAAGCCCAACTTCAAGCTGTTGAAGACATAATTTTAATCTCCCATTTGTAATACTACTTTGAGCTGCAAGCATAGGTGTGCTCTTTAAATTTGAGTTTGTATTGAGCCTCCAGTTTCCTCAAACCAGCCCTGATATTTGGGTTTAAATATTCTCAAATTCATAATTGACTTCTATTTTGTAGTTACTGCCCTCTATGATTATTTGATATAAACTATTCTTGTAATGATCTCAGAAATGATTTCATCTCAAAAAAATAATAGGGATACAAATTATTTTTCCCCTATGGGTCTCCCTGAGAATAGATTTGGATTTTTATTCTCCAGCTGTTTTATTTTCAGCTATTATAGCACTTGCAACAAATTAACAAATTATGTCCATCTAGATATAGTTTTATCTAATGCTCTCTCTGGAAAAAAAATCCTAAAAGAAGATAATTACTGAATGGTATTTTAAAAATAATAATTAGATTAAAACTGAGAGTATACAACAGGGGAATGCCGATGTCAAAATAAGACCAGAGTAATGTGTACTAAATGATTTCATGGGCAAATGATGCTAATAATATGTAAATGAGGAAGATAAATACAAAGGCTCTACATATTAAAAAGCATGTTAAATATAAATAATTAATGAAAATATTTATGTGTTCTAAAAATCCATTAGAAAACTTGCAGGCCCAGAATGTTGTACTACTAAAAATGACTGAAATTTTACTAATATGATCAGCCTCATCATTGCAGGAATCTGTTGGTTTCTGGATACCACAAGTAAGGTCATTTGTTTTTCAAAACTATAAAGACACTTTTGAAATTGGCCATTAACTGTTACAAGTGAGTATCGAAGACATCTTTTATGTTTCTTGTATTAGCTAATTTATTATCTATAATATGCTGAAGTTCATTAACTATAAGGCTTCTCTTCCTCCATTCTTATTCTTTTTTTATAATTCCCTTCAAAACATAACATTATTTATAACTACATAATTTTCTTCCATTTCACCACCATACGGAAGAAACAAAGGGATGAAGGAAGGAATGGGGAACAAAAAACAACAACCACAAAGAAAAACAGTGGTGACTAGGTAAAAGAGGTGAAAGACAATCCAAATAGAACTGAAAAAACTATTTTTTTTATTAGCAACACAATCTGTGTCCCGGTGGGGGGTCCAGCTGTCCCAATGTCTTCAGTTATCTTTCTGATACAAAGTATTAATCCATTTACAAAAATCCCAACTTTTTGGTTGTCAGGATTTCTTTCAAATGTGAAGTTAAATAGCAACAGAAAGGACTAGCAAACAGTAATGAAATGTAAGTCAGCTTTACTTAATACATATCCTGATAGTAAATAAATACACATTGGCCTGCCACTTCAAGACCAGAAAGGGCCGTATGCTTAGCATTTAACGGAATGGAAAGTACTGTTGCTTTGTTCTAGGAACAGATCCAAAATTCTGTAGTTCTCAGATTGAGTCTGAAAGAAGAGGCATTAAAATTGGCACAGTTCCTGTAATATCAGTTCTGTGTGACTTGAGATTCTCAGGAGAGTGAGTTAATATTTTCCTTAAAAGGGAGAAAAATAGAAAAAAAATGCACTCTTTATTTTAGTAGCGGTCTGGATACTTTGGAAAGAGGTTGAATTAAAATCACCTAGTTCCTATTATTTTAATGCATTTTTCTTATCATACACATTTTATTTACTTCACAGAATTCAATAGTGTGATAAGGTCAGGATGTTAAATTAACTGCATTGATACCATCAAAATTTGCACATACAATGTGGAATACAGACAATTATATTGAATACTTGCTTCAGTTGCATTCCAAATATATCACTACATCATTTTGTATAAAGATGTTAAAAGGTTCCTTGCTAACTGTTAAGTTTTATTATCAGAGAGCTGGAATAGCTTATTTTGTGCTAGAACCTGACACTGAAAATGATTCACAAGTAGATAAAGTGACTTCTACATAGCTACCCATGCTAGAAACAATTGTATTAGGAGCCTATTTAAAACTCCTGTGTTTCTTCTAATTCATTTTATTCACAGCTCTTGAGTTGTACATGTAGTCCTTGAGTTCTTCATTGAATTGAGTCATCCAATAAACACCTGGCAAAAAGAAAAAAAATCAGCATAAATTGTGTTGCCGTGATAGTTAAACTGATGCTGCGTGGCAGCACAGAATAGAACAATATGGGCTTCATTGTGTTTTGAAGGAATTCTACATTTATGTCCAGACATAAGCCCATTTGATAGTCACAGGTATGGAGGAACGCTTGCTATATAGAGAGAGGGAATTCAGTAAATATTTTATTTGCATAAATAGGAACAAATAATATTTCTACTTATTCTATTACTTGCTGCAGCATCGGCAATGAGAAACCAATGATTATAATTTTGACCTTGTGCCTGACACCACCTGGAAGTAGTCCATAAAGTAAACAAAATGATATTGCAGCATTATCTCTCCCTCCCTAGTAATAAAAACTGTGGGGCAAATGGTCATCTGAAACCTATGCAGATAAAGTGGAAAAATGTGCTTACTTGGAACAGAATCAGTAACATACAGCCATTGGAATGCAACTTGAGAAGAGCCGAGGTTGCACAGCAGTTAGAGTGTAGTACTGCAGGCCACTTTAGCTGACTGTGTTCAGCAGGTCAGTGGTTCAAATCTCACCGGCTCAAGGTTGACTCAGCCTTCCATCCTTCTGAGGTAGGTAAAATGAGGACCCAGATTGTTGGGGGGCAATGTAAATATATATATATATATATATATATATATATATATATATATATATATATATATATATGTAGGTCTTTGGTTGTTCGGGTTTTCTCCCGCGTAAAATTGGAAGTGTCTTGGCGACGTTTCGACGAAGTCCCATTCGTCATCTTCAGGCTGGTGTTTTCAGCTTCGTGCTTCGAGCAGCAATGTGTGGTCTTAGCTGTTTCTTCCTTTTAACTGCCAGTGGGGGTATGAACTGATTGGGTGGGAGCTTGGCTGTGTTCTGATTGGGTGGAGGTGTGTTCTGATTGGTTAGGGGCGTGGCTGTGCTCTGATTGGCTGGGGGGTGGCTGTGCTCTGATTGGCTGGGGGGTTGGCTGTGCTCTGATTGGCTGGGGGAGTGTTCTGTTTGGTTGTCTCAGGTTAGTCTGAGTTGCAGAGGGGTTTAAGATTTTGGGCTGCCTTTTTTTGGTGCGCATTTGAAGAATAACGTCAAAAAAAAACAAACTTCCCCTCCACACCTTAAAGCCACAGGACAAAATTTTAAAAATACCAGAACCATTGCCAAAAGTGAACATTTTAATAACAGAATAATCAGAGAAGCCATCGAGATAGAAAAACGCCCACACAGCATGAACAAGCGAGATGATACCTCCCGCCTACCAGCCATTTGGAAACCCGCCCTTATTGACAAACGACTCCCTAACACAAAAAATGATACCAGACCCACACTCACAAAAACCACACAGGATGTCACCACCACACATCCACGCAAAAAGCAAACCCAAAGCCACACCGATGATGAGGCACGACCACAAACCAGAAGCCAGACCAGAGCTGCATCATTAGCCACTTTAAAGCCCTCCAATCCATACATGAAGCAAACTGACACCCTCCATGAAAATGAGGCACGACCACAAACGCGAAGCCAAAAAATAGCAAGGCAGCCCAAAATCTTAAACCCCTCTGCAACTCAGACTAACCTGAGCACAACAGAACCAAACAGAACACTCCAACCCCCAGCCAATCAGAGCACAGCCAAGCCCCTAACCAATCAGAACACACCTCCACCCAATCAGAACACAGCCAAGCTCCCACCCAATCAGTTCATACCCCCACTGGCAGTTAAAAGGAAGAAACAGCTAAGACCACACATTGCTGCTCAAAGCACGAAGCTGAAAACACCAGCCTGAAGATGACGAATGGGACTTCGTCGAAACGTCGCCAAGACACTTCCAATTTTACGCGGGAGAAAACCCGAACAACCAAAGACCTACATACAAATACCCGCGAAAACCTCAGAAAACTATATATATATATATATATATATATATATATATATATATATATATATATACACATTGCTTACTGGTATACACCGCTTAGAGAGTGCTTGCACTTAAAGTGGTATATAAGTCTCATAAATAAATAAATAATAAATCTAGTTGAAAATAATGCTAAACCATTTACATAAGGATATTACTGGCTGGCGCTTTCCAGAATGCCAGTCAGAAATGCATCTGCTGTATCTAGGTGTCCAGGGTCTATAGCAGGGTCCCCATGGACCAGTACTGAGCCGCGGCATGCCAGCAACTGGTCTGTACAAACAAACAAAGCCTCATCCACAAGATGCAGGCAGAACACAAAACCACATACCCTCCAGTCTGTGGAAAAACCTCTCTCCACAGAACTGGTCCCTGGTGCCCAAAAGGTTGGGGACCTCTGGTCTATAGCCTAAGCCAGTATAGCCACTGGAGCATCAAGCAACCAGAGGGAAGGAATGCATATCAGCACAGCCTAAAGTATACACACAAGGAGCTGGTGATATCTCGGTTTTTGATCATTAACCACATTATAAGTGATGGAACATAGACTGTGTCCATGACCAACAGTGTTGGGAGAACAAGGAGAATACTAATCAAAAAATGGAACAGATAAATACAACTTTAGCTTTATCCACTGTGGACTAGGGAGGAGATGGAAGGCCAAGTGATTTAGAAAGAGTATGGAGGACACCTTTCGGCTAGGATTAGAAAGACATAAGAATGATTGTCCCAAAGGTGCTTTTTCAGGAGGCAACTGGACTTGCTTGTTTTCTTTGAAGACATTTCGCTTGTCATCCAAGAAGCTTCTTCAGCTCTGCCTGGATGGTGGGGAATGGAAGGATTTATATTCCTTGCAGACAGCTGGTCATTTGCCTTCTTTTAGAGAGTCATTGGGGCCATTTGGAGGTTTTTCTGGTCTGCAGGGTCAGCTGAGTAGTGCCAATGTGTGTGGAGCCTTCTGGCTGCAGAAAATGCTGCAGATTACCGGAACATCCTGCAGCCATAAGGCTCCACAGCCTCCTGTGGAGGTTGTTTTTCTTTTCCATCTTCTAACCTGACCTGATAAATTTTGCTTTAGATAAGACCTCTGCTCTTTGCTTAGAAACAAACTTTTCAGCAATGCAGTTAGGCCAGTTTTGATTCAGAACTTCAAGTTAACAGCTCCCACATCTGGACAAGGATTGTTGTGATAATGACCTTCGGAGAAGACTGTGCAAGTGGTAAACCATATAAAAATAATCTTAGGATGAAGCTATTTAGATTGTACTATATAGTTTTACTTTAACACCAGGCAATTGAGAGTTCCTACACCTAGGGGCAGTATCTCTTCCTTGATTTGTCCTTCAGAGTACTGCCAAAGTAGCACTGTTGACTCTGTACCTAATGACACAGTTCCAGTCATATTATGCTCAATTTGGTCATAGTAGCTTCGGCTATTTGTTAACATTTGGAAATTTGTTTGAGAAAGCAAGGTGACTCAAATATGCAAATTTCAAAAGTAATTTCAAAATGTTTACCATATTTCATTTCAATTGCATCATAAGATGGAATAGCAAAGGTTGGCTTGTCATAAAGTTTTAGCCTTGCCTGAAAGTTTTACCCCAAAGTGATTTTATTTTCCTAGCAAGGCTATCTGTCAAAAGCGGCAAAATATGTTCTCTAGGAAGCAGTTGTAATCTCTCTTCTTTAACACTCTAATATTATATATGCTGTGTGGATGACTAATAACTGAAGGTGTACATAACTTGCTATTATAATGATGCAATATTTTTGTTGCAACATACCTGTATCTATCTCCACACACATATTCTATTTTCCTTTCACTGAAACTTAAAGAAGCATTAAAAATGAATAATGATTTGAGTTAACGCCAGCAGCAGAAATGTCTTCTTTAATTGCAAATATTTCAAGATGTACAATTTAGTCAAAATATCAGACATTTTTTCCCCTGCATTTTTAAAAAGCAATTCTCTGCAGTGTAATGGTAATGCTAATCAATTTGCAAAGAAGTATGGGAAAAAAAGTAATTTTCACTGCAGTTCGGTAAAGATGAGAGAAAGGATGTAGACCTACTTAGGTAAACTTTAGAACTTTTAATATGTGAACATTTTAGTACTGAATATAATGACCCTAGGAGAATTAGATATGCATTATTTCCAAATTATTGTCATTCCTACTTCTATATCAGGAGCTGATTGAAATGAGACTAACATATCAGAAATGAAGAATGGGACAAGTTGCCACAGTCAACTGACCACTGCCAACTCACTGTGGGACAACTCTCCATGAGCCAAGTCACCACAGGACAATTCAACAATTCAATTTAATTATTTAAAATAATTTAAAAAAAATATTTTTAGTTTTGTCATTCATATTTCATTTTGTCCCTCCTTTTGCAGTCTTTCTTCAGTGATTCTATTCCACCATTTGTTTGATACTAGTGTAACTGTTGTCCCATAGCGAATTGTCCATGGTGAGTTGTCCCATGGCGACTTGTCCGAGACCCTGTCCAAATCAGGATGTTTGAGAATTTCTTTACAACATGCATGAGAACCTCAATCATTATATAACCTGTTTAAAAAGACTAAGTATAGCATCTTGGTCTTTGTTTGGTCCTCTACATTTCTTATAGCAAAAATGTGACTTTGATAAAGGAAAAGGTAGGTGAAATGGGAATCACTTCAACATAGGCCAGAATATGAACAGATTGCTATTTTCTATCAGAAAGTTTATGATATGAAATTTATAAGCCTTCTATTTATTCATCAATTTCAGATGTGGGAGATCTTCAGTGTATGATAACATACTTCCTGTAAACAAATCTGTCTTTTACCCCAAAGTAAAATTAAGGATGTTCATTTTTTTAAGAAGATGTGAGAGAAAAGAAAAACGCTAATGAATAATTAAGTAAAAAAAAGTAATGGAGGGAGAGTCCATAAAGGTATTGAAATGAAATTCCTCAGTACCAAAGGGGGATGGGCAGCATCTAGATAGACTTCATCTCCACATTGTGGGAGGATACAAGTGCAGGGAATGGGGAGGAAAGGCGATGAGAGGTGAGGGAACCAGTAAGGTTAGTCCACTACAATATTAGGTAAATAAGATGCTGTGGCATCATCTAAGGAAGATCAGCAGATGGCAGACTCTAAAAGAGAGCACACATGAATCATCAAACCATAGGAAACTGCTAAGTTAAAAATAGAAGACCTTCTTGTCTTAGGAGAAGTATTATAGGGAGAAAATGGAAAGAAGCAGAAGTTGCAGCAATGGATTTCCTACTGTCAAAATGAGCTGACTTAAGGTAGATGCACAGAAGAAATAAAGTATGACATTCCTTGTCTGACTTTTATCTTGACTCCTTTTTAATTTTTCATTCTAGAATAAATCCATTCTATAATTCTTTTTCCCCACCAGAGAGTGGGTCAGAAATGTCTATACATGCATGGTCACAGATACTTAGACAATAAAGTTTGTGCTGCATTTTCCTCATGACCTTTATTGCTGCTTTGTAAAATGACATTCCCTAAATTCTGCTGAAGATGTTACCTAGCCTGGTAAAGAAAAGTTTGGAAACCAACCCACAAGCTTGGAGAATGAACCTCTACTCTCATATTATTTTATATATGTTTTACTTTTTAATATATTTTAATTTTTAATACATATTGTTTTATATTGTTATATAGATTGTATTTATTTATATAGTTGTTAGTTTTATTTTAATTGTTGTTTGCCACACAGGGTAACTTCTTGTGATATGGTGGTGATATTCGATAAATAAATAAACCTTAAGTGAAATGAGTTGTTAAGCTCTTACAGTAGCAGGTCTGAAGAGCAATATACATGAAAATCAATATCAACTGTCCAACCTGTAGAAGCCCCAACCTATCCCACAGTAATATGTTATTTTCAGTATAGATCTTTGTAAAGACATCAAGAAGGAAGAAGAAATTCAGATTGCTGAGACAGGAACTACCATTTGCAGTTTAACATTCAGAGGAAGACAATGTTTGGCTTAAACACGTTGCTTATTTTAGAGCAATAAGTAAAGGTTGGATTTCCTTCAAGCAGTTAGTTTTCTCTACTCTTTTGAAGCTCTGATTGAAACTGTAGTGTTTTGCCTCCAAAACTAAAGAAACTTATGACTTTCAAAAGAAAGGTAAGTTACACAGACATATCACACCGGTGTATATTTTAAAATTTTAGGAAGCCTTTTTAAAAAAAAAGAAAAAAAGAAGTTGAATAGGTATTTCATAATCTCAACTGCTGCTTCTAATATCACAAATGCTTAATTAGATTATCATACCATAATTCTCATATTTCACAGTGGTAGCATAAACAAATGCTTGTTGGGATGTATACTACTCAAAAAAATAAAGGAAACACAAACGTACTGTATAGGATCCTATACGTTTGTGTTCCCTTTATTTTTTTGAGCAGTATATTTAACCTCACCTACAGTACATATAGGAATCAGTTTGTACTCCGCAGGGATCCCTTGAAAGTCAATAGCATAAATACCCTTATTTAATTTGAGAAGCATTTGTAATGATTCAGACTCTGATTCTACAGCAATTCTTCACTGCTTGTTCTTTCCAGTTGGTTGTCTAGCTTTCAGTTTGCAAGAACTACTGTGACATTAGAGCACCAGATCATTAGCTCAATGTGAGATGTTGAGTCCAGTTCACACTTCCTGAATGTAAAGATCAGAAGAAGGTAGCACCTTTTCAGAATAACAATTTTTAGTAAAAGACTTTCATGAGCTGTAGCACACTTCATCAGATTTATCCCTATTTAAATCTTACATTAGTTTTAGCCATTCCGTGCTTCGGATGAAATAGGCTATAGCACAGAAAAGCTTATGCCTTTATATACAATGTATTAATCCAAAAAAGATGCTATCAAACTCCCTCTGATTTTTGGCTATCATAGACTAATGCCGCTTTCTTCCTGTAATGAAATCAAAGTATAACTTCTAAGCCTAGTAAATACCTCTAAGGCAGTGAATACTAAGGATAGTTATGTATAAGAATAATATTGTCCTTCAGGGACACCCTTGAGCAGATGTGCACTGAAAATCAAACAGAGGGGCAGGCAGAAAAGCAAGGTCTGCAAAATGAAATATAAGGAACTTAGATGAGAAAGAAAAATAATTAACATTTCAACTTTGCAAACAGGCAAAAGCTGTTTGCAAAAAATAAACAGCCTGATGCTTTATATGAGCGTTTGGAATCTTGTGTGAGTACCATACTAAGTACTGGTAATCCCCATTCAGAAACAGTATAAATCTGGAAATGGTCTAATTTAGGTTTCAATGAAATTAAATTTGGATTAGCAAAGCCAGTTCAAGAGAATGGTTAAGTTCCAACTTCTAAAAATTAAGTGTCTAGACCTTGGATAGTTCCAAATGAATTCATCTGAAAGTTTGACTATAAAAGCAGGTTAGATTGTTGCTTTAATAACCTACAAATTCAGCAGCTTCCTTCTGATAATTAGCTCTGCTCCAAACTCTTTTAGAAACCATTGTCTCCTCCTCCTCCTCAGAAAAATGAAAGAGTTGGATAGCAACAATTGCATGACAATGATATAATAAATACTGATTTAAAACTATATGAAAAATTCTAATGACATAAACATTTAATTCACCCTGGGCAAAATATTTATTCTTTGTTACAGCAGATCTAATTCAATAGCAATTTGTTTGCATGCTTTAGTAGCTGTGACATAAAATGTAGCTATATTAAATGGCATTAAGTCTATTGTATGATTAGAGAAAAGCAGGATAAAACTTGTCTAATCATCCTGCATATATTCCAACAAGGGGGAGATGAGAGATTGATAGTTATTTTGATAATATGAGCAACACAACAAAACATATTATTGAATGTTGAGTTACAGGGGACAACTTGTTCTTGGAAAAGGAATTTTGGCTAATCTACTATTGAGAACTGCACTAGATAAAACAGGTCTGGCTCTAAAAAGGGTCAGTGCTGAGCAGGTAAGATAAAACATAGTTAAACCTCTATTTTAGTTCCAATATAAGGTGTTCTGAATGCTCCTTTATTTGATGTGAAGTTAAACTAAGTTCATTCTGCTTTCAATATCAAGTAATTTGGTTTTAGTAATTTGAAAGGGTTGTTTATGTTCTGAGGACAACAGCTGTTCAATAAGAAGGTCAAGGATTTTTTTTTTTTTTGAGTACTGGAGCACTGAAGTTGATTTGTCCAATCTAGAAGGATCAGTTCTGGAGGGGGGGAGGGGGAGAAAAAGCTCTTGAGTCAATAATTAAATGAACAGCCATGCCTTTTCCTCTAACTTCA
Source organism: Crotalus tigris (assembly GCF_016545835.1). Lineage (NCBI taxonomy): Eukaryota > Metazoa > Chordata > Lepidosauria > Squamata > Viperidae > Crotalus > Crotalus tigris. Next base: position 3,928,240 of record NW_024096599.1, read on the forward strand.
GTGATCCTACCACCAGGCTTAATGATGCATTTGATAAACATTTAGGTGCATGGAAAATTGACTCTAGGAAGCTACTTTGCATTGTTTATAGGGGTTTATAATTAAGGTACGGGCCTATGTGAAATAAAGCATTTGGGCCATAATTTCAATGGTGCAGCAATATATTCTTTTCCCAGAGTGTGAAAGAATATTGCTGCTGAGATCCTAAACACTAATTGTTTCATGTATTCTTTATGGCTTTTTCCAAGAACCAGTAGCATGTAGGATAGACATGTCAAACCTGCGACATCACGTGACATCGCACAACGTATCGGGACGGTTTTGTCATTGCCGGCAATGGGGTGGACACAGCTTCCAGATGATGCGTCTAGCCCATGGGCCAGCAGTTTGACACCCCTGATGTAGGACCATGCCTAGATATTTGAAACTGTTAACTCGTTCAATTTCATTCCCTGCAATAGTCTATTTTTTTAGGGTTTTCATCAATTAATTGCCTTTTTTTTGGCGGTAATCAGCCAAGAATCTAAAATGCAGTCTTAAGATCAGTTGAGGCTTGTAAAATAATAGTCAGATCATTAGCATATAGGAGAATGGGTACACTAGTGCAGGGGTGTCAAACTGCCGGCCCGTGGGCCGGATGCATCACGCGGAAGCCGCACCCACCCCATTGCCGGCAATGGCAAAACAGTCCCGATACATTGCGTGATGTCACATGATGTCGCGAGTTTGACATGTCTGCACTAGTGTCTATAATCTGAGATGTGTGCAAATGAGAATCAGAAAGATAGTATCTTGGGGAGTTTAGGTACAGATTAAATAATTAGGGGTCAAATACAACCCTGTGTGACGTTTCTGATAAGTATTAGACTGGTTAGTACACTACATGAGTTACATCTGACTCTGATAGTAAAATTTTTATATAAATGTTGAATAAATAGAAGTAAATGTCTGTTTACTTCTACAAGTAAGTTCTTCCACAAACTTTCCCTTGAAATGGATTCAAATGCTCATTTAATATCTATAAAGTCCATATATAATTGGGTCTTTGCTTTATGGCTATATTTTTCTGTTGAGTCGCTTGAAAGCAGGACCCAATCAATGGTAAAGTGGCTAGGGCAAAAGTCTGCTTGTTTGTTACCTAATATAGATTCTTCTTTTATCCAGTCCTGTAATTTGCAATCTGAGTGGTATTCATAGAGTTTGCTGATTATGTTTTTTAAAAAAAGCTAATGGGATTTATAATTAGCTGGATCTGTTCTGTTCCCCTCTTTAAATATGGATATTTCTGCTTGAATTTCCAGGAGCCTGAAGTCTTGAACTCTTTAGATGCCCCAATTGACCTAATTTCTCTAGGGGGGGGGGGTGATCTCCAAACTTGGCAACTTTAAGACTTGTGGACTTCAACTCCTAGAATTCCTTAGCCAGCCACAAGTCTGAAAGTTGCCAAGTTTGGAGATCCCCCACTCTAGAGGAGGATTCCTAGCTGTGGTATGTAAGGGTCTGGTTGATAGTTGAATCCAAAGAGTTAGAGAGAGCTGATTACAATCTAGACATGTTTCAGTGATATCTGAGTAATCTTTAGCAGATCACAGGAAGCTAACCAATAGTTTATCACTGACATACAAATAAATGAATTATGCTGGGCAGGCATCCAATATTACTTATTAAGAATATAGAGATCATATTGGAAACCAACTTGGTAAATCAAAAGCCACCAGAATTACACATCTGATCCTTTAAAAGCCTTTAAAAAAGGAAACCTCTTCTAATATAAAGGTAGAAGTTCAGCAATAGTTTCAAAACTTGTGATCTTAATATCTGAAGAAGAGTACAGTTTATTAGGGTCTGGCTAAAAATTGATAATGGAAAGTCTGAGAAATAGAGATGCCTGGATTATTTCCAGTCTGTCATCTATAGCCACCTTTTTGTCTGTGGAATTCATCTGGGGAAAATAGCAACTATTAGAAATGGATGGGGAAAAACTGCACCCTTTAGTTTGTTGCTGCTAAAGAGAAACATCTCTGAGATGGTATGAATGCATACTAGTGAAAATCTTGAGTGCTAGTCTTTCTGCACTGGATTGAACCAATGTTCATTTGTTCAGAACAAATGACTGTCAGCTGAAAAAAAATGCCTTTAATGTGATTCTAGTGAAAGAAACAGGCAAAGTGACAATCCATATCAACAGTAAAGAAACTTTTTCCCACAAAAGAAATTCCAAAGAGAGACAAAATGTTAAGAAATAACACTCCTTCTATCTGGCAGTTTAGGAAAAGTTGAATGAACAGAAGGATTACAGAACTGGGGAACTTATGTGTGATATATGCTTTTGGGGTGGCATGTCAGTGTTTTAAATGTGACCAGTGGGTTTACAAATGGTAACAATTGTGGAAGTATTGTAAAATTACTTTTTTAAAAGGTTGAGTTACATACCTGCTGTGCATTGTAGATAAACAAACTTAAGGCTTTTAACTAAAGGTTTCCTAGGTATTTGTACAAATCACTTCCAAGAGTAGAAGTCTTCTTTTAGTTACCACAAAAATGGTATGTTTCAAAATTTCCAGCACAATCACACACTTATATTTTGATGTTTTGTTTTCTTTGCTTGTAAATCTTCTCAGGGGAGAAGACATGGAGTACTGCTCTTTCCAGGTGAAACCTACAGTAATTACTGTAATTCAAAGAGATATATTTTCATTGGAAGAAGGCAATTCCGCCCTCACAATCAACCTTTCTGCAACTCAAGGAAAACACAAACATGGCCCTTCTTAAGCATAAGCAAATGACACATTAGATGAGTCGAAAGATCGTGCTAGAAATCCAAAACATGTTTTGCTGCCACCTAGTGGATAATTGGTTAACCAATTGAGTGGTCAACCTACTGTATAAAGAATTTTAAAAACTCAATTGGTCAACAGAATAACTGTCAAGAAGGGAGAAAATGCAGTACATGGAGTAACCAAAGCATTGGCTAAGCCAGTTGAAGGAGGTTTTTAATATTTTGGATGATTTTGGCTGGGGTTGAAATTTCACTAGAGGAAACTGTCAATGACCCTTAAAATGTTGTCTGTTAAATTGCACAGACACCAGCCTAGCATAGACCCATTTCAAGCACACAATCAGGGTACAGTATGATTTTGGAGAAGCAAGATTCCTTCTGGGTCCAGAATGGCAAAGCTGCTATGTGAATAGATTCTCTGTATTTTAATAGCATATATGAGATCTGTTTTCATTAAAATAACCATAGACACTCTTGCACAAATAGGTATAAGCCTCTAAAGATATTCTAATAAAAAAAAATATATTATAAAACTGAGCCAGGAAACTTTCAGAATGGAATAGTACACCAATGCTCAATCAGGCTGCTTGTATTTGTTTGTGACCTATCTTCAGGGGTGAAATGCTATAAGCAGATTCTTTTGAAGCAGGAATTCCCTATTGACTTCTATTCTGAAGCTCTACTTTGTCAAGCTGTACTGTCCAGTAACCACAGTGAAATAGCTACCTGGCAGTAGATTTATTACTCCATTTATAGTGAAGAAATAAAACTGTCTAATGTAGCAAAACATGTAGTCAAATGCAGACCTCATCAGCCATCTAAATTAACCAGGATAAGAATTCTGCTGTCAGACGGCTGTAAATAATCAAAGGAAAGAGACTCCTTTGAACATCTTTACACTGAAGATGCATACAGAAAGCTGTTTTCCTCACAGGAGAATAAAAACATCTTTTAAGATTCTCTCATTCAACTTGAAACAACACATATTTAATTCATATTACTTTGCAAACATGTCATTTTTGAAAACAAAGACTTGGGAGAGTTTTTCCTTTTAAAGCACAAATAAAAATATCCTCCAGAGTTCTGAGAATGTTCAGGTCCAATAATAATAATAATAATCATTCCCCAATGAGGCACTATCTTGACATGGTTGTAGGGCTTACATGCTCTGAGGAAGATAAGAGTTACGCCAGAGGTTCAGCTGTTCTGGACAAGTCTCATCAGAGTAGCCAAATGAAGATAACTACTTCTTATAATTCATGAAAATTATATAGTATATGGATTTGAAGATGCACCCTTCCCTTTCAACTCCTTTTCGCGGACTACAATTTACAGTGTCTTTTGCTTGGATCCATGGAGATACGGTTGTGTGTTTTTTTAAAATATTTTATTAATTTTCTAATTTTACAATCATGAGTACTTAATAAACAATGTATTGTCTGGGTCCATTGGTACATATTAATTCAATGGTACATATTAACTTTTTCAATCTAGTTCCAATACTACACCATCCAGTGCTTCCTTTGTTCTCTTTTCTTCCGGTGATATGCATTTTTCCACACTGGGCAAATACAATTCTTGTTACTGTTAATACATATACAATTAAATATAGACATCTTCATCACATTTATCTGGAATTATACATAATTTTGATAGTGTCAGTTTATAATATCTTGTCTAGCCAGAATACATCTCAATTGCATTTGCACTTAAAATCCATTTGTTCAATCAATATCCTGTATTTCCCACTTTTTAAAAATTTTAATTTCCCATCAATGTTCAAAATATCTCTATCACTTATAATTTTCTCATAATAAATTATATATATTCAAACCCTTTTAGAATTTTCATAGTTCCCATCTCATAACAAAGTAGAATATTCTAGTTACAAATCCTATCCTTCTAATTATAATAATACTTTTATTTCTAACAGTTATCTATTTTCTTAACCATATTCAAACATCTGTTTAATAGTATAATATCCCATCTAATGGTTCAAAACCTCTATTTTCTTCAGTCTTACTCTAGCTTTCTTCCTTTGCCAAATAACTTTCCAAGTCAGTGCATTTGAATCATCAGGTAATTCTTCCTCTGTTTTTGTATATATTATTTGGAATGAGAAAGAGAATTTGATTGAAGTATTTTTGGAAGAATGCTCAACCCATTTATATTTATTAAACAGCCTCCATCTTTCTCCTTCAGTTTTTCTTTTCATTTCTTGTTTGTCAATATTCAGCATTTCTCCTAACAGCTTTATCATCCATTCGATCAGCTCTTCTTCCTTAACCTCAAATGTGTTCTGAGATCTTGACAAGTAAGATATTTTTTCCATTTCTGGTGTTATCACTGCATCTTCTAATTTTCCATTTGTCTGTATCTATCTGTTAATTCCTTTCTTTAGGTCCTCCATCTTTGGATCCGTTTCTTCTAATTTTCCTTCTGTTTTCTGGGTTACTAGTTCCTTCTTTGTAGTCATTATCTGGATTTGTAAGTTTAGGTCAGAAAATTGTTCTTTTCATACATAAAATAAGCATATTATTTCAAAAACACATTTATTCTATTTATTTATCAAAAACAAACGGCACAACTTATTGTTAATGGGGGTTTATCAGAGGTTTTTACAATAGAAAAGGGGACTAGACAGGGATGTCCATTGTCACCATTGCTGTTTGTTTTAACTTTGGAAATATTGCTGATTAAAATTCGAGAATCACAGGAAATAAAATGAATAGAAGTTAATAAAAAAGAATATAAATTAAGAGCTTTTGCAGATGACTTGGTGGTTACCCTGTCCCAACCTACTTATTCTGTAGTAGAGTTATTACAACTGATATACCAATATGGACGGGTTTCGGGTTTTAAAATTAATAACAATAAGACTAAAATATTACCCAAAAATATGACCAATTTGGATAAGCAGACTTTGGTTAAGTTGACAGATTTTGAGGTTGTTGATAAGGTAAAATATTTGGGGGTTACTTTATCTGTTTCTAATGTAAAATTGTATAAAAACAATTATGAAAGGTTGTGGGTCAGGATACAAAGAGACTTGAAAAATTGGGAGAAATTGCAATTATCTCTTTTGGGAAGAATTGCGGTGATCAAAATGAATGTTCTGCCAAAGTTCCTTTTTTATTTCAAATGATACCTATCTTAAAGAATGAGATTAATTTAAATGAATGGCAGAAAAGTATCAATAAATTTATTTGGGCGGGGAAAAAACCAAGAGTAAAGCTTAAAATAACACAAGACATTCGTGAGAGAGGTGGACTCAAAGTACCGAATTTGAAATTGTACTATGATGCGGTGGTCTTAACATTAATTAGTGATTGGGTTAATTTAACAAATGTAGAAATACTCCTCTTGGAGGGTTGGGATTTACTTTTTGGATGGCATGCCTATTTAATTTTTAATAAAAAAGTAGACAGGGCTTTTAAATCTCATATTATAAGGATTTCTTTATTTTGGGTTTGGAGGAAATATTATAGAAGTGATTTTAAAATCCCATTATGGGCTATACCTTGGCATGCGATAGAGGGGATAAGGAGAGGAGTTAAGATGGATGGTGTTTCTTATGCACAATTACTTAGATGGGATGGTAAAAACTGGCAGTTAAAATCTTTGGAAGATCTAGCACAAGAAAACATTATATACTCATGGTTTCAGTATAGACAAATAGTGGATAGATGGAAGTTAGATCGTAATGTGGGTTTACTTAGAGAAGATGAAAATTTTCTTAAACAAGTAAAAGATCAAAGACGAACTCATATTAAGAGAATTTATGGGGTGCTAGTAGAATTGGACTCAGAGGCAGAATTAATTAAAGAATGTATGATTAAATGGGCACAAAATTTTGGTGAACCAGTTCTACTAGATACCTGGGAAATTATTTGGGTGAGGAATGTCAAATTTACACAAGCCCAGAACTTAAGGGAGAATTTTTATAAAATGTTTTACAGATGGCACCTTGATCCACAAAAAATGTCTCGTATGTATCCTGACTTACAGCCCAAATGTTGGAGATGTGGTTGCTTGGATGCTACTTACTATCATATTTGATGGTCGTGTAAAAATATAAAAGCCTTTTGGATTAAGATATGGTGGAATATTCAAAGAATTTTTAGAAGGAGGGTAAAATTTACCCCACAATTGTTTTTGCTAGGTATTGTTACTGATTATGATACTAAAGAGACCACATTGATGTTAAATTTAATTACAGCTGCAAGGTTGTTAGTAGGGCAATGTTAGAAGAAGGAATCTTTGCCTACTTTGCAAGAGTGGTTTTTTAAAGTTTCTTATTTGGCGGAAATGGCAAAGATTTCAGCTTTCTTGAAGGATCAATAGCAAGAGAAGTATTTTGCGGTATGGAAAAATGGATAGATTTTATACAATGTAAGTTGGATATTAAAAAATATTATTTAGTTTTTCAATAACTTATATTTAAAATTTAAAACAACTTATAGATTTTATTCCTTTTTTTATTTTTATTTTTTATTTTTATTATACTTTCTTTTATCTTTTTCTTTTTTCCTTTTCTTTATTCTTTTTCCTCTCAAGTATTATTCTTTTGGTATTTATGTTTTTTCATATATATATTATTGTTAATTATCTTATAATTTAATATTTAGATTTATTCATGGTTTATATCTTTTTTTAAGACTTTTTGAAGAAATTTTAATTAAGCCTATGTTCAGCTCTGGGAAGGTCAGGGGAGGGAATGGGAGGATTGGGGAGGTTTGGGGATGGGTTTAGTTTTGTAAAATTTCAAAAATTCTATAAAAAAAACAACAACACATTTATTCTATTTCACATATATATTCTATTAACCAACAATTTTCCTCTCGATTATAAGTCTGAGTCTTAAACCTTAAGTCAATCCGTGTCTCTGAAAGGCCTTTTTAACCCGTTACATACAATTTTAAGTTTCATTTTTAAGTCTTATTCTGGTTTTCTTTTTGTGCCGAGCAGGTTTCCATAACAGAGCCTTTATCAACAAATAAGTCTCCCTTTATTCCTCGTGATATAATTTGGGTCAAGGGAGAATGTCCCATCCTTTATTTTGGGAACCTGACTCCTTTGTGGTTAATCCCTTGTTGCTTTAAAAATTCAAATCTCAATGTTTGTTTCAGCTGAATAGCACACTCAGTTGTGTCCAATATTGTGATTAATGGTTGGTTATCAAAGTTGTCGTAGTTCTCAATAAATTGTATTTCTATATCAATTCCTGTTGCTGTGGTGGGGCATGGTTAGAATGCAGTATTGCAGGCTAATTCACTGCTCACTGCCAGGAATCTGAGTCTCACTGGTTTAAGGTTGACTCAGCCTTCCATCCTTCCAAGGTTAGTAAAACAAGGACCCAGATTGTTGGGAGCAATAGACTGACTCTGTAAACTGCTTAGAGAGGGCTGCAAAGCACTATGAAGTGGTGTATAAGTCTATTCTCCCCTCCTCAAAATACTTATTAGCAGTACTTTAAAAATCATGGGGGTTGTTCTGTCATATCCCTAATCCTTTCTCTGGCCAAATAGCATATTTCATGGGCCAGTGGGTTGTATGTTTCTTTCAGTTCCTTACATTAGTGATTCACAAAAAATAGCATGACTCTTGTCTTAATAGAAGGCATGGTTGCATCCTTTGTGCTTTCCTAAAGAGTCTCCAATACTCTTTTTTGTTCTTCAGATTAATTTTTTCTTCCTCTTTACCTGCCATGGGGCATGTTACCAACTCCATGCATCATTTTTATTGCCCTCTTCTGAATTTTTCCTAAGGATTTACATTTGGTTAAAGATCTTCTGCCATAGTTATATCCACTTTTTGAAACCTAAAGGAAAACTTAAAATTAGCTAGCTTCAAAACTGTGTTCAGGGTTTTTTTTTGTTTGGCTTTGTCCTACTAATGTCAACTCTACAATGAGTATGGCTGCAGCCATTTTTTTCTTCTCATTCTAGGTTGCCATATAGAATGGAGGGAGGCAGGATGCCCAGGTGTTTCGTTAGTCAAAATAATCTTCTGTCTCATGAGAACCAAGGTCATCTGCTGCTCCCAAGACCAGGGACTGGGTGTTGCATAAAAAGCCCATCAACTAAGTATATTGGAGAACGTAGTTGCTTGCATAGTGGGTGGGATATTTAACTTTGTAATTGTGCAATTGTTACTTGTGTATACAGATTTGGTTTCACTTTTGACCGTGCCGATACTTTGTAACTAATAAACATGTTCTTTGAGCAATTTCAAGCCTCGTAGTTCTGCTTTATTCATCTCTGTCTGTCGGAACCATGACAACTAACTTATGACAGGGTCTTGAATAATCTTCCCTCCCCTCCTCATGCAATTTCTCAATATGGGATTCTTGACAATTGGGCATCTTAATTTAGAAACATTTTGAACATTTGGCTCTCAGAGCTTTAGGCTGGGAAGATGAAGAAATAATCAAGGAGATTTTGGAAGTGACTTGACAGCAGTTATCCTGTATTTCAGCTAGTGACTCTAATGTCAGAGCTACTACACCAGACCTCTATATAGTCCTTATCATTTCTTATGAGTAAGCAAGAATTATAAATAGCTGCATTTAGAAGATCTGCTATTCCTGGCTCATCAATAACCTTCAAGATGATGCGTGCTCTTGCTCAATGCTGATGTCCTGTCACAACAGACCATGCATAAGGGATCAGTGTCAAAGACACAGTCACCTTGCAAATATCACTTTATAAAGTGACAAAATATTGTGCTACATGCTAATTTTATTCTTTGCCCCTTTTTTAGCTCATTAGTAATTATCTGTTTTTAAAAATGGAAATTTTTGTTGTGCTTTAAATATGAATCTGCAGCCCTGCAAAGATAGCACAATACACTAGTGGCCAATATAAGCCAACCCTTCCTTCCTTCCTTCCTTCCTTCCTTCCTTCCTTCCTTCCTTCCTTCCTTCCTTCCTTCCTTCCTTCCTTCCTTCCTTCCTTCCTTCCTTCCCTGTTAACAATTACAGTATGATTTTCTGGCTTGTTGATTTAAATAACAAACAAACAGCTGCATTATGGCTCTGCTAAGCTTAATATATCTATTCTGCTAAAAGCCCAATTCCATATGCACAGATTGAAACAAAGGTAAAATTGTATCCATTAGCATTCAGTGTTACTACCAAGTAATCAGTATATCACTTGCTAATAATAGTAATCATGATAGTGAATGTTGTAGTACCTGAAGATAGCAAAATACAAGAGAAAATCACAGAATACAAAGACCTGCAAATAGAAGTAAAATAACTGCTGGAAAAGAAAGCAAAGATAATACCAACTGTAATAGGCACCTTGGGTACAATCCCAAAAATGCCCATTGGCACTGACAAAATCACCATCAGTCAATGGCAAAAGGCAGTTTTACCTGGAACAGCTTATATCCTGTGACAATACCTTTAACACCATCAAACCACATCTCCTATCCTATCCTATCCTATCCTATCCTATCCTATCCTATCCTATCCTATCCTATCCTATCCTATCCCATGTCCTTGGGAAGGACTCAATAGATGGATAAAAATGCCAAATCTAACCTAAACAGCTGAATGACTGTGCAGCCAACATAATAATAAATCAGGCCCTGAATGAATGCCCTGTTATGTTTTTTTTTTTTTGTGTGTGTGTGTGTGTATGTGGATGGCTCCAAATCAGTATGACTCCTGGTGATTGCTTGGACTAGTCCCTGCAGGATTGTTGTTGTTGTTGTTGTTGTTTTTGGCAAACTGTTTTGTTTGCTTTCTAAGGTTGAAAGAGAGTAGCTGATCCAAAATCAGTAGTTGCCTTTGTTCCTAAGCTAAGATTAGAATTCACAGTCTCCTGATTCTAGTCTGATCCCTTAACTATTAGGCCAAACTGGTTTTTCCTGGTGTAGATCATAATATTTAATATTAAATGTGTGTGCAATTTCCTTCATTTAAATATAATTGAATTATATCATAAGAATAGATTAAAGTAATGTAATAAAAAGTTGGATCAGAATAAAAAGATTTATTCTTGGATTTCTGTAGCCATTCACATTAAATTCAGTGTTGCTGATTTTTCATCAGTACCAAAATTGCTAATCCACATTGAGCAAGTTTCTCCATCTTTCAAACATGGACCAGAATTCAGATAACTGCTTTTATTTTTGTTGCTGTTCATCAAAACTTTACTTGTTTGGGTCTCAAAAACTATATGGTTATAAATTTTGTAAGAATAAGGTTCAGGCCGATCTCATTGGATTTATGGGAGATAATTTGGACAAGAAATGTTAAATTTACACAAGCTCAAAATTTGAGAGAAAATTTTTATAAAATGTTTTATAGATGGCATTTAGATCCTAAAAAATTATCTTGCATGTATTCCAATATACAGCCCAAATGTTGGAGATGTGGCAATAATGATGCGACATACTTTCATATTTGGTGGAATTGCAAAAAAGTAAAGGCTTTTTGGATTATGATTTGGTGGAACATTCAAAAGATTTTTAGAAGAAAGATAAAGTTCACTCCTCAACTATTTTTACGTGGTATTTTCGTTGACTTAAATGAAAAAGAAACTACTTTGATGTTGAATTTATTAACTGCAGCAAGGTTATTAGTAGGTTTATACTGGAAGAAAGATTCTTTGCCTACTCTAGAAAAATGGATATTTAAAGTATCTAGTTTTGCAGAAATGGCAAAAATTTCTGCTTATTTAAAGGATCATACACAAGAAAGATATATTATTGTATGGAGAAGATGGATAGATTATATTCAGAAAAAGTATGGAATTAAAAAGTTTCATTTATTTTATGAATGAATATTAAATATTATAGAGAATTGCTTTATAGGTTATGGAGTTAAAGGTTAATTATGATATTTTTTTTTCTTTTCTTTTTTCTTTTCTTTTTTATTATTATAAATTTTGTTATTAACCCTGTATTCTGCTCTGGGAAGAGAAGGGAGGGGGGTTGGGGGTGGGAGGGAGGGTAAGGGGGGGGGTAAAGGTAGTATAGACAATGATTGCTTATGAATTTATTTTATTTTAAATTTTATTGTATTTTTATAATGTTTGTATGTTAAAAAATAAAAGTTTTCAATAAAAAAAAAAGAATAAGGTTCAGGCACAGGAAGGTTAAAGTGAAAGCAAATTGTCTGAGCCAAAGACCAGATTTTAAAAACAAGAACAGATATCTTGATCACTTTGGGAAATAGATCAGGACCCAGTGTAGCTTTAAATATTAGCAATATGCATTCAAAGAAATCCCCAAGTACAAACTCATAGCCACTTAACATGGAGGCTTTCAAAGCATAGATAATGCATACTTATTTGGTTTAATTTTAAACTTAATCTATTTCACTCACAACCTTAGCAAGTGAAAGGCCTTGAAACTTGTAAAGAATCAAAGTAGGGAGAGAATGGGATGGCATGCTTGGCTCCAGTGGCTTGACTCCAGGTGGGTTCAGAATTAACTCATTATAAGGAAAAGCCCAAAAGGAATTTTGGTTTGCATTCAATTCTAACACCAAGATGACCTCATTCTACAAGTTCATTTTTATTTTGAAAACATGAAGGGACTGTAAGGATAAATAGGAAACAGAAATTGGACAACATCATATTTTGTCTTCAATCCCCAAATATTTCAAGAAGATTTGGAAATCTCTAGAACAGAGGTTCTCAACCTGTGGTCCACAGACCCCCATTACAGGGGGTCTGCGAAGGCTTGAAGAAATGTTATAATTTAAATCTTGAGTTAAGTTTTGGGATCCTTAGCCATGGTCTGTGACCACAAAAAGTATTTAAAGGGGGTCCGTGGTGGAGAAAAGATTGAGAACCACTGCACTAGAAGATTCGGGAGATTTATTGTTTAATAGACAAAGTCATCCATCATCGTGACTTAGATCAGGACTTTTCAATGCATATCACCATGGTATTTTGGGCACCTGGCAGATGGTACACAACTATCCTACACAAGTGTAGTGGGGGAGGGGAATGAGCTGAAGTGACACAAACCTGAGGGAGAGACAGCTGGAGCTGCAGGACTGTTGGGGCTCAGCAGAAGCTCCAGGATCACCACAGAGCACCAACTCATTGGCACTTCCAGAAGCAGCACACAGCTGGAGGTGAACCAAAGAGAAAAGAAGGGGGGGAAGAGGAGAAGATATAAAAGGAGGAGGTTTTGGCGGGACAGGGAAAAATGACAAGGAAAGAGAAGGGGACGGAGAAGAAGTTGTGGAAGGAGAGCCCAGCAGGCAGGGAGGAAAAAGAGAAGGGAAGAAGAAGCTGTTGCTGGAAAAAAAGGTCTCCTGGTTTGTTTTCTCCAGCCAGGAGAATGCAATCAGCGCTGAGGAAATAAAAAGCTGGGAGACAAGCTTATTGGAAAGGAGGTTGGTTTATTTCAGAAGCCAATGTTACTAGTGACTGCAGCAATGGGTTCCCGATCATCTGGCAGCTTGATTGGGTAAGCATAAGGATTTTTATATAGTTTTTACAATGTTTCATAATTCAGAGGCTCAGTTTCTGTGCTTTTGTTATTGGAATATTTTAGTCTGTTTCACAAAGACTAGCAATGAGTCAAAAATGTTAGCTTCTGTAGGTTCTAATCCCTTTAAACAAATGTAATTAGTTTTACCCCCTTATCTTGAGTCTGTCTATGGCTTTTAGCAAATTTTCTTTGTAGGTAAACATGCTTAATTTAAGGCTTCCACTTTTTGCAATTGTCGGAGCCTTTCATGCTCTGGTTACAACATTGTTTAAGCTGAGGCATGTGGCCAGTCTGCCTGTGACTATTATTTGACAGCTTGAAGAAAAAAAACAACTGGAGTTAGTGTTTCTTTATTCTGGGAGGCTTTTGTGAGCCTTTCTTGCTTTGTGCTTGTGTCTTTAGGGGTATGGTGAATGGGCTGGGGGGTGCATTCTTACTGTACTGTGGAAGGAGAGCCCAACAGGCAGGAAGGCAAAAGAGAGAGGAGAGGGAGAGAGGAAGAAGGAGGGCCAACCAGCCAGCTGACACCAAGGTAGTGGTGCATATTAATAAATATAGATAAATTCATCATACATTTGTTAGTGCAAAGGAACCGCCATGGAAGAAATTAAAACTGGTATCTTTTTCCTTTTTTTAAACAGTTTGTTAAATTTTATTATATTATAGAATAAAATACAAAAATACAAAAGCAAATAGTAGGATACAGGGAGGAGGGGGGGAAAGTGAGGGGGAGAAGGGAAAAAGAAAAGGCATTGACTTCTGACTTCCTCTGTTGCAGTAGAATGAAGCATTAACATCAAATCTTGACTTCTTACTTTTCCATAATAGTATAAACTAGCCATTTCTATAACAATAAATGAATCTAATCAGTAAAACCCAAAATCCCCCCCCCTTTTTTAGTCAGGAAGCTTTTGACATCTTGCTAAGCATTGGTGGTACTCAAATATTGTCATGTCCTAAAAGTTTTACAATCTGTGAAAAGGTTGAAAAGCCCTGACTTAGATATTTCTATGTCAAAACAGGCACAATACCTTTGATATTTCTAGTACTAATTTCTATTGGAAAATAGTTGCATGACAACCAGTGTCTTGTCCAACAAAGGGCATAATCTAAAATATATTTCTGTGTAAAATAAAAAAAAATGTCTTAGTGCTCAGAATCAGAGGCCTCATTATTTACTGTATTACGCATTCTAAACTTCTCCTTGAATATATCCCATGAAATAGAAATGATGGTGCAATATAAAAACTGTAATATGATTACCTGCACAAGTGCTCTAGAAAAGATACAAGGAACACTCAAAGCACATAAACTTTGCTAATTTGGAAGATTTTTCTCCAAATAAATTCCAAAAGCCCTTTTAATTGCACATTGTGCCCCTTCTTCTTACTTTTACTCTCCTCATTGATTCTTTCTGTAAAACAAATCAATGACATCTATTTAGGGTGGATTTAGCAGAATTAGCCTTAACAGCCAGTTTATTTATATACAATTAGTTTAAATGGAGAAGAAAATTAGGTAGGTTTAATACAGGAATATTTTCCAGACCATTTACTCATGTATCTCCTCCTTAGGGTATTTCAAATGAGGACAATGCACATTCTCATCACTATAGGGACTATTGATCCCCTTAGATTTGTTTTTGAGAGTCTCAACTCTTCTCCATCCCCTGACTTTCAGCAAAGTGGTTCCAGCTGTGATAAGAGTTAATGACCTTTTGATATGACTTCACATGAATGTTTTTTAAAGTTGAAAAGCAGACTGTTCAAGGAAAAAAGAGAAGCATACTGACTGTGGTTAAAGAGCTAAGGTACTGGTAGCTAACCCAGGTTATTTATTCCCATGTTAAGGCAGAGGTAGGATGAATGAGTAAGGAACATACAGTGAAGGACACCAAAGCCACTTGAATAACAGATTTATAGGTTGATTAGTAGATAACAATGGTGAGGAGGGGAGGAAAGATTTAAACAGATGGAAAGAGAGGAGTTGGAAACTAAATCAATCTTATTAGTTTCAGAACTAGGAGATACTTGTATAAATTATTATTAATAACAACCCCACAGGAGAAATTCTTACAATTTCAAAATCTTATTCCAAGTTTCTCTGACTTCTTAGTCTACTTATAACTTTCCAAAATCTACATTCAAATCAGCTTTTTACATTTATTTCAAAATAAGAATGTAGTCCTTAAACTTACATAGAACTTCCTTTATCTTTCTGTAGTTCTTAATATCCAAAAGTTTTTTAACAAGCAATTTCCAAAAGTGCTTAAAGACAGAAGTATGCAAACCCAGTGCCACAGCTTAAGCAAAGAGGGCTTTTCCTTGTCTTCCAAGACCCTGAAACCCACTGGAAACCAGTGACTTGTGGTCTTCTCATGGGCAGTCACTAAATGGAGCATATGTGGGCAATACTGGTCCTTTTCTTGCTCCTTGCTCCCCTTTTGCAGAATCATCTTCAGTCTACCATTTCTTCCTCGGAAGGCTGTTATTAAATTTTAAAACATGTAGCACATAACGTTCTGAATGCCATTTCTCCTTTACGAGAAGAAGAGACTGAGTATAGAAAAAGAAGGGGGGAAAAAGATAGAGGTTACTAATAAAGGAGAATAAGTTCCCTTTTTGGTTTGTTGATTGTCTCTTTTGCATAGTATGTAACGTAAAGTTTTCCTTATCTGTTGTGTCTGACTCTAGGGCACGGTGCTCATCTCTGCCTCTTGGTTGAGGGAGCCACTGTTGTCCAAAGACAGTTTCCATGGTCATGTAGCCAGCATGGCTGTATGCTAAAAGGGCATGGAACACTGTTACCTTCCCATTGAAGTGGTATCAATCTATTGGCATTTGCATGCTTTCGAACTGCTAGATAGGCAGGAGCTGGGGCAAATAATGGGAGCTTGCCCTATTGTGTGGAACTTGGGTCTTAAATTCAGGCTATCTATTCTCCAACTGATAAGTTCAGCATCTTTAACCACTAAGTCACCGCACAGTATGTAGATGTTGTTTACATCTATGCGTCTATAGATGGCTAATTTGTCAGATAGTTTTGACTTGGCTTGATCTAGGATGGTCACAGTTTCCTAACAATGGTTCAGTTTGTTCATTTCTTGTGAAATTAAAGAGTTTTCATCATCTCTTCTCACTGTTAGTTGGGCATTCGTGGATGTGTTTCTGCTAGTCTTCTGCCTGTTTGTCCTCCATAGTGGTTGTTGCAGTCATTACATTGTATGAGTAGATGACTCTCCTGTTTTTTCTTCTGGGGCTGTTGGGTCTTTGGGTTTGCTAAGGATGTTTTTGAAGGGTTTGAGTTCGCTTGTGTGCTACAATCCAATTAAAGATAGAGGTTACAATAGGATGATGAAGAAGTGCAGCAGGTGCAAGTGAATTTAGCCAATGTATGTAATAAGCAAATAAAAAAGCTTTAAAACTGTTATTTTATACATGTGAGACTACCCTGCCATGTCCAAGCCCCACTACAGAGAACCAATGTAATGCAACAAGTTTAATGAGTTAGACAAAAGATATTGCATTATTGTAAGGAAAAGGTGGGGTAAATTGAATTATTTTGCACATATAGGGTTAAAAATCTTAATCTGGCCCTAGACAAATGCAGAACTATACTAAAATCCAAGGCAGCCTGAACACTTGGGTGACATCCAAATATTTTCATGAGAAATTATTGACCAATCAGGGCTTTTGACAGGGCTAACTAACCATATTTTTCAGTAAAGTGATTGGAAATGTTTCAATCAAGATGCTGATGAAACCTCTCAAAATTCAAAAAGACACTGGCTATATGTTATGATTTATCTAACACATAAAGAACACTGCCTGCTGAGATGAATAATCACAGACCAGAACAAAATAACAGTCCTTGATTTTAGACAGTAAAAAATCACTCCAAGACTGTCGGTTAAAGTGAAAATCAACTTGTTTCCTGTCTTTACAAAACAAACAACAAGCAATCAAACAAAACCTAAAGACATCTGAAGGGGTCCAATACTAAATGAATATTTAAACCTAATGCCAACCATGATAATATTATTTTGAGGATTGAATATATTCTGCATATAAGAAAAGTGTTTTTAATGATTCCTTCCTCTCTTTCTTCTTAAGGATTGCCTTTTATATGAGTTGGAAATTACTTGTATTAACTCAAAGATGTCTTGCTGTAGTCATGATGTCCATTTCTACCAGCAGGTCAATCTATATATTGTTTCAAAATTACTCAGGCAAACTTTGTGCTGTGGAAAAAAAGATACATATATCCAAAGATTTTGTTTCCGGGTTTAATTATATAATAATAACAATAACAATAATAATAATAATGATGATGATGATGATGATGATGATGATGATAAAGTTGGAAGGGACCTTGGAGGTCATCTAGACCAACCCCCTGCTCAGGCAGGAAACTCTATACCATTTCGGACAAATGGCTGTCCAGTTTCTTCTTAAAAACTTCCAGTGTTGGAGCATTCACCGCTTCTGGAGGCAGGTTGTTCCACTGGTTAATTGTTCTAACTGTCAGGAAGTTTCTCCTTAGTTCTAGGTTGCTTCTCTATTTGGTTAGTTTCCACCCATTGCTTCTTGTCCTGCCTTCAGGCGCTTTGGAAAATAGCTTGACTCCCTCTTCTTTGTGGCAACCCCTGAGATATTGGAACACTGCTATCATGTCCCCCCTTGTCCTTTTCTTCATTAAACTAGACATACCCAATTCCAACAACCGTTCCTTATATGTTTTAACCTCCAGTCCCCTAATCATCTTTGTTGCTCTTCTCTGTACTCTTCCTAGAGTCTCAGCATCTTCTTTACATCGTGGTGACCAAAACTGGATACAGTGTTCCAAGTGTGGCCTTACTAAGGCATTGTAAAGTGTTCTGCCTCCAAACTTCATCTCTTTTCTCATTATAAGCAAGAGTCCTTCTGTCCTTCATCACCCTCCAAAATGTCCTTGCTGTCAGTGATGGGTTGGCAAGAACCGAAGAGCTACCAATAGTGAGAAGATCTCATTTGCATGTAATCCTACAACTTTTGCACTTGAAAGTTCAGAGGGAAATGCATCAAATATTAACACATGTTGCAATCTCCTTTGTCTGCCTCAAATCACAGAATGACAAGTTATGTGTCAACGGTAGTTTGGGACATCATTACAGCTGATTGTGTATGCAAGCTGTATGGATGCAGCTTCTTAGGCATTTAATTTCTGATGCCGAAGCAAGGTATTAGCATTAGCTGACTCAGACATGCAATAGGAGAAAATTGAAAAAGCAGGGAAAGATATCCTTGCCTCCTCTCAGAAAATAGAGTGAGAAATTTGAAGAATTCAACTTTCTCCAGACAGGCTGTTGAAAATAAAGCCTTTGTAAATTTGGAGGAAGTGAATGCCTTCAAATTGATGAAAGAGACCTGCTTTGGAGCTGCAGCTAAACTTTCAAGAAAATTCTCCTGGGTTTTTGTCTTTTCCATTTTACCACCGAGGAACCAATCAGTCTCTCTCTCTCTCCCTCTCCCTCTCTCTCTCTCTCTCTCTCTCTCTCTCTGTGTGTGTGTGTGTGTGTGTTTGTGTGTGTATCTGCATCTCCATATGCATTGTTATTCCTTGCGCAATCCATAGCTTCTCTGGCTTCAATTAAACATCAAGAGAAGATGCTATAAAAAAACTCTCCCCATGGGAGCTTTTCAGATCCAGAAGCTTTGTCTGTCAAGCAAGCTGCAAAAAGCAACATCCAAAGACATTCTAAATAAAGTCTAATGCACTGGCAGAATGAAGCATTTAAACAAATGTGTCTTTTTTAAGAAAAGAGAACTTTTAGGAAATTAGAATTAGACTTGATATTTGGCATTTGAAGGGAAGCAGCTGTTTTATATGAAAGAATGAAAACACAATAGTGTTCATGGTGGTAATGACAAGTACAACCCCGTGTTCCCTAGATTTTAATTCTCAATGCTTGGATTCAGAAGTAGAGAGAATGAGCACATCTGAGTTTATGGTAGGATCACAGCATTAATGAAGTGCCTAAAAAGAATTGCTACAGCTTGGTACTCATTCACTAATTAATATCAGGACCATGTATCTCCAAGGAACAGAATAACTTTCAGCAATTCAGTAGATTGCACTGGGCCAGAAAACACTTAGGATCCAATCTGGAACCACTGGAATTTATTGTCAAACATTTGTTTATTTAACAGACAACCTTAATTACTATAATTCTGTTTGTTGAGATAATAGACAGGAGCTTTTTCAGGATGATTCCCAGATTATGGATGTTCCTTTTGAGCTAGTAGCAATAGTACTTAGACTTGTACACTTCACAGTGCTTGAAACAGTTTACAGAGTCAGCATATTTACCCCAACAATCTGGGTCCTCATTTTACTGATCTTTACTGACCTCTGGATGGAAAGCTGAATTAACTTTGAGCTAGTCAGGATCAAACTCCAGGCTGTCGGCAGAGTCAGCCTGCAATACTGCATTCTAACCATTGCACTTCCATGGCCTTGTATAATCATGAAATTGGCTGCTATAATTTATTTTCACCAACTTCAGCTGACAAAAACTGATGCCATATAATGTGTTAATCTTAAAAAGGGCTACCAGCCTTGTTCCAATTACTGCGTTGCCTGGTTTTAATAGTGCAGTGCTTTATAGAGTTATTATTCTATTTGTTGCTGTAATGCACTTCAGTGCTTCTGTGAATATTTATTCAGAATTGAATAAGTAAAAGGTAAATTGTACAAATAGAATGCAAAATGTAAACTTACAATTCCCAATTACTCATTTGGTTCCCAAAGAAATTTCTTTTGCACCCTGAGTCCTCCCTCTCTGAGAATTTAAAGCCTCAGAGAAGTCATTGATGAGCTGTGAATATGCATTTAACATAAACAGATTGTCTTAATTATGGTTTATTCATTTTTGAATTCTACATGCTGCTTAAATTCAAATAGACTCTACGTTGTTTATGATATTTGATAAAATACAATAATTTAATAAATAGTTGTGGTCTCTTTAAGGTTTAAAGTTCTATGAGCGCCTACCATTTTCTCTCATTGTATTTCATGGAAATGTGATATTTCTCTGGGTTTTTTTTTTTTTTTTTGTTCATTGAAGTGAATAGTTAAAAAAGCAGGTGACAATTTGAATAAATGTTCTAATAAACAAGAGTTCATTGGGGTAAATGGCCTAGTAAGCAGGCAATATAATGAAATAACTTTTGAGAAATATATTCTAACTAGTAATTTTTAAAGTTTAGAATAAAAGCATCATTTCATCTTTTCAAATATTAACATGAAGATACAGGCATATTAAAAAAATACCAGATTTTCAAGTAGATTTTTCTCTTCAGCTCACTGTGATTGGAACCGAAGGCAATTTTTTTCTTCCCACCTCCAAAACCTATGAATATAAAACCTAGAATTTTCTAGATCAATAGAAGTCTCTGTTGGAAGATTGGATAAATCCATCTTTCAGAATAGACCAAGTTCGCTATCCAGTAATTTGAATATTTTGCCCGAATATCATTTCCCAAAATGTAAACAGGTACTAATGACAAATTTTAGTATTGCTGTCCTTCAATGGCAATCCTCTACAGGTTAATTCTGAAGTAATTCCCATTATACTGAATGGAATTAATCCATTTAAAAAATAAATATTTTCAAGCTAAGATTGTAATCCTATGCTCATTAATTTGAAAGTTATCTCTGCTAAACTCAATGGAATTTATTCCTGAATTAACAAAAACAGGTATTATGTGGTTACTAAAAGTTGACATCAACCTGAAGGTACATAATCATCACGCAATCAAGCAACTACAGTATTAATTGGGAATATGATCAATTTAACATAGTTCAACTTTGTTCTGCTTTATGTATATTAATTTGATCTGTCAGATGCCATAAATGAAATACTGTATAAGAGAGAGCAGTGTTTGTACTTTCATATGTATTGAAAATGTATGCAGCAAAGGTGGCATAATTAGAATATAGTTAAATAAATGTTGAGAATGATACTCTTCAATGAATATGTTGAAATATTCAGCTCCCAGAATCTTGGAATTTCAAATTTCAAAGTCAGATTTTTGACTTTAACTACAGTCATTTCTGGACAATACTGTTAAAGTTCTCTAAAATAAGGATTTGTTTTGTTTTGTTTTATGGCCAATTTACACATTGTGAACTTTCACAATATTCTTGAAAATAAGGACTGGAATAACGTAATGACCAGACATGTATTTATAAACTACAATATATATCAACCTATGTAAGGAGTGCAGAAAGAGTCAGATAATGGATAAAAATTAATGACCAAATCTTTCTTAACTGAAAATTATAAAATATTTGTCAATTTAAAATTGATGCACTCACACAAACCTATGCTCTATGTTCTGAACTTGGACAATAAATAAAAGTTAAGGTTTAAGAGTCTTCCTGGGTCTTTAAAAATCTACTCAATGAAAAAGGACAGATTTTAGAACTCAAAATGAATAACTAAATCTGGTGTGTGCATGTCTTTTCATTACTAATAATATAGTGCTTGTAATAGGAAAAAATTATGTCTAGTTCTTCCAAAAATCAGTAAAATTACGGACTAAGGGATATTTACAATATAGGAAACAGGCTGTAGTATTTTAAAATTACAAGTTGTCAAACATTCTTTGTGAAAAAGTAGTTAAATTGAAGTGTTTGGAATTAAGTTATAATAATGCCACAAATGTTTATGGGGCTTAATTGAATTGAATTCAGCTTTTTAAATCTAACTGGGACTTGGGTTTGGGTGACAGTATATCGTTTCTCATTTAACATGAATTTCAAGAGACCTAAATGGAAATTAAAAAGCAGATAATGCAAAGCAGATGTTAGTAAACTCTTGTTTTTTCTTCTTAGAACGTTATAAACATATGGAATGGCCTATCAGATGCTATTGCTTAGACAGAACACAAGGATCATTCAAGAAACAATTAGATGCCTCTCTAAAGAAATGGAATGCTTCACATGGATTAGACCTTATGGGCCAATAGCCCTTATGGGTAAATAGCTCCAGCTAAAACATTTTATGTTGCTATATTCATTTGGATGTAAATATCACTTCACAAACATCTTTGTTCTTAAGCTGGTAAAAATGCCTTCTTCCCACCCCTTCCCCTCTTTTGTCCTTTCCTATTTCTTAAGTGTTTTTGTAGTGTTGTATTGTGGCTTTTGTTTTTTAACCTGCAAAGTATTTTCAACCACAGTAGTGAATTCCCACTCCTGCTAACCTACATAAAAATTCAGTTTTTGGTTGAAAAGCAAAAAGCTACATGTTCAAAGACATGAAAGAATTTCAACCTGAAGCAAAAAGGGAGAAAATAAAAGACACAAGAATGACAACAACAACAACAACAACAACAACAAAGGGGGGGGGTAAAATGTTAACCTGAAACTTCTTTAAATTATCATTTTCTTGATTATTAATAAGCAAAAATCATTCACTGTACTATAACTGTAATATGCTGGTGATAAATACAGAGAATTTTGGAGCTTGCTTTCACCAACTAGGGTCAACAAATCCGAGTGGCATCCATACTGATATTTTATTGCTGTAGAGTGAAGAATCTTGCCCCCTTCATTTGGGGGATAAGTTATCATGGGGCATTTATTTTCTAGGATTCATTAGCTTCCTCTTTTCAGCTCCTTGTGGCCAATGCAAGAGAACATGTTCAAAGCAGGTATGTGGATGAAGATGGACATCTGTTTCTCTTCCTTCCATCTAATTTAGGGCTATACTAAATCAATAACAAATCAATACAGGCATTCATTTGCCCCAATGGATATGAAAGTGGCCAACAATTCAAATTAGGTGCACCTTCAAAATACATTGCAAAGCAAAGAAGCATTCTGCTTATAATTAGGCTGCACAGAAACCTTTGATTGCAAGGGAAAAGAGTCCATTGAGTCTCCATAGAGGTGGAACAACTTGCCTCTGTGAGATGTTTCACTATGTTGATAAAGAGAAAACTTAAAAGGAAAACCATCTCATTGAATCAGATCATGGCTAATCTAAAGAACTATAGATAGCATCAGCTCTCTACCATTTGCAATATAAAGAGCAAGGTCATTTCACCTGTCATATTATTCAGTCAGTATTTAAGTTTTTAATTTTTTTTTAAAAAAATCTATTAATCTATTCTCTTCTATTTTTTTTCACAACTTAGCTTCGCTTTGAATTGGAATTCTCTCTGGAACTTTTGTAGGCAATTTCCAAGTGCAATTCAAAATCCTGGTTTTGATCCTTACGTGGCTTGGCACCAAAGTATATTCAGAACTGTCTTCTCCAATCAGTATCATCCTATTGGGAGAAACAGACTCTTCATTGCCTTGCATTTTTGCAAAGTCAAAGAGACAGAAGCCAAGATGGTATCCTTCTTCAAAATGGGTCCTACATTATGAAATAAACTTCCTTGTGTTATTAGATGGCTTCCCATTCTGCAGCCCTTTGGGAAGTTTCTTTGGACTGACTTGTTTCAGAAAATCTTTGGTGGCTGTCTGATATTTACATCAACAACTGCACTTAAAATTATTACTATGGATGCAAATAATGCATGACTATAAATTGATTCTTTTCAAGAATGTCCTGATTATGGTATTTCAAGCACCATGGAATTCCTATTGCTATTGTAAATGTTTTTTTAAAATTTATGTTATTATTATAGATGCTTTATCCTTGATCATTGCTATGGATGTTTTAATCATTGCAGTTGTGGTTGACTATAAGCCTCTGTAAGTTCATATGATTCAGTGGTACATGAATTCAATACATGAAAACAGTTAATGAAATAAGCTTCCAATTCCACATGCAATTAAGTTTCAAGAAAAATTGCTTTAAAAACAAATTCCTTTGTCTTGTAAAAATGTACATTTTCCCAATGGATTTTAAACAATTTGAATACAACCTTAAGAAACATCAATTATCTTTCACAATACATTTCTTTATGAATAGGCAGATTTTTTGACAGAGAAAGGAAGCTATTAGCAAACCCTGCTTAACCCTGCTGAAGTGGGGTCAGTTTGGTTGGACTCACAAACTACAATCAAAGAAATTTATGGCATATTCTTTTACATCCTTTCAGTCACTACTTATCATGAAAAACATCCTCATAAGCAGATAGTTAATTTTTCTCCAAATGTTAAAAGCCAAGGCAAAAGGCCAATGCTTCTGAAATGAAGCAAAGTATTTCTTTTAATGGAAACATACATTAAAATGGAAATGTATATAGTTAATGATGCAAGTGGAAAATACATATTTAATTTCTGTTGAGTCCTTGGCGGGAAGCAGACACGAGAAGCAGTTGAAGTTCTCAGTTTCCTTTATTCAGCGTTCAGCTTACAAGTAGATGGCTTCAGTCAGCTCCCAAAACCTCCCAGCTTCTTATATAGACGCTTCCCGGGTAAATGTGTTACTTTTCCCGCGCCAGCACCCGCGCATGCGCACGGCGCTGGCGACAGCCTGTCTGGTCCCGGGCAGCTTTGCACCTGCCCGGGACTGCCTGCAAACGCCCGAGCCGTTTGCAAGGCTCGGGACATAACACCCCTTTCCCCCGGGCTAAAACTACTACCAACATATAAACATTTATTTTATGCAGTGTTCTGCTTCTCAGTGCTCCTATCGTTACCTGGCTTTTGTTTAGCCAGCAATGTTATGTAATCCTCTAAGTATTTAGGAGACTTCTTTGCTCTCTGTGACCTTCTCAGCTCTGGGTTACTAGCATGAGTTCCCTGACTGGAGGGAGATGTGAGCCTGTTCTCCTTATTTTGCCTTGGTGCCTTCCAAGGACTGTGCCCCGATGCCTGGCCTGCTTGCTTGCCCACCGGGCTCGTCAGGCCAGGGCTTCTGTCACTTTGTGACCTGGTTGACCTGCCTAGCTGTAGACCCTCGGGCCCCTTGAAGTGATAGCCACTGCTGGGCGTCTCTGTTGAACCTCCTAGGTCCGTCCAAGACCTGTCAGGAGGCTGACCATTCCCTGAACCCCGTTCTGTGTCCGGGCTTGTGTGGGTTCCTGTACTTTCCCAAAACTCAGTTACTCCCTGATTTGGGCTAGAGGTGTTGTAGTCGGGACTTGGTTCCTCGACCACCTCCCTGTATGTTTGACCCCCTGTAGAATTTGGGGTAAGGTCAGGCCAACCTTGGGGATTGTGTGCCAGCTCTCTTGCGGGGAATGATTTGTTGGGATGCCCCCGGGTATCCTCCGTGACTGGAGTGCTGTGTGATGTGTGTGGAAGGTGAGTATGCCCCCGGGGTGACTCCCTGGCTGGAGTAGGCGTGAGTGCCTGTTGTGTGGGTAAGCTCCATGAATTCCTTTTCGGAGCAATTGCGGAACCCTGGGATGGGCCGTTTGTGGCTCCATCAGTGGAGATGGGCAGCAGCTCGTGCCCTTCCCTTTGCTCCAAAGGGTCCCCCTCCCCCCCTGGAAAAGACCCAGGAGTCTCATCTGAAAAGTCCCGCCTAGGGCGGAGTTGGTCGATGTGCCGACGCAGGACACGACCGTTGTCCAGGGCAACCTCGTAGGAGAGAGGACCTGTGACCCTGGAAATAGAAGCGGGGACCCAGGTATGACCAGGCCCGTAATTGCGAGCCCAAACCGGGGCACCCACAAGTAGTTGTCTAGGTGCCCTAGGATGTGAGGTAGATGAAGGCAGTCTGTCCGGATGCAACCGGTCAAGTTTAGTAGTAAGTTGACGCCCCCAGCGAAGTTCAGCTGGACTTCTCCCTGTAGAAGTGGACGGTGTGGTGCGATAAGAAAGTCAGCCAACCTGTGATGCCAGTCCCCATAGGTGAGTCTTTTCAAGGCGTCCTTTGTGATGCGCACCATGCGTTCAGCCATACCGTTGGTGGACGGGTGGAAGGGTGCAGACGTGGCATGACGAATCATGTTAGCCTGTAAGAAAGCTTGGAATTCGGAGGAAGTGAATTGAGGGCCGTTGTCAGACACGATGACATCTGGAAGCCCGTGTGCAGCAAAAATCCCCCTCAGTACCTGAATAGTCTTTGCAGTGGTGGTGGAGAGACAGGTACAACCTCAAGCCATTTTGAATGGCTGTCAAAAAAGGACCAAGAAGAACTGGCCCTGAAAGGGCCCAGCGTAGTCAATGTGCACCCTAGACCATGGGGACTGCGTTTCCTCCCATTTATGCACGGGAGCTTGGGGCATCTCTGGGCGAGATCGTTGGCACAGGTGGCATGCATGCACCTTAGCCTCAATATCCTTATCTAAAACAGGCCACCACAAGTGGCTGCGTGCAAGAGCCTTCATACGAACAATGCCAGGATGACCCTCGTGGAGGGATTCTAAGACCCTAGTCCTCATTGAGGAGGGAATGACAACTCTGTTTCCCCAAAGCAGACAACCCTGAGAAAGGGACAACTCGTTTCTTTTGGACCAGAAACTCTGAAACTCAGGACTAGGGCAGTGCTCAGGCCAACCGGACAAAACCCAGGAACGGACACGTGAAAGTGTGTGATCTGTACCTGTTTCAGCGGCAACATCCCTGGCACTAAGAGGGAGCTTGGGCAAGGCTTGGATTGATAGAATGTTGACAGCTGGCGCAGGGTCAGCTTCTACTACTGGCAGAGGCAATCTACTGAGGCCATCAGCATGGCCCATTTCTTTCCCAGGCTTGTGGAGTAAGGAAAAATCATATGCAGACAAAAAAATAGACCACCTAAGCATTCTAGGGGAAATGATGTGGGGAGTCTGCTTACGTGTGGTAAACAGTCCCAGCAGAGGTTTATGGTCAGTGAAGACCGTGAAATGCCTGCCATATAGAAAGTCGTGGAATTTTTTAATTCCAGCAACAACAGCCAGAGCCTCCCTGTCTATCTGAGCGTAGTTGCGCTCGGCAGAAGACAGTGTTCTGGAGTAGTATGCAATAGGAACCTGAGTTCCATCAGACCTGAGGTGACTCAGGACAGCTCCAACCCCGTAGGGGGACGCATCACAAGCGATGCACATAGGAAGAGACTCGTTGAAATGTGCAAGAACACTGTTAGAAGTGAGCAAGGCCTTGACTTCTTTAAAGCAAGCCTCATGCGCTTGTGACCACTGCCACACAGCTTGTTTGTCTAGTAGCCTGTGAAGAGGCTCAGCTACACTAGCTTTATGTGGAAGAAAAGAATTGTAGAAATTCAGGAGGCCTAGGAAGGCCTGAAGTTCGGCCTTGGACTTTGGCCTGGGTGCTTCTAAAATAGCAGTTAGTTTGGATTCAGCAGGGTGAATCCCAGCAGCATCAATTTTGAACCCCAGAAATTCAGTAGAAGGCACCCCAATCTTGCATTTGTCTTTTTTGAGCTTGAGGCCTGATTTCCTGAATCTTAACAGGACAGCCCTAAGCCTCTCAGCTAGAATGTGTGTGGAGTCTCCTGCAATCAAGACATCATCAAAGTAGGGGCAAACCCCTGGTATACCTCGTAGTGTGTTTTCCATCACGCTTTGGAAAATCCCAGGAGCGACATTCACTCCAAACTGTAGCCTTTTTACCTTAAAGTCTCCCCTGTGGGTCACAATAGTCTGAGCTATGGCAGCATCATCATCAACAGGCAGCTGTTGATATGCTTGAGCCAGGTCAAGCTTTGCAAAAACACGCCCCCCCTTGAGGGAGGCCAGGATATGGCTGACCACAGGAACAGGGTAGGCATGTTGCTGCAATGCCTTATTAAGTGTGCATTTGTAATCAGCACAAATGCGAATGTCCCCATTTGCCTTTAGAGGCGTGACAATGGGGGTCTCCCAAGGGCTGGAATCAACAGGTTCTAGAACTCCCTGTTGGATTAGTTTGTCTAACTCAGTGTCAATCTTACTCTTTAAAGCAAAAGGGACCCTTCTTGCTTTAATCCTAATGGGAGTGACAGTGGGGTCTAGCTTTAAGGACACAGGTGGTCCTTTGAATGTGCCCAGCTGGGGGCTGAAAACATCTGCAAATTCTTTGCAGACTTCCTGTAGGTCGAGTGTTTGTAAGCTGTTGAGTCCTGTGATGTGTATCCCCAGGCCTCAAACCAATCGAGTCCTTTGAGACTCGTTCGTTCACTCCCTACTACTAATAAGTCTAGTGGACCTTCAAAACTCTTGTATTGCACGTTAAGGGTGGCCTCCCCCTTAACACACACTCTTGAATTTTGAAAATCTGTTAACACAATGTCAGAAGGCCTTAACTTGGCCTGAGTTCCACTACCGGAACAAATCTTCCTAAATGTATGCAAGGAGATAATTGAAAAGGCAGACCCTGTGTCTAGTTCCATAGATAATGGAACCCCTTGTAGCTTCACCTTGAGTGACAGCTTTTTCTTAATTGGCTTGTGTGTGCCTGTCCTAAGGATGCTTCTTCGCGAAGCGCAAAACCCTACCCTATTCTGGCTGGGGAATCTGGTACCTTTCAGGCGCGGTTCTTCCTGAGGTTGTACCTTTCGTCGGCCCAGACACACAGCTGCAATGTGTCCTTGCTTGCCGCATGCCCGGCAGGAAGCGGAGCGGAACTTGCAGTCGGTTCTCCTGTGGCGACCTCCACAGCCGATGCACTTGAGCGGAGCTGAAGAGCTTCCCTTCTGTTTTTCTTCCATCGTGGGGTGGAGACGGTCGACTTCCTCGTCCGGATCCTCCTCGGAGTTCCTTTGGGCGTCTTCCTGGTGCACGGATGCAACCTCTGGACTGTTTCTGATCGGCCGCATGTTCTTGATAGCGCCGCCTGCTGCTTCTTCTGCGGTGACTTCCCTTAAGGCATCTTGGTAGGACAGTTCTTCTTTAGCGAAAAGTCTCTGTTGTAGATCTCGATGCCTTAACCCGCACACGAATCGGTCCCTCAGTCGTTCTTCGAGGTCTTTGAACTCGCAGTGCTTGGCGGCCTTCCGTAATGCGGCGATGAATTCTTTGGCCGACTCGCCGGGCCGTTGATCCCTCTGCTCGAAGGTGTGGCGCCATGCGATGACGGACATCTTGGGGTGGAAGTGCTCTTTCAGTAGCTTCTTCAGATCTGCGTAGCTGACAGACTCTACTGGAACAGGTGCTGCAAGGTTTTCTGCGATGTCGAAGGCGTCTTGACCGCAAACACAAAGCAGGGTGGCAGCCTTCAAGCTCTCTTCCCTCACTTGGTTTGCCTTGAAGTAGTTCTCCACCCTGGCTACGTATGACTCCCACCGCTCTGGATGTGAGACGTCGAATTCCGAAAGCCTTCCGATTTTTGCCATCTTTAGATCTTCAGGAGATGGGTCTATCAGCCAGCCTACCCCCGAATGCGCACCGGATTGGCGGGCAGCTGCCGAGTCGACGCCGTTCCTTTCCGCTGCTCAGGACTCCTTGGGTAAGCTTACACTTCTTCCTTTCCAGGTAGTGCAAGGCATCCCACCTTCGTCGCCAGTGTTGAGTCCTTGGCGGGAAGCAGACACGAGAAGCAGTTGAAGTTCTCAGTTTCCTTTATTCAGCGTTCAGCTTACAAGTAGATGGCTTCAGCAGCTCCCAAAACCTCCCAGCTTCTTATATAGACGCTTCCCGGGTAAATGTGTTACTTTTCCCGCGCCAGCACCCGCGCATGCGCACGGCGCTGGCGACAGCCTGTCTGGTCCCGGGCAGCTTTGCACCTGCCCGGGACTGCCTGCAAATGCCCGAGCCGTTTGCAAGGCTCGGGACATAACAATTTCTTTCTTGAATGTAGCAACATTTGACAAATTCTTTATTCAAGTGAAAGGTTGAAAATATTAACAGTATGCAGAAGGTAAGCTATAGTCTCTATTACCTTTTATTCAAATGCATTCCTGCAAGCAAGAGTTGAGAACTAATTAACTTTTGGAAACATAGTTAGGACATCGAAAATATGTATATAAGTAGCTCAGGACTGAACTGTGGAGTCCTTGGTGCTCTCTGAACTTAGTTGTTTACTTGCAGACATTTCATTACCCAACTAGGTAACATCACCAGTGCTACTAAGGGTGAGGTTTGCTCCTTGTTTATAGTTCAGAGATCATTAAAGACTCTATAGTTGAGACACTAAGGTGGAATCTCTGTATTATTTTAGCAAGTACTATAAAAGTAACACAACACTTCTCGACAGAATGCTTGTACTTTCCAAAACATCAGGAACAGGGGTTTTGTATAACAGATCCCCAGAATCTATGCAAGTCAGATTATGCAAGTAATAAATCAGTCTGGTATCAGACACAAGGGAAATTCCTGTTTAATGAATGTTTCATTCCCTTTTGTTCATTCTGTGAAAGGGTACATTCTGGCTTTAGTGTTAGGGCTCTCCCACTCTTAGTATGTTTCTTTGTACAGGGAAAGAAAATGAATGGGATAGTCTATGAAGAAGCTACTTTTAAAACAGCCATTGTAAGAAAAGGAATGTTGAACCCGTAGGAGACTGATTTGGAGAAAAGAATTAGGTCTTTAGTTGTCGAATACAAAGGTTCTTCATAAAAGTGAAATGAATTAGCAGCTGATGTGAGAACGAAGTTTTTCCCCCGCAATATAAAAGGAATATATTGAAGCAGAAATATAATCTGGCCCTGATCTCTGGCTAAAGGACAAAGTACTACTTGTAGCAGTCTCTCATGCAACTAATTAATACATGCTGTCCTTTTACTAGAGAAGTGAGAAGTTAAAAACTGCAGTTTTCCAGGAGTTGGTTTTCTAGATGCATGTTCAAAGATTGAGTTTTTCACTATAAAGCTTAAGTCAGACTCTCATATTTTGAGCATAGACTTCTTTACAGGTGGTCCTTGTTTATCAATTGCCTCATTTAGTGACTGTTATGATGGCAATGAAAAAAATAACTTTGTGATTATACCTCACATTTATGATCTTCACAGGTCTCTAAAGCAAAGGAAAGCTGAAGAAGATTGTAAGCACAGATATGGTTTCATTTCACTTAAATGACTGAGTTGCCAATCCCGATTATGGTCATTAATCAAGGACTACCTGCAGTACACAGCATGAAGGCACATAGGCAGTGATCTCATCAACTAAGCAACGCTTCTGCATTTGGCAAACAATTAACATCCTGGTGCTCTGATTAAATGGTTCTACAGTAAAAGTATCCACAGCTCCAAGAAAATAGGTAGTTTCAGGCTCACTAACTAGTCATCAATTGTAGCTATGGAGGAATTGGTTTCTATTTCTTTAGCATTTTGGAACCATACCTACCGTCTTCCATCTTTATAGCTATAGGAATCAGGGATTCCAGAGGTTCAGAAAGAAAAGCATTTCTCATCCATAGAAATAATATTTATGTATTGGAAATGATTATATGGCATGCCATAACATACCATATTCCTTGGGCTATAATGTTTATATATATATATATATATATATATATATATATATATATATATATGTTTTCTGAGGTTTTCGGGTATTTGTATGTAGGTCTTTGGTTGTTCGGGTTTTCTCCCGCGTAAAATTGGAAGTGTCTTGGCGACGTTTCGACGAAGTCCCATTCGTCATCTTCAGGCTGGTGTTTTCAGCTTCGTGCTTTGAGCAGCAATGTGTGGTCTTAGCTGGGTATGAACTGATTGCACCAGCAAGCCACCCAAAAGCAACTTACCCAAAGAGGAACAGACAGCACTACGTAACCTGAAAGAAGACACCAGCATAATAATCCTACCAGCAGACAAGGGCAACGCCACGGTGGTTATGAACACATCTGACTACCAAACCAAATTAACCAACCTACTCCAAGACTCCACATACAAACCCCTAAATACAGATCCCACCACCTACCTGGAAAAAACCACCAGATCCAAAATAAAAGCCTCCCCCATTAGCGAAGAGATCCAGCAAAGAATCATTCCCAGAGAGAAATCATCCAGATGCCCCAAACTCTATGGTCTCCCCAAGATACACAAAGAAGGAACCCCACTCAGACCTATAGTCAGCTCCATAGGCTCACCTCTACAAAACCTAGCCAAATTTCTCGCCAAACAATTACAGCCCTATGCAGAATCCATCACCTCACACGTAAAAAACTCATTCCAGTTTATAGAGATCATAAAGAAACAAAACTTACAGCCCAGCGACCTACTAGTGAGCTTCGATGTCATATCCCTCTTCACCCAAGTGCCTATCAAAGAAGCCTTGACAGCTATTCAAAACAAATATAACCCCCCCAAACACATCTTAGATCTGACCAACCACTGCCTATCCAACACATACTTCATCTATAATGGACAAAAATACAAACAAACAGAAGGAGCACCCATGGGATCACCCCTCTCACCTGTCATTGCCAACCTCTACATGGAACACTTTGAAACCCAAGCTCTAGAAAAATCGGATCACAAACCCAAACTCTGGCTCAGATACGTAGACGACACCTTCATAATCTGGCCACATGGGAAAGAAAAACTGGACAACTTCCTCACACACCTCAACAGCCTACACCCCAAAATACAGTTCACCATGGAAACAGAAGCTAACAACCAACTTCCCTTCCTGGATGTCTTAGTCTACAAGAAATCCAATGGCTCCCTAGGACACACCATCTACCAGAAGAAAACACACACAAACCGCTATCTGCACGCTCTCTCACACCACCACCCAGCACAGATCAACTCTGTAGCCAAGACACTCATCTCCAGAACAAAACGCTTAGCTGACGAACAACACCTAAAACCCGAACTACACACTCTCACCAATGTACTAACATCCAATGGATTCCATAGAAATAAGATTACAAACCTAATCCAAAAAGAAACCCCCACTAAAATCCAAGACAAAGAACAAGAAAACGGCAAAGCCCTCCTCCCATACATAAAAGGCACCACAGACAGAATCAGTAAGATCCTCCATAAACACAACATCAAAACAGCATTCTGCACAAACAGAAAAATATCCACCATCCTTAGAAACCCCAAAGATAAAATTGAATTAGAAAATCAAGGAGTATACGAAATCCCATGCACCACTTGTCCCACCACATACATCGGACAAACCAACAGAAGAATAAGTGCACGCATTGAAGAACATAAGAACTCAGTCAAAAAAGAGGAACCAACATCTTCCCTGGTCCAACACCTTAAAGCCACAGGACATGAAATTGACTTTAAAAATACCAGAACCATTGCCAAAAGTGAACATTTTAATAACAGAATAATCAGAGAAGCCATCGAGATAGAAAAACGCCCACACAGCATGAACAAGCGAGATGATACCTCCCGCCTACCAGCCATTTGGAAACCCGCCCTTATTGACAAACGACTCCCTAACACAAAAAATGATACCAGACCCACACTCACAAAAACCACACAGGAGGTCACCACCACACATCCACGCAAAAAACAAACCCAAAGCCACACCGATGACGAGGCACGACCACAAACCAGAAGCCAGATCACAGCTGCATCATTAGCCACTTTAAACCCCTCCAATCCATACATGAAGCAAACTGACACCCTCCATGAAGAGGAGGCACGACCATGAACGCGAAGCCAAAAAATAACAAGGCAGCCCAAAATCTCAAACCCCTCTGCAACTCAGACTAACCTGAGCACAACCAAACAGAACACTCCCCCAGCCAATCAGAGCACAGCCAAGCCCCTAACCATTCAGAACACACTCCACCCAATCAGAACACAGCCAAGCTCCCACCCAATCAGTTCATACCCCCACTGGCAGTTAAAAGGAAGAAACAGCTAAGACCACACATTGCTGCTCAAAGCACGAAGCTGAAAACACCAGCCTGAAGATGACGAATGGGACTTCGTCGAAACGTCGCCAAGACACTTCCAATTTTACGCGGGAGAAAACCCGAACAACCAAAGACCTATATATATATATATATATATATATATATATATATATATATATATATATATATATATATAGGTTTTTTTTGCTAACAAAGAATAAAGAGAGAATGGTATAGCTATTTCGGGTTCCTTTAACCCTCATCAGCCAAACTTACTCTTCTGAGATTCGAACCTGGGCTATCTGCATATATATAATCTTTGGAAATAGGAAGATTTTGTATTGTAATTTGTGCTTGTTGAATACAGCAGCACTAAGAATGATAAAAAAATTCAGATTATGGCTATCATGGTTTTAATTAGAGCAATGCTTAAAGGAATATAATTTGCTATATCTTGAATATTCATGACCTGGTATGCAGAGCATTGTTGATGTTTATCATTATTTTGTTTCTTTTTAATATGTACAAACTCTTACTAAAACTCCCATTGACGTGACCTTTATCTGGGAGAAATGATGCATCACAGGGCAACAATTTTTGAACTGAGATATCACAAATGGACTAAGTTACAGAATGTGTCCAAAATCTGGACCCATGACACCCAGGGGAATGAAATTTGGAGAAATTGTGGCTGCTTCTGTGCTACTGACTGCTGCTGTACTGTTGGCTGCTGCTGCAGTTACATGATCTTCAACTTTCAACAGTTTGTGACAGTTTCCAACCAGTCTTGCACAGTCTTGTTTTTCCTTTGACTGAGTGGAAGGAAGGAAGGAAGGAAGGAAGGAAGGAAGGAAGGAAGGAAGGAAGGAAGGAAGGAAGGAAGGAAGGAAGGAAGGAAGATTTCCAATGCTCCCTGCCAGATTATCTCAAGGAAATCAATGGGGAAGCCACCAGGATATTAGAAGTCACTTCTGCTCCCACTGTTCTTTTTCTCCACCCTTTGTCATTCTGTTTCTTTGTTTAGGTTTGAAGGAAGGGAGGAAGAGAGGAGGAAAGAAGGAATCCCTATTCACTCTCCCTGTCCCAAATTGCCCCCTCATCCACAAACCTATCTTGTATTGCCATGCCTGTGCACCATTCCCCACACATACAGCACCTCTTGCACACCTCCAAACATCTTTCCCGACCGGTGCTGTGCTCCACATGCCTCCCTCAATCTGTTTTTTTTGTTTGTTTGTGTGTGTGTAAGTAAAGAAATATCTCTGAAACAATGACTCAGTGGGGCACAGGAGGTCTAGTATTAAATAAATGTACTGGAGCCTTTAATATTAAATATTAATAGCAATATATAGTACTTTACATCCCTCTCTAAGCAGTTTACAGTGTCAGCATATTGCCCCCAACAATCTGAGTCCTCATTTTACCAATCTCAGAAGGATGGAAGGCTGAGTCAACCTTGAGCTGGTCATGATCGAACTCCTGGCAGTGGGCAGAGTAAGCCTGAAATATTGCACTCATGGCTCATTAAGATTGCAACATTTCTTATATAACGAAATAATTTAATGTATTTTTCAGTTTGCATGAATGCCACATTTAGTTTTAAAATGTAAAATTTAAACAACTTTATGCTTATCACCATTAATATTTTAAAAATCCTAGTTCATGTTGATACACATTTCTTCTTTATCTTTAAACATTTAAGTTAAATAAATATTAGAGCATTAATGATTTACAAAGACTGTATAAACACCTCTGTACCGAATTAATTTAAATCACAGACGTACACCCGCAGAGACACAGGCACAAATCCCCCCCAAACACTAAACATTTTTCAACTTTTATTTTTTCCTTAATCTTAACAGGGAAGCACAAATAGTTGAGGGTTATTTGTTTCTGTAGAGTTAGATTAAATTTACAGACAACACTACTATGATTTGAGAACTGCTGTATGGCACACAGGTTTTAGAGTTAAATCTGATTTTCTTTTAAAAAAATGCTTTCAATTTTATAGTTTGGGGACAGTACAGAATGAAATTAGCAGTGTTCATGGCCTCTAAAATAAAGGGAAAATCCATGCCAAATTTCAGAAAAATGGTTTGAAAAGTATCATTTACAAAGAGAAGAGTGGTTGCAAAGAATAATGATGCTGCTCCTTGAGCACACTGTAATTGATTCTCAGAAACTGAGGCATAAATATAACAAATTACTGTTCCTCCCCTCCATAAAATATATCAGTCTTTAATTCAGGTCAGTCAGACTTGCTTAATTTTCTTTCCCTTTCTCCCACGCACATATACACACTCTGAACAATAAGGCTGTGGGAAGCTTTGAATGAATGCTTTCCCCCCCTTAAGCTTTGAATGAAGCGGCCCTCAACACTTTTTCTTTTAGCAATAGCACCCACTTTGCACTCTAAGGGCAAAGCAAAACATGGTTGCATTATAGTCCTCCTACGTCTTGTGCCATAGAGCTAGTATTTCAAAGGAAAGTTGAAAAAGAAAAAGAAAGGTGTTCTTCATTGAATGCTTTGGGATGAGATAAAGCAAAGTCCCCCCCCCCAGTAACATCAGCTGAGCAAAATTCCAGACAGTAGAAGCTTTTTGTGCAGATTGGAAAATGGTCAGTCCATCACTTTGGCCAACATATCTGGGCATAAGAAAACTTTAAGCAAGTGACCATCACGTATCCAGCTACTATATTTTAGCATTGGTTAAGTAAGCTCTGGGGCCAGCACCCAGGAAGATGGATACTTTAACTGCAGCACCCATTTTTAGGAAGGAGACAGCATCTAAGGAACAATCATCTTACCAGTATTTTGCCAGTCTCATCTACTCCTGCTTTGGAAACTTAACAAGGCTCCTGCAGGGAGTAAATGGCTTGCTGTAAATCAGGAAATTCCTGTATAATCACAGGTGCTTCTATAACTATAATCACTTAAATATGAGCCACTAGTGTGCTGCAGCTGCCAAAAAAGCCAACATAGTGCTGGGCTGCATTAACAGAGGGATAGAATCAAGATCACGTGAAGTATTAATACCACTTTACAATGCCTTGGTAAGGCCACACTTGGAATACTGCATGCAGTTTTGGTCACTGTGATGTAAAAAATATGCTGAGACTCTAGAAAGAGTACAGAGAAGAACAACAAAGATGATTAGGGGACTGGAGGCTAAAACATATAAGGAACGGTTGCTGGAATTGGGTATGTCTAGTTTAACAAAGAGAAGAACAAGGGGGGACATGATAGCAGTGTTCCAATATCTCAGGGGCTGCCACAAAGAAGAGGGAGTCAAGCTATTCTCCAAAGTGTCTGAAGGCAGGACAAGAAGCAATGGGTGGAAACTAATCAAGGAGAGAAGCAACCTAGAACTGAGGAGAAACTTCCTGACAGTTAGAACAATTAACCAATGGAACAACCTGCTTCCAGAAGCAGTGAATGCTCCAACACTGGAAGTTTTTAAGAAGAGACTGGATAGGCATTTGTCCAAAATGGTGTAGGGCAGTGGTTCTCAACCTGTGGGTTGCAACCCTTTGGGGGATCACACGAGCCTTTCACAGGGGTGCTTGTCAACTGCCTTCTCTCCCTGTCCCCCTCCACTCCACCTCACTTGTTTGTGGAAAATATGCTGCTTGGCGACAGTCTGCATGAACTCTACCAAATGTGCCCTGCAGAGGGCTCATGAAGAGCGCAGGCACAGAGCAAGGCCCCGCCCTCCCCAGAGACTCATTGTGCAGCAGCCAGACTGACTTCTTCTCGTGCACGCGGTCAGCGAACGGGGAGCTGCCGCAGCACCCAACTCCTGCGCCCGTCAGCTGGCGACCCCTGAACCTGTCAGCCAGGAGGTCTGGTAATGGCCACAGGTCTCCTTTGCCACCCTGCCTGTCCTTGACTCCTCTGCCCATTCATGTCGAGCTTGCTGGGACTTGACAGGGAGAGAGGGAGGGGAAGGGACTCCTCCTCCTCTCCTAAGCTTCAAAACACGATCAGCTTCCCAAGGGCGCCACAATCCTCATGAAAGCTGGGGAGAGAAGCAAAGGAGTCGAGAAAGCTCACAGCAGGCTCGAAGGAGCACCTGTCAGCGTTGGTGATGAGAAATTCCCCACAAACCCAGGGAAGGGATGGAGAAAATGAGCCCCCTTTGGGAGGAAACTGCCACCTTCTTCTCCTTGGCTTTGTGCTCTTCTGTTCCTTGACAGCCGGGCTGCCAAGCCTCTGCTGGCTGGAACTTCCTTTCCTTCCCTCCCTCTTGGTCTCTTCCTCCTTCCCTTCCTCTCCCATTTTCCCTTCCTTCCTTCCTTCCTTCCTTCCTTCCTTCCTTCCTTCCTTCCTTCCTTCCTTCCTTTCCTTCTCCTCCCTCTTCTTCCCTCCTTCCCTCCCTCTCTCCCCTTGTCCCTTCCTTCCTTCCCTCTTGTCCAGGATTGGGGCGATCCACACTTCTGCAGAGCAGCCCAGAAACAGATCAGTTGTAGCAGCTGTCCTTGGCTCCTGCCCAGCAAACTTGTTTGAGCTTTACTAGAAAACATGCCGCTTGTTAATTTAGCAGAAGTGGAAATTAGCTGGCACTTCTGCTAACTTAGCAAATGGCATGTTTTCCGGCAAAGCTGAGCAAGTGAGCTGGGCGGAGCTCTTCTTTGCCTCTGCCTGTGCACAGGCAGGTTTGGCATGTCGCCATGGCCACCGGCAGCAAAGCCGCCAGCCATGCTGGCAGCCTATCCCCCTCCCCTTGTCCCTTCCTGGGCACGGACGGGGGGAGGAACGAACAGACGAAGAAGGAGGGAAGGAAGGGACAATGAGAGAGGGAAGGAAGGAATGAAGGGACATGGAGAGAGAGGGAGGGAAGGAGGAAGAGACTAAGAGGGAGGGGAAGGATTATTATTATTATTATTATTATTATTATTATTATTATTATTATTATTATTATTATTATTATTATTACAGTACAGGTAATCCTTGACTTACAACCATAGCCTGGACCTTAATTTTTGCTGCTAAGCAAGATGGTTGCTAAGTCAATCTCATTTGATTTTATGACCATTTTTGCCATGATTGTTAAGCAAATCACTGCAGTTGTTAAGTGATTTATGAGGTTATTGTGCAAATCTAGTTTTCCTCATTGACCTTTCTTGTTGGGAGCCAGTTGGGAAGGCTTACAAATGATGATCACAAGCAATTGTTGTAAATAATGCCAAATGCCCAAATTTTGATTACATGACTATGAGGATACTGTGATCCTTGTAATTGAAAGGACCAGTCATAAGTCACTTTTTTCAGTGTGGTTGTAACTTACATAGTTGCTAAATAAATGGTTGCCAGTTGAGAATTACCTATATTTTTTGCCTGAGTTGCAAACAGCCAAACACTAGCAGCACTTGAGCCTGAAAGTTAAACTCAGAAATGCCATCTGCTACGTTCCACTCCCAGGGGTGACAAAGTTCCTTGATTCCAGTCCACAGATGGGGAATTCATGCAACCAGCCACATGCTTTTAGGTGAGGCAGTTGCAGAAGTTGTGCTAGCAAAGAATCCCCCTCTGAAGAGTCCTTAAATATCCAATACTCATTTACTTGCCTCCTAGATGTTTTCTTTGTAGGTATTCTTTCCTCTCACATTTTTAGAAGGGAGAGAAGGGCCTGTTCTTGTTTCCATTTCTTTATTAGCAATCCCATGTCGATCATTAGGTGTCCTCCTGGGTCCTTCTGCAATGTTTGGGTGATTTGTAATAAACTTTGCAAAAGACTCTTTCAAGCAGTTAACCTTATTTGTGACAGTTGATAATAGTTCGTAGATTGAATTTACAGTTTGAGCTGTAAACAAACATTGTCTGGAAAGGAGATCTATTTCATTCTCCCTTTCTAAATTTGTTACTATCCCAATACTCATTTACTTGCCTCCTACATGACTGAAACTAAGCAGCATCCCCAAAGAACAGGGTGAGGGTTTGTTCCAATATTTCTTTATGTATTGTGATATATAGCTGTCATATCTTGTGGTTGTGGATGAGGCACCCTATAGAACATAAAAACAAAAAAGTAAAAAACTCTACAGCAAAGCCAGTTTGGTGCAGTAGTTAAGACACCAGGCTAGAAACTGGGAGACTATGAGTTTTAATCTTGCCTTAAACATGAACCATTTGGGTGACTTTAGGCCAATCACTCATGTTCAGCCTAAGAAGGAGGCAATAGCAAAATCGTGCCAAGAAAACTGCAGGACTTGTCTAGATAGTTACCAGGACTCATGACTTATTGGAAGATACCAAAACAAGGAAGAAAAAGAGAAAGAAAGAAAAAGGAAGGAAGGAAGGAAGGAAGGAAGGAAGGAAGGAAGGAAGGAAGGAAGGAAGGAAGGAAGACAAACAGCAAGATTATTAACAATCTGTTCCTAGTGCCTGATAAAGCCAGATTTTCAAGATTTTTTCAAAGGTCCATTAGGTCCATCCATATCACAGGGGGATGTTGTTTCACAAGGTAGGTGTTACAACAGAGAAGGGAAATTTTCCTGGTTCCTACTAGGTGGCACTGTTTCCCAAAAGGAGTGCTAGAAGCAGGGCAGCTTCATGAACTGATAATAAACAACAACATAACACAGTCCCCAACATGATTCACTGGAACATATGTAAAAGTGATCGTTGCCAGTAATGAAAAATTAGTGGGAATATATGGCTTTATTTATTTATCACATTTCTACAGTTCTCATCTCACCTAAGTGAATCTGGATGGTTTACAATGATTGACAAAGTAGCTGAAAATATGAATGCGATTAACACACCACATTTAACTCAGCTGAAAAGAAGAAAGCGTTGATAATTGATGTGCAATACCAGGATGTAGTAGAATAGAACATAAAGATTTGGAGAAGATCACAAGGTTCCAAGATCTGAAAATTGAAATTGAAAGATTAGGGCATAAATTGGCTCCAGTAGTCCTAGTGGTTATCAGCACACAGGATGCCATAAAACGTTGGATGGCACTTAAAAAAATCTCTGGATTCACAACATTTCCATACGTTAATTATAAAAGGCTATATTGCTTGGATCTGAACACATATTGTAGCCAATACAGTAGATCATTCTAGGTTCTTGGGAAGAACTCGGTATGTATGAAAGCCAGCACCAGCTAAAGAATTGGCAACTGTGATTTCACATTGTTGTGTATGCAACAATAACATATTAAACTTCTGTGCTGCCTGACTCTCAGTGACTCTGAACAGCTCACAACAATCAAACAAAAATCTTCACTGCTTATATAAACAATAGCAGAATGGGGGCAAACCTCATTTTAGAGGGTAGGTGCTGCCACGGTGAAGGTAGGTTTCACAATCCTGATGATGCCATTGTTTAACTGAGGGAACCAGAACATGTCAACCCCATCAGACTTTATGCTATGGCTTCTTCACTATAGCAGTGAATCCGGCCTCCTCTAATATTTTCATTCACTTTATTGAACTGAATCTTAACTTCTTCACAAAGGCCTATTATATAATCCTTCAAAATGAGAGATGGGGTAACTCTGAATTGGTAAACCTAAGACCCGGCCTGTAATTAGGTCCATGGTAGTTTGATCATGCCATACAGTCAGTCTGATTTGAGTCCAGTGTTATTCTTCTTCCTTCTTCCCCTACAATATATGCCATGGCATTTTACCTAATCATTGTTTAGGTATTGAGCATTGTCATGATGCTGCCTGTTAGACCAATCTGGAGTTCCTGAAAAGCAGATCAGGAATAAATTTTCATGGAGTTTGGAATCTGAATAGACAAGAGTCTGACCTATCGCTTCTGTACCAGGAAAATAAACATCTGCTTCAAATATTTCATTCCTGCTCATGATCCAGGTTTTGACCATTCAAAACATATTCTTCATAGTTAGTAGAGGTAATTCTCTAAGTATCTGATCAATCTGAAGTCCAAACTGGAAGGAAATATTTTCAGCAACATGACCCGATTTTTAGAAGCTCATCAAGCACTCATTATAATGCCTTTTCTACACCAGGTGAAAAGTATTTTAAAACATTATAAATGTATAGTTTTGCTTTTCCAATGCCAAGTTAACATAATGTTATTATCAATCTCTTTTGATGGTTACTGTGTGTTTATTTCTTTCTAGACTGAATTTATAGACATGTATTTTTTCCTGTGTTTCATTTGAATTTATTGTTAAACTGCTACTTTTGTTATTGTTTTAATTTTCTTTTACACTTGATTTTTTTAATGACAACTAAATTTGGAAATTTTAGGATAATGAAAGACTAATATAGGAGAGTTTTGAGTTCTGGAGATACAAGTTAAAAGCATATGCCCTGCTTAGCACAGTGAGCACGTTACACTATCCTGAATTCAAGTCCATGTGCTCCATTTTTATTTTCCAATGAGAGGCATATTTAAAACATATTAAGCAAAACACACACACACACAAACACAGAGATAAAGAGAGAGAGAGAGAGAGACAGAGAGAAAGAGGAAGGGAAGGAGGAAGGGAGGGAGAGTAACCACACACATTATTACTTTTAGGATAAACAGTGTTAGACAAAGCACAGGAAAAGAATAAGATTTAAACAAAAGAAAATAC
This sequence comes from Crotalus tigris, assembly GCF_016545835.1. NCBI lineage: Eukaryota > Metazoa > Chordata > Lepidosauria > Squamata > Viperidae > Crotalus > Crotalus tigris. Next base: position 3,970,674 of record NW_024096599.1, read on the forward strand.
GAGAGAAAAAAGAACCAATTAATTTATACCAATGCCATTTATTATTTCTCTTCCTATTTTCTTTTTTCTATACCAATTTCACACATGCTTTTTTACATTAATGTCATTTTTTATCTTGCATAAAAGCATTATTTGAAACTTTCATATTAAACACCTATATTATTTAAAGTTGCCTGAAATAAGACAGTACACACAATGCTTCCAATACCTAAATGCTTTTGGTACTTTCAGAACCAGACAAAATAGTAACCTATGCATCCTAATATTACATATAATGCTTGGAAAACAGAGGTCAGTAACCCTTTTATATGCTTTATGACACTATCCGATTTGTGTGTGAATGATTCCATGACCTCACCAATTATTATTTATTACATGATTGCATTACTGTTTATTTTTCCCCATCAAACATTAGCCTCCCTCAAACATTAATGTCAACACATTTGCTGTGAAATCTCCAATGCTTGCCACTTTCATATTAATATCATATTCTGCAACTATCATAAAATATTCTGAGACATCTATAACTTGACCCATTAATCGAAAACACATAAGGATATATTAGACCAGCAAGTTCTGGATGATGATCAAAAGTGAAATTATTATGCAGAATATGTGTTTAGCAAGCATTATCCCATACTTTTTCTTTAAGCTGTTAAAGTACTTGTTAAAAATGCTGCTGTTGTCTGTAATAGTTTTGTAGTCTTTCATTTAAAATCCATCCATGTCTTGATTTGTACCTGTGGGTCAGGCTATTAAATTAGCAATATTTCTATATGTTTAGTTGAAATGGCGAAATATGATTTGAATCATAGTTTTGATTTGGAAAATGTATCAAATTCAATTTGACAATTCTATTCATGTTTTCAAATTATCAATTCAGTTGGGAGGTTTCAGTCAAATTGCCAAATTGGATAAAGTTGATTAAGATTTTTTAAAAAGGAAATTATGCATCTGTCCAAAGCATCCATATATGAGGGCAATTCAGAAATAAATCTATGTTTGGTTTATCAGTGACAGACACTCACAGATACAGAACTTTTATTATACACATTAGAAAACTACAACATTACATTACTTTTTGACATAATCGCCATTCAAATTGAGGCACTTGTCAAAATGTCTTAGAAAGTTTGAAATTCCTTAGTAGTAATTTGCTTGGTACCAAATCTGGGCTATGGGGCGGGTGAACAAAAACATCTCAACAGAACTGCTTCAAAAGTTCTTGGGTGCATCTAGCGGTGTGCGGACGAGCATTATGAACCAACACCACAACGGAAGTCAGCATGCCCCGACGCTTATTATGGATGGCTCATCTGAGTTTTCATAACAGGTCACAGCACACTTCTGAATTGATGATCGAACCACGCTCCATGAACTTCACTAGCAGTACTCCTTTGGGATCTTCACATTTGGTGGGATTTTCTATGGCACTTCTGGTGTGGTGTTGGTTCATGATAATGCTTGCCCGCACACCACTAGATGCATCCAAGAATTTTTGAAGCCGTTCTGTTGGGATGTTTTTGATCACCCACCCCCCCATAATCCAGATTTGGCATCAAGCAGCTACAACTAAGGAATTTCAAACCTTGTAAGATGTTATGACAAGTGCCTCAATTTGAATGGTAATTATGTCGAAAAACAATGTAATGTTGTAGTTTTGTAATGTGTATAATAAAAGTTCTTTATCTGTGAGCATCTGTCATTGATAACAAACAGAGGTTTATTTTTGAATCACTCTCATAGTTTCAGAATCACACAATGCAAATTAAACAATCTGTATCAACTTTACAATTTGATTTAGAAAATCACAAAAAAGCAATTAGGTTCAGAGATTTTATTAAACTGACTTCAAATCAAATCTTCAAACTGAATACTTGCCCAAGTACAAAACAAGCTGTTCTTTCAAAAAATTCAGGGGAAGGTTTTTTTTTACTAAGAATCAGGTTTTATAGTCACACAATATATAAGCTCGTACTATTCTAAGTTAGCAAATCATATCTGTTTGCTAAATCAATTGAAGTGCCTCAGAACATTTCATTTACCATAGGTTGAAAGAATTGCTATGAGGTCATATTTCAAATCTATTAGTCTGAAATGGATTATGTTTCTTTTGTAATACTTGCTGGTGATTTTTTTGAATTGTCATTCTCCTATTGTTTGAATCTAAAAAGGAAATTTCAATGAATGAATGAATTTTACAGAAAGGGCATCAACTTCATTTAAATAAATAAAGCATTCCGAATAATGGATAAACTTACATTCATATGTATCATGCTATTCCTTTTCTGGATAAGCAACTTTATGTAGAGCATAGGGAAGGAGTAAGAAGTAGTAGGCCAAAGGAATTAAAATTGTAAAATATAAAAAAATAGGCCTCCCCAAACAGGCTTAACATATGAAAAAGAAAAAACTACAGAACTAATAATATTTTATGCCAACAGCGTACACTGTAGTGTTCCACATCTTTTTATCCTTGCAAAAAATTTGTGCTTCCACTATGTCCTTATTTCTATTTCATACATTGCCTATTGTTCTTTAAACTTTTCACCTTTTTCTTTTTTCAGAATCCTGTCAGCTTTGTCCAGTCCCAGCTTTCAGCTTTCTCTTTCCTCTCAACTACTGTATTCATTCTTCCTTCATATATTTGCTTTGATGCATCTCTTATTCAATCTCTCTGTGACCAAACAACCTTCATCTACTTTTTGTACATCTGACTTACCATTTCATACAGTGCCCATTTGTTCTGACCCCATCTCTTCTTGTATTATTATGCATACTTTTAAAGTAAACTATTCCCAATGCATTCAACCTATATGTATGTTTCTTCCAACATCCTTTCCTTCCATATATCATGGAAATATGCATTTCTTGCAAGGCCACAGGGCCACTTACAGTATTATCTTTATATAAGCACAGAAACATGTTTAACATTTATCCATTCTTGTCTTGCTATTTTGTCCTGGATAGTACTAGCGCCTGGAGAATATTCAATTAATTTGTCAAAGTTGTTATAACTGGTTCTACATTGTCCTGAAGAGAAATACAGGGATTGATCCCAGGCTCGCTGTTTTTAAATATGTTTATAAATGACCTAGAGAACTGAATGAAAATAATACCTTTTACTTTTCACTCAAGCCTACTTTCTAGGAGTCCAAGATCCATTTTAGCTTTCCTAGTTATCTAGAAATTATCTAGATCCATGGGATCAAACATTTGGAGGAAAGCAGTACATTGACCATTTCTTCTCTGTTGGTCAGGATGAGATCCAGGATCTCATTGTCTTTTCTCTTTGTCTTTTCTTCCATCTTTTAGAAAATAATAATAATAATAATAATAATAATAATAATAATAATAATAATAATAATAAATAATAATAATAATAATAATAATAATAATAATAATAATAATAATAATAATAATAATAATAATAATAATAATAATAATAATAATAAAGTTGGAAGGGACCTTGGAGATCATCGAGTCCAACTCCCTGCTCAGGCAGGAACCCTACACCATTTCAGACAAATGGCTGTCCAGTCTCTTCTTAAAAACTTCCACTGTTGGAGCATTCACCGCTTCTGGAGGCAGGTTGTTCCATTGGTTAATTGTTCTAACTGTCAGGAAGTTTCTCTTTAGTTCTAAGTTGCGTCTCTCCTTGATCAGTTTCCATCTGTTGCTTCTCGTCCTGCCTTCAGGCACTTTAAAAAATAGCTTGACTCCCTCTTCTTTGTGGCAGCCCCTGAGATATTGGAATACTGCTATCATGTCCCCCCTCATCCTTCTCTTCGTTAAACTAGACATACCCAATTCCAGCAACTGTTCCTTATATGTTTTAGCCTCCAGTCCCCTAATCATCTTTGTTGCTCTTCTCTGTACTCTTTCCTCTTTTATCCTTAGATAGATTGGCATAAGAATGCAAATCTTTCTGAACAAAATATTTGGTTGCAGTATCCTGCTGCAGTGCCCTGTGGCTTGATCTTTGTTAGGAATTAAATTTCCATTAAAAATTCTCAAAGAAGAAAGGCTAGTCTCCAATCTTGCATTTGGAACTAATATAGCAACTGAGAAGTCTATTGTTAAGCAGAATCTGAAGTCATGTTTTTTTCATCTCAGTAAACTCCTTCATAAAACTCCCTTGTTCCTTTTGATCTCATTTCTTCTGGTAGCAACAGCTCAGCTGCTTGTTGCTGCAACACTTTACCTGTCTTTCTAAAAAGTACTCAGGTGTTGCAGGTAAATTCATATAAGTCATACAAGTGACTTCAGGAATTTGTTAAGATACATGCCGAGAGGGCTTATTTATTGTGAGATACACAAATTTATCATCAGCTGATGAAAATTTGTGTATCTCACATTTACTTTGAAATTTCAAAGAAAATATATGGGAATCTGCAGTTTTATTCCTTGCAACCTTAAATCACTCAGCTCTCTGAAGGGCTAAAACATGGTTATTCACAATGCAAGCATGACCTGCTACATTGCATGGATCTTCAGTTAAATCACAAACAGTGTATAGGAGGCTCTCACACAGCACCAAAGCTGTAAGTTCCACTGTAAGACAATAACTGCCAATAGCCTTTGAATTACCAGCAAGACATGACCCCAGCCTTCAACAACTAATGTCCTGATAGTATAACCAATGTTAGAAATTCTAACATGTTTGTGTTTCAATATAATGGGGCGAAAAGACTCAAATTAAAATTTTGCTTCTCTGCCTCAGCCAAATCTTATAGGTTCAGCTAAATGCAGCATGGAATGAATTTAGCAGGTATAAAGTAGTTGTCAATACTTAGGTTCTCTTATTAAATAAAGAAAAATAATGTTTGCAACCAGAATTTGCAATCATTGCAAGAACATCATAATGGTGAAATATAGGATTAAAACCCAACCACTGAAAACTGCCATTGTGAACAGACACATTTACTGATATTGCATTTTCCTACATTAATTTTCAATCAAATTTGTTGTGTGGACTGTTTATGCATATCCTTATTGTTTGTGTGGTGAACTGATGCATTATGAATCTCCACTGTTTTATGTTCTTATAAAGCATGCATAAATAATTTCCCAGATTTTTTACTTCTTCCAGTTAAAAATACCCCTAATAGATAAAATTGATGTGATCCTTTGCACGACACCAGAAATGTTACTTTTTCAAGTACACATATTAATGCAGACATCCATAAGATAGTATTGTCAAGGAACCTTGTTGTGAGCATGCATATAACTACATTAGATTTAAAACAAATGTTTGCTTGAATTTAAAAAAAAATCTTTAGGAAACAAAATGGTGGCTGCCAACCAAGACTGGTGGACAATATAGTACCTTTCTCAGGTGGCAAACTATCAGCAATCCCTGAACCCTGTTTCTGCAATTCACAGAAAGCTTTCTGATCAAGATTGCTAAAAATCAGTAGCCCTAATTCTTTGCATTGATCTCCAAAGTGGTGGATGACAAAACATGTGTTGTGATACCAAACTCTACTTTGTTTATTTCATAACAGAAACAGTTCATAAAGATCAGAGCTTGCACCATGATGTAATGATACACATTTTGTCCTATTGATGAAGCTTCTGGATTCTGTAGGCATTGTTAGTTCCTTATTTTGAGATGGGGAATGATGATTGTAGTATAACCACTTTATATGGTTTTTTTTAAAAAAACAAGCAAAAATACATAATACTCCTTCCAAAACTCAAGAGGCATCTGAATATAGTGACTCTGTCCACACATGTGACATAGCTTTGTCTCCTTTTTGTCATTGGCCATGCACACTTGGCTTTCATTCTGTTGAAAAATTGTTTCATATGGTCTTTGTCACCAGCAACAATAAACGTAAGAGAGCTGCTCTCTGAATTTTTTTGTAATTTTTTTGCTTAAAACCTTTGAAATAGACTTATAAAGATTAATTGGCATTACAGTCTAAGTAATTGACATTACTTAGACTGTTAAGGACTTAGAGATAGCTTACTTTAGCTCATGCTGAATTGCTATTCTTCCTCTTCTCAATAAAACAAAGACAGCTTATCACTGTGGATTGTCTTTTCAGGTTCAAAGAACACTTCCCAAATCACCCACTGGAGGTCCGAAATCATGTTTTTTTCATTCATTATGTCAAATATTCATAATGTAAGAAGCAGATGGGAATCTAGAGTTTAAACCTGTGAAATTAGAAAGCAGAAGTAGATTCAGATTAATAAACAATCTCGTCAGGTTAACCTGTCAGTTTCAAGTTGGTATTGATGTAATTGAAAAGTGCCATGGGCTAGAAAAACATGCTCTTCAAGGAAGACATGGGTCAAATTGTTTTATGCATGTTCAAAGACTCTGACCCCAAACAACTCTAAATCAATGAAATGATTCTTGTTGACTGTAGTTAACAAGTTCAGGGACATTTTAAGTGCCCAGAAAAAGCACCACCTTTTGTATTACAACTGCTTTTGGTCCCTGGAAGGAAGAACAAGAAACTACCTGCATTACAACTTAAAAATAATAAACAGATGTATTTATTATTTTCCCTACTATCTCTGAAGAATAAAACAAACCCTTTTCTGGATTGCACTATTTTACATTCTGCATTCCTACATCATTCCTAATTATCAACACTAAGCATTAAACAGAGTTCTTCTAAATGTAAAATCCACGATCTCCAATAATCTGTGATCTATATTTACCAGTTTTTATTCTGGAATATATTTTGCTGGAATTAATGTATAAACCAAATTTAATTTTGTTTTGTTCATAAACCTAAAATGTCTTTCTATAGAATTTTATAAACAATTGTTTTATTCTTAATTGCTAATAATATCCAAAGCAAAGAATTAAGATTTCAAATACATCTTGGAATTTTTTGTTATTTTGAAAATGTATTGAAACTTTGTGGATTTAGAGAAAGTAAATTGAAATGGTAATGGAGGGTTTTGTACAAATATGGTTTTGTTGAATATAATTAATGCTATATAATGGAAGTAAAATATATATGAAAATAAATGAAATGCTTAGCAAATGGTTTAAAACTGATAGGGTAAAAGAAAGGGATGTTTGACACCCTCTTGGTTATTTAATGCAGGGGTCTCCAAACCCCCGATCTATGGACCAGCACTGGTCCATAGCATGCAAGAAACTGGTCTGTGAAAACAAGCGAAGTCCCATTCACGAGATACAGACAGCATAACTCTCTCCACGGAACTGGTCCCTGGTGCCCAAAAGGTTTAATGTATTTAATGTAGAAGGAATTATTGTGGTATTGGTTGCAGCATTAACGTATGCGTGCTTTTTCTATACAGGCTAAGAACCTGCATTATTTGCAATGAATGCTAGACTGATTATATAATTTAACAAGGAGAATGGATATGAAAATTAATGCATAATTTTGTGTTTGACTGCAAAATGGCAAAAAAATATAGTTTACTATGCTTAAATGGTGAAAAACAAGGTAAGGTAAATACATTTTCTTTTAAAAAAATATGGAACGCTTCACAAATTTGCGTGTCATCCTTGTGCCGAAGCGAGCACAATAAGGTAAATACATTTTTGTACGTTGCTAAAATATTTACTAAAGATAGAAATGTTATTGTTGGAAATGTGAACAACATGAAAAAGTTTAGTGGACATGTAAAATAACTAAAAAAACCCAGATTCAAATATATATTTTGATACAGAGGATTTTAAAGATTAAAATTCAATTCAAGCCAGAACTTTTTCTTTTAGAATTGATGAATGAACAGTTTTTAAAAAGCCATAGAAGATTATTGCAGTATATGATTACTGTGGGGACATTACTTGTACTACGTACCAAGATGGGAATACTTGGCACTATCCATCATGGAGGAATGATAGGATGAAATTAACAGAACTTGCTGTTGAGTTAGACAAGCTAACTTCTTTAATTAGAGAAAGGACTATATCTACATATATATTGGTGATAGGAAACCCCTTATTGACTTTTTGCAAAAGAATGAAACAAACAAAAAAAAAGAATTTGTGACTTATGGTTTTGATGGGTGGGCAGGAAAGATTATACAAAAAAGAGAGTCATAGTGTAGGTTTAGAGAGAGGTGTTAAAATATAATTGTACTTATAACTGCTCTGAGATATTTGGAATCCACTTTATATCTTACTCTTTTTTCCCACCATCTTCTACTTTTTTCCTAATTGTACTTTTAACTTTTTCTTTTATTTCTCTTTCCATTTCCTTTTCTCGGTTCTCTCTTAGTTTGTATTAGTTTTAAAAGTGCTGTTAAAACTTTCCATAAACATTATTTTAAAAAGAGACAGAAAAGTGCAGAGCTTAAAGAACAAAAGCAAAAGACCATCCATGAATGAGGTGGTGGAAACAAGGGTGGTTTTCAACGACAAATACAGGTAGTCCTTGACTTACAACAGTTCGTTTAGTGACCATTCAAAGTTACAACAGCACTGAAAAAAGTGACTTAGGACCATTTTTCACATTTATGACTATTACTGCAGCCTCATGGTCACCTGATCAAAATTCAGATGCTTGGCAACCGACTCATATTTATGATGGTTGCAGGGTCATGTGATCACCTTTTGTGTCTATCTGAAAAGCAAAGTCAATGGGAAAGCTAAATTCACTTAATAATTGTGTTACTAACTTAACAACTGCAGTGATTCACTTAACAACTGTGACGAGAAAAATCGTAAAATTCACTTAAAACTGTTTTGCTTAACAACAGTAATTATATATGTAGCACTAACCCCTCGGAAGCCACCAAAGCACAGGCCCTCCTAACCCTCCCTCTTTAGTCCCGCTCAATAGCTGCACCCTCAAGGTGTTGACAGAATGTCCAGTTTCAGCGGGAGCGTACGCGGAGTGAAGATGGCAAGTTCTCGTTATCAGAGGGGTTTGCAGGAACAAAGCAGACTGACCCCTAACCATGGCGGTCAGTGTGTAACAGTATTTAAAAGCCTCAGACATTCATAGCAATAATAGTCAATAGTCCATGGCAGTTGTTTGAGAAAACAAGAGGAGTGTGTGGAAAAAACTCCCCGGCTCCAAGCAGCAGCAGAAACCACGAGTGGAGATAATTAATACCCTGCAGTCACAGCTCGCTCAGCCAGGGCAACTCCCCACAATGTTTACAGCATACACAGGTGGTAGTGATCAATGTTTGGATGGCCGCTGGTCTCCAAAGCAGTAACGGCTCGCCTCTTCTTCTCTTTTGTTGGGACCCGTCATCCCAGGTCTCTCTCTATGCCAAATTCCCCCCCTTTCCTTTCTAGTTAAAACCTGGTTTAGCACCCCAGGCAACTTCCTCACACTCATTCTCACTCTCTCTCTTCCCCTTGCTCTGGATATCCCCTTGCAAAAGAAAACAATAAAACCCCATTCTCACTCTCTCTCTTCCTCTCCTTCCCACTACTCCAAAGGAGAGGAATCACCTAAAAGTCCAATTCTCTTCAGCTTCACCTGGTCTCTACCCAACAGCAACAACAACCCCTTTCTCCTTCTCCTTTTCTTCCCTTTCCCCAGTCTACACCTGCCCCGCCCAAACCAGCAGCAGCTGTCTGAGCTTTCTACTCCCCTCTCGCAAGCCAGGCTCCTGCAAAGCCTTTCGGTCAGCCTGCTACATATATATAAATTGATATTTCCTAATAATGCTGGGAAAAGTAAGCACAGCATCACATTGCTACTATGAAGGACATACAAATTCAAATGGTTAATTATTTCTGCTAAAAAGGTTGTCATTTTCTTTTCAAAACAGTGTTAAAACACTGATCATGTGTACAGTTTTCCTTTTTAAAAATTATAGCAACATTTAAAAGGAGAAATACAGACTTAACAAGAATAAATTAAGAATAATGTCCAACAAATGAATTATTTATGAAATTGTAATGCCAAAAAAAGGAAATAAAACAAATGGAAAACCCTAAAATCAATGTACTAAATTAATATTAAATCACCTAAGTATTTAACTTATTTATGCAATCATATAATGAATCAAATTATGGCTTGATATTTGTAAAATATTGTGAAACCTACATGAAAGAAAACAATGTGTCAAATTTGGTTAGTGGAAAATAGTCTTTTTAAAAACAGATAAATTTAGGAAAAAATAAATTAAAGAATATGTAAAGATTATTGGTGATGGAAGTATGTCACAGATTTATTGTTTTGCAAAACTATCAGAAATACCCCTCTCTTTTCAGTTAAGAGTGCTTCTCTTGTTAAACTGCTGTCTAACGATATTCAAATCATACGTGTCCTAAAGAGTATAATTTGCTTTAGGTCAGAGGTGGAGAACTATTGACTTCAACTACCAGAATTCCTGAGCAAGCAGGGCTGCCTCAGGAATTCTGCAAGTTGAGGTCCACAAGTCATAAAAGGCCCACCCCTGCTTTAGGTATTAGCTATTCTGTTTTTCTTTTTTTTTCAGGTTTGAGGTAATTACATGACCTTGAAAGAATATCTTCTCCTAAGAGTGATTTCTGTATACCTGTGGTAGCACTGAGTTCCTCGGAACGAATGGTAATGTCAAAAATTATTGCCACATAAAGGTTTTAATCCCTGCAATAAAAATAACATATAGAGTGAAGAATTATAAGGCTGCCTTACATATTACAATGTCATGCTGAAGTACTTCAATAAAATATATAGTCCATTTTGATCTGATGGTAGGTAAGAATAGTTATATATACATATATAAACATATATATTTACAAGTTATAAACAAAGGGACTTTGTCTACAGGAGAAAAGGTGACAGCCCACATTCCCCTTGCTTTTGAACAGTTGATTGTAGCAATTATTTAATGGGTTTTCCACATAATAGTTCAAGATGTTAAATCTTGATATCTAACAAAGCTTAGCCCAGGATATCAACTGTTTCTGTAATTCTAGGGGTGGAATCTCACACACAGTGAATGCTCATTATTTTGAAAGCTAGAGGTAGATTCTGAGTATGGTATGCTTCTGTGTTTTGAATGGCAACAACAATAGATTTTGTTCCTTTTGTCCTGAAGCATTAGTATAATGTTTGACCCACGAATAATGTGAATAAGTATTATAAAAATTGCTACAAAAATAGTAGAAGCTCCTTCAGAACTATTTTTTTCCCTTAATCTTTCAGATTAATATGGAAGTGATATAGAATGAATCCCAGAAATCCAATGATGGTTGCATCATCTGCAAACTTCAGTACTTTAACTGAGGGATCCTTAGCGATGCAGTCATTAGTATATATAGAGAAGAGCAATGGAGAGAGCACACAGCCGGGGGCGCCTGTGATAATTGTCTGGCTTCACCTGTTGCTTCCTATCTCTCAAACAGTTTATAATCCACTTACTAGTATGGATAGCCACAGGTAGCTGAATCAGCCTTGAGCGAAGAATTCCTGGAATTTCTGATGGTATTGAATGCTGAGCTAAAGTCTACAAAAAGGACTCTTGCATAGGTCATGGGGCATTCAGGTGTAGTGCACTGCCATATTGACAACAGTATCTGCCAATTCATTTGCATGATAGGCAAACTGCAAGGGATCAAACAGTGGATCTATGATGATTTTCAGGTGAGCCAGCATTAACCTTTCGAAGGTTTTTATAACTACACATGTCAGAGCAACTGGTCTGTAGTCATTCAGCTCCTTGATGGAGGGTCTCTTGGGTACTAGGAGAGTAGAGTGTTTAAGCAAGAAGGAACATAACACATCTCCCGTGATTTATTAAAGAGGCAGATGAAGATGGGGGCCAGTTGTTCACCACACACTTTCGAGCAAGAAGGAGTTACTCCATCTGGGCCTGATGCTTTACACACACACACACACACACACACACACAGAGAGAGAGAGAGAGAGAGAGAGAGAGAGAGAGAGAGAGAGAGAGAGAGAGACAGAAACACACAGAAACACACACACAGAAACCACATACACAGAACCACACACACACACACACACACACACACACACACAGCCCCATGGTCATTTTGAGTGCTTGGAATCTGGCTTGCCTTGTGACTGGTTGTGGTGACCTGCAGTTATGTGACCATGATTTGCAACATTCCTGGGCAGTTTCTAGCAAAAAGTGCCATTTCAAAAGAGTGGATTCACACTTACGACTGTGGCATTTGCACACTTGTGCTGTTTGTTTAATGACCACTGATTTGCTTAATAACCTCCACAAAAAATGTCATAAAATCCGGTCTAGTCATGTGGGTGCTTCAATTTATGAGCGTAATAATTTATGACCCTAAATCAGTCCCAGTTGTAGCTGTATGTTGAGTGCTATAGGTAAATATATGCATTGCAAAAGCCAAGAAGAAAGTTATCATTAATATTCAAACAATATAATTTACTTTAAACCTTTAAAAAGGTTTAGAGTTAATGACATTCAAGACAATCAAATAATCACATGGTTTTCTTTAGTTACAATTAGCAGTTTGTACCATGACACAGAGATTTGAAGCAAATAATGGCTCATGGGAATTAAATACATGCAATTAAAATAAGAGAAAGCTAAAGCAAAGGATTTTGAGAAGCGATTCATTTTAATCATTAACACATTGTTCATCTATTGGCCCAATAAGAAATGGGAAGAGAAGAGAAGAGAAGAGAAGAGAAGAGAAGAGAAGAGAAGAGAAGAGAAGAGAAGAGAAGAGAAGAGAGAGGAGAGGAGAGGAGAGGGGATAGAAAGATGATGGAAAGATGGATAGAAAGATGATAGAAAGATGAAAGCCTTTCGTTGTAGCAAAGAAAGAAAGATAATTACAGTTATAACAGTTATATATACACAAATACACAGATAGTAAATTGAAAGAATGGAAGGTTTTATACTGTGGAAAGGTATAAAAGAAAAGGAGAAACGATTTTTTTTCTGATCAAGGAAGGAGAGAGGACGGGGAAAACGATCTGCATTTCACTGACTTGTAATCTTGCATACAAATATAGGAAAAGCTTAAAAAGTTTTTAAAAAGGGCATTGGAGAATGAAGCATAGAGGAAGAGAAAGTCTGAGAGAATGAAAAGAGACAGAGAGAAATCCATTCACCTGATTCCTTCTTCTGCATAAAACTTAAAATAGTTTTTTTTTTAAAAAAAATAGAAATAAAGCTTGAGAGACAAATGAATAAAGAACAACACTCTACGGGAGCACAGTTTATTCCTTTTATAGAGTTTTCTATCCTGGGACAAAAATATTGCTACTGTACTTCTTGAGAAAAACAGGAAGAAAAGGAAGATAGCAGATAGCCTAAAAAACATCAGCGATGGACATAGAAAGTTTTTGCTTGTCAGAAGTTTATAAAAGGTAATCACATGACCCTGGGACATCATAAATATGAGTCAGTTGACAAGTGTCTGAATTTTGATTATGTACAGCATGGGGATGCTGCAAACATTCATAAGTCACTTTTTTCAGCATTGTTGTATCTTCAAACAGTCATTAATTGAACTGTTGTTAAGTCGAGAACTACCTGTATCTGAACTGAATTTTTCAATTACATATGTACGTGCACATACACATACACATACATATATACAAGTATTGGCAATAAAATATTGCTGATAAAAATTATTATTTATTTATGTATTTAATATATGTGCAGAAAGAAAAAGAGAAATCCCAAAATCTTGAATGCAATTGACTGCAGCATTAGGAAGAAGCAGATGCTGTCTGTTTCCCATTTTCTGTTCATGTCGTTGGGTTGTTTATGTGGCACAAATAAAAGAAACACATTTTCTAAACTCCTGCAGAGCACTTGATTAGTCCTTTGGTGGCAGATGAGTTTCAGTGTAATGGAATCCAACAGGTATAAAGAAGAGCCTGGCTCTGTGGTTGGTTCAAAATAGCAGCAGTGGAATTTCTCTCATTTGTCATCTCTATGGTGAGTATCAAGTGTTTGAGATCTAAAGTTTGATGATAACTGCTCTCTCCCTTTTTTTTGCAGCCTGACAAATCAAATTAAAAGCATAAAATATTGCGCCCAGATTGAAAAGGCCCTGTGCCTGAACAATGAGAAATTGTGTCTTTTCTTTTATATATCTATATGTATCTATATTCATCTGTCTGTATACTGTGTATTGTTCATTAAAAAAAGGATATTCCTCTGCGTTCTGTTTATCTCTTTGGCTCTAACTGTTTACACATTTTGTTTTTATACAAGCCAACATTTTTCAACAGCTTTTTTCCTTTCCCCCTGTGGTCCCTCTGTGTTTGCCTTCTGTTGTAACAGAATAATTTCTAAGTCTTTAGAATCTGTGTGTTTAGAGGAAAAAAACAATGAAAACTCCTACTTGCCTACAAATGTTTTTTTTTTTTTTTTAAAATTTTCTGGATGTGAGTAAATTACTGGAAAAAGAACAACACACTCCACAAACCAGTGATACTTCAGATCCAGCATATTAAATCAGGATAATGACAAGCTTTTTATGACCTTGCTCCTTTTTATCTGTAACATAATGCTTTAGTTCTACTGCTTGAAGGGAACTTGGTAGTATTAAAGAACTCTCTCCCTTCCTTTCCCTGTTCCATCCTACAAGGCTATAAACTGCATTTTTCTCATTCCTGTAGTTTGTCAAGTATGCCATCTGCAAGTACTTAGATTAAAGGCATCAGCTGACACTAGACTGTCTTTCATTCTGTGAAACAAAGACTAACTCCATCAACTTCCAGACATTTCAACTTTCTACATTGCTTTTTATTTATTTTTTATACGTTTTTATTTATTTTTTAATACAATAAACAGTGTTTATTCAACAAATGTGTTGTCTGAATTTATCATTCACTAATAGAAATTAAATTCCTAATCCCTAGTTCGTTTCTCCAGCCATTGATAAAATAAGTCCCAAGTTTGAAAATATTCTGTTTCTTCTTTTTCTTTCAACCTCAAAGTAAGTCTGTCCATTTCTGCACAGTCTAGTATTTTTTTAATTATTTCTTCCTCCGATGGTATTTCTTCATTTTTACAATGTTGTGCAAATATAAGTCTTGCTGCTGTTGTCACATGCAAAATCAAGCTTTTCTGGCATTATACCTAATAGAAAAAGTTCAGGTTTAAATTCTACATGTTCTTCCAATATCTTTTCTAGCCAAGTATGTATTTTTGACCAATATTTCTTTGCTTTAATGTATGTCCACCACACATGATAATAAGTACCTGGTTTATGATTACATTTCCAACATTTATCCGACATATTTTTAAACATTTTTGCTAATCTTGCTGGTGACAAAGGCCATCTATAAAACATTTTGTATAAGTTTTCTTTATAAGAGGTTGACATTGTCAATTTATAATTTCTTTCCCATAGGATTTGCCATTTCTCTAAATCTATATTATATCCAAAATTCTTTGCCATGTTATCATTGTTTATTTGTTCATCTTCCATTTTCAAATTTAATAAAAAATTATACATTTTCTTGTTACAAGATGCCAAGGAAAATGGAGGTTTTGATTTACCAGAGTGGATTTTATATTATCAAGCATCTGTATTAACATGGGTAAAAGAATGGATAATTCTTAGAAACAAAAGATTGTTATATATGAAGGGCATGATTTACAATTAGGGTGGCATGCTAAAATAAAATTTAAAAAATTCATAAATACTTCCAAAATCACTATATAAGAAATGCATTATTAACAACATGGGAAAAAATAAAATGTAAAATATATCTGAAAATTCCAGTGTGGTTATCAACAATGGAAGCATTTGTACACTCAAATTTAGTTGACTTTGAAAAAATTCTGGACATATAGACATATTCTAAACTCTGAAGGGAATTTAAAATCTAAACAAGAAATGGAAAAATCAGGGTATCAACTTATCATGGTGGGCACATTTACAAATGCAAGCTAGATATGATAAAGATGTCAACTGTATGGATTTATAAGGAACAAACTTTGTTTGATAAGATGTTAACTTCTGATGTGAAACTAATTAAGAAAATTTATAATTTTTTATTAACTTTGAAAATGGAAAGCAAACAAGTTAAAGAAACAATGATAAGATGGGCAACATTTTTTGGATGTAATATACAATTAGAAAAATGGCAAATTTATGGGAAAGAGATTATAAACTGACAATGTCAACTTCCTACAAAGAAAATTTATATAAAATATTTTATAGATGGCACTTGCCACCAGCAGGACTAGCAAAAATGTTTAAAAACATGTGAGATAGATGTTGGAAATGCAAACATAAGTCAGGCACTTATTACCATGTTTAGTTGACATGTGCCAAAGCAAAGAGTTACTGAAAAAAGATACGTGCCTGTCTAGAAAAGATATTGGGAGAACATGTAGAATTTAAACTTGAACTTTTTTTATTAGGTATAATGCCAGAAAAGACTGGTAAACAAAGCATATATTTGACTTTGCATGTTATAACAGCAGCAAGAATTATATTTGCGCAATATTGGAAGAATGAAGGAATACCATTAGATGAAGAAATAATTAAAAAATATTAGAATGTGCAGAGGTGGATAGATTGACTCTGAGACTGAAAAAGAAACGGAATATTATCAAATTTGGGACTTATTTTATTGATGGCTAGAGGAAAGAATAAAGGATTAGGAACTAAATATGTATTAGTGAATGTAAACTCAGCACGTTTGTTGAATAAATACTATTGAATGAATGGAAAAAAATCAATAAAAACCTTTAAAAAAAGAATATTATACATTTTCTTAATTAGTTTTTCATCAGAGGTTAATAATATCTGATCAAACAAAATCTTCTCATTACAGAATCCATACAATTTAACAGTTTATCATATCTCACTTGCATCTGTAAATGTGACCACTATGATAATTCAATACTTGTCTAGATTTTAACTTCTCTTCAGAGTTTAGAATATCTTTATATTTTCTCAAGACTAACTAGATTTGGGTGCACAAATGCTTCCATTGTTGAAAGCCATCCTGGAATTTTCAAATATATTTTGCATTTTATTTTCCCCCAAAACCAATATAGTGGTTTTGAAAATATTTATGCATTTTATTTTTCCCACATCATAAAAAAGCATGCCAACCAAGTTGTAAGTCATGTCCCTCTAAATATAATAATCTTTTACCCATGTTAACACCAGTTTACATTGCTTTTTAGCTTTAGTACATAGAGTGCTACATCTGGCCTTTGCTTAGAAGCTAAGTGAAGTCAGGTCTGGTTAATACTTGGCTGGGAGAGTAGCAGGAAATAGACCATATAGCAATGCAAACTGCTTCCATTTTGTTGCCAAGAAAATGACAAAGTTATTTTAAAGGAAGTTACCAGTAGTCAAGCTTGATTTAAGGGCACCTTTACCTTTATATTTATGTAGCAAGTAGGATTTGGGTGACCTCTATGCTAATATTAAATTGCTTGGCACTCAGGTATAGTAAATGAATGCATTTGATTTCACAGCAGACATGGCAATAAATCTCAGCTTTCCATACACTTAACCCTATACTCAGGAATTAGCTAATAGCAGTTCTTGTCCTTTATTGCAGACAAGAATGAAGCCATATCTTTGCAAAAGATCTGAAAACTGTAATGCACAAAAATCATGGCATATATGTGCGCATAGGTATCTGTCTGATCCAGGATTTAAATTCTAGGGTTGGTATTTTTTTTTTTTTTTTTAAGTCAATGGAAATTTGGCTGGCCTCTTCTTGCCTTGGAACTGGGAGACCTACTCAATATTTATATAACTGTTCTCCCTGGCCTGGGAATAATTGATTCCTGCTTTAGTATCCTCATTCTTTATATTTGGGGGCCATAAGTGTCTGTGTAGGAATATTTCTGTGAATAATTTTGCTACTATGCTTGCATAATTAAGATAACAAAAGTGGATATTAGTATTTCTTACACAAATAGCTAAAAAATAGAGGAAATGCAAAAAATGATCAAGAATTGAATGGATGTGTTTCCAAAACAACACATTCTTACTGTTTCTGTTTTATAGTCCTTGTTAGTGGAACACAGTTATAGCCTACACAGTTTTCCTGCATATTGTAGAAAAATGTAACATGTATTTTGGCAAGTCTTGTACCATATGAAAGTTTTGAATGCCTTTTCATCATATTTATATAACTAGCAACATAAGACATCCAAAAACCTCTTTAAAGGAAAAACAACAAGAAAAGCAACAACACAAATAATTTTATCATACTCGGATATATATTTTCATGAATAAATAGTTTAAACAACATTTTTTCTTCCAAAATAAGCATTTTAAAAACATAGCTACTACTATATGGTCCAGGTATTAGCAACTTAACTCCCCCCCGCAATGCACTTCTTCTCATGGGAGCAGAATGTTCAAATTCTCTTCCAGCAGAAATTGAGTTTTTATATCCCTATTGTGTAGTTTTGATAAAAGAAAATTGAGTAAGTGAGCAAGTGAGTGAGTGAATGAAAGAATGAGAGAAAGCTTCAATAATGCTAACAGTGTGTTTATTCTAAACTCTTTCATTCCAGACTAAGAACCTAGACAAATGTGGATTAAAGCTCCACTGAAGTTATCTAAAAGCAGTGAAACGAAACTGATATGTGTACAATAGTGAAAGCTTTTCTTATTTTATAATTTTCAACAAGAAGATTTATTCCATATTCTCGTGATCCTGGGATTGCTATAGAAAGTACATCTTTGTCATTTCAGAGACATTGTAATTTTGTTCGAACAAAAGCAAAACATATTTATAATCATTTTAGATGAGTACACTGTCCCAATGAAGGAACGTGATCTAAAACTTATCTCACTATCTGGGGGCAGTATGCTTTTTTTTTTTTTTTAAAGTGCCATGAATTATTGAATGTACAACTTCTATCCCTGGAAAGCTACTTTGGATACAAATGCTATATTGTCAAGAGCAAATTGTGCAATAGAGAAAATATTTTGTCCATTATGGATATTTTCCCCCTACTGGATGCATGAAGTTTAAAAGTAGAACATTCCTGTTCAGATCATTTTCAAAAAATAAAATATACTATAGCCAATTAAAATCGTAGCAATTCTATAACAAAATGAATTGGTGTAGCAATTGGTTGAATGACGATAAATCATTGAAACTGGTACAAGATATAAGGGAACTCTATTAAAATGACATAAATGTGAGCAAAGTTCATTCAGAACCTGGCAAATCCAACCCACGTTCCCTTGCTTTCTATCCAAGCAAAATGCACAGTTGAAGGAATAATTGATTGACAGGTCAAATGGATGGGAAGTTCACGGTTCTTAGGCAGTTCTTATGTGTTTCTTCAGCAATCATGCTGCTGTTGCAGTTTAGTACGTACGATAAATGAGTGAGCCACCAATATGGGTAAGAAGAGAAAGGAAATGAATAGAATGAACTGACCTTTTAAAAGTTGGTAGACTCTGTTGGAAGCATAGAAAAGGGAAAGGGAAGATACATGTATTCATCCACTGAATTATTTCCATTCTCAAAAAAAAAAAAGAAAAAAAAAAGGTTTTGAACTGGAAACCTAAGCTAACTTGCTTGAATATACTGCCTACCAAATTTAATGCAATGTATTTTTTGAATAAATATCCATAATATTGCCCTTTTCACATAGTCTTCCTTATATCTAAGTTATTCCCTTCCTCTTTTTGGAAGCTGGATTAAAATATTTTTTATCCAGAATCCATGGAACACTCAATGTGCATGTTTTCCACCTTGTTATTAGATCCTTAGAAAGGTGTTTGCTGAAGTTAACCATTATTTTCAGTGTGGTTGGGAATGAGCATCACAGGTTAACAAAATCCAAAGACAATAGTTTGAAGTCATCATTATCATTATCTCACTTTCCTCCTCAGTATCATCCTTGTTGAGGAAATAAATGGTGATCAGGTTGCAAACAATAGGAAGATGGATGGCATTTAAATAACATGTATTGGCCTTAAGCCCATCAGAGTCTGCAGCTGTTGAAAAAAATCTTGTACTTTTCTAAAAATGTCTTCTGCAATTTTTCCCATTGTTCTAATTTTTTCTTTCTCATTATACCAATGGAAAATAAAATATTTAGTAAAATTCTTATAAGTGATATGCTGGTTCTCTTCACTTAGTTAATACATGAATGAGAGGAATGAATAGTACAGTTTTACAAAACTTTAGTATGATAACACTTGGAACACTGGATGCAATACAATACAAAAGAAATGTGAGACTCTGGAAAGAGTGCAGAGAAGAGCAACAAAAATGTTTAGGGGGCTGGAGTCTAAAATGTATGAAGAATGGCTACAGGAATTTGGTATATCTAGTTTAATGAGAAGAAGGAACAGAACAGAACAGAACAGAACAGAATAGAGCTGGAAGGGACCTTGAAAGTCTTTTAGTCTAGCCCCCTGCTCAAGCAGGAGAACCTATACCATCTCAGACAAATGACTGTCCAGCCTCTTCTTAAAAATCTCCAGTGATGGAGTGTACACGATTTCTGGAGGCAAAAATCTGTTCCACTGGTTAATTGTCCTCACTATCAGGAAGTTTCTCCTTAATTCTAGGTTGCTTCTCTCTTTGGTCAGTTTCCATTGTTTCTTGTCTTGCCCCCTGGTGGTTTGGTTAATAATATGATCCCATCTTCTTTATGGCAGCCCCTCAAATGCTGGAATACTGCTATCATGTCTCCTCTATTTCTTCTTTTCTTTAAACTAGCCAAACCCAAGTCCTGCAGCCGTTCTTCATATGTTTTAGTCTCCAGGCCTTTGATCATCTTAGTTACTCTTCTTTGAAATTTTTCCAGACTCTCAACATCTTTTGTGATATGGTGACCAAAATTGGCTGCAGTATTCCAGGTGTGGTCTTACTAGGGTTTTATAAAGCTCTACTAATACTTCATGTGTTCTTGATTCTATGCCTCTGTTTATACAATCCAGGATTGTATTAACTTTTTTGGCTGTTGCTGCACACTTCTGGCTCATAGTGAAGTGATTGTCCACTAGTACTCCAAGGTCCCTCTCCCAGTTATTGTTTTTAAGTCAGGTCTCACCTAACCTGTACTTGTACCTTTGATTTTTCCTGCCTAAATGTAAGACTTTGCCTTTCTCCACATTGAAACTCATATTTTGTTGGATAGGGACCATTGTTCAAGCTTGTCAAGATCTGTTTGGATCCTGAGTTTGTCTTCTGGGTTGTTGGCTATTCCTGCCATTTTGATGTCATCTGCAAATTTGATGAGTTCCCCTTCAATTCCCTCTTCTAAGTCATCTATGAAGATATTGAAGAGTACTGGACCTAAGACAGAACCTTGTGGTACCCCACTGCTTACTTCTCTCCATGTGGATGTAGTGCCATTGAAAATTACTCATTGAGTACGGTTTGTCAGCCAACTACAGATCCATCTGTGGTGATGTTGTCTATTCCACCTTTTTCTGGGTTACCAAGGAGTAGGTTGTGGTCTACTTTATCAAATGCCTTACTGAAGTCTAAGTATACTACATCCATAGCATTCTGCTGGTCTACTAGTTTAGTCACTTTATCAAAGAATGAAATAAGATTGGTTTGGCATGATCTGTTTTTAACAAACCCATGCTGGCTACTAGTTATAACTTTGTTTGCTTCTAGTTGTTCACAGATCTGTTTTTTGATTATCTTTTATAGGATCTTCCCAGGTATTGATGTTAAACTGATTGGTATGTAGTTTCATGGGTCCGGTTTTTTTTTTCCTGGGAAACACATCAGCCCTTTTCCAATTCTCAGGTACCTCCCCGATGCTGAAGGATTTATGAAAGATATGGTGCAATGGTTCTGAGACATGGGAGACAAGGGGAGACATGATAACATGGTCCTAGTATTAAAGGGGCTCCTACAAAGATGAGGGGGTCAAACTATTTTCCAAAGCACCAAAAGGCAGGACAAGAAACAATGGTTAGAAGCTAACTAAGGAGAGAAGCAACCTAGAACTAAGGAGAAATTTCCTAACAGTGAGTGCAATTAACCAATGGAATAGCTTGCCTTCAGAAGTTGTGGGTACTTCACAACTGAAGGCTTTCAAAAAAAGATTAGACAACCATTTGTCTGAAATGGCATAGGGTCTCCTGCTTGGGCAGGGGGCTGGACTATAAGACCTCTGAGATGCCTTCCAAATCTATTATTCTATGTTCTGTGTTCTAAGGATGGGGAGAACATGCTTGTGTATCTGATCTTCTTCCCTAGCTTCCCAGAATACAGAGATTCCTCCCCGTCTAAGTGGGCTTTTTTTTTTTCAAACCAGGCAGCATGACTATAGATTAAAGGACAGATGTGAAACAGAAAAATACTAACAGCAGAACTCAGAGGTGCTTCTTCTTAATATAGGAAGTTTTTTTTTTTCTTAAAAAAAAACACCCCCAAAGGAAATGAGAAATGTCTTTCCCCAGAGAATAAAACTTGGGAACCTGGAAGAAAATTTTCACAACACTTTTTTTTTAAAAAAAAATGTACGAGTTTGAAGGGAAGTCGGCGAGGGGAACAGACATGGGAATAGAAAGAATAACTAAGACATAAGAAGGTACATAACAGGAAAGATACCAAATTATTGGCTAAAAATCAACCTTTGTGACAATCTCCTAAAAAATAAATGCAAAGAAGTGTACCGAATACAGAACAATAAGCTTAATGAGTCATGCCCTGAAAATATACCTGAGAATAATTCACACAAGAATATACAACAAAACTGAAGAGCGTCTAGATAACACACAATTTGGTTTCAGAAACAATCTTTGTACACGAGATCCGCTGTTCAGCATTCAGGTTCTTGTACAGTGTTGTAGAGATGTCAATCACAGTGTTTACATGTGCTTCATTGATTTTGAAAAAGCTTTTGATAAAATAAGACACAGCAAACTATTAGAAATCCTGAAACAAGGGGGACTAGATGACAAAGACATCCAAATAATAAAGAATCTGTATTGGCATCAGGTAGCAAATGTGAGACTAGGCCAAAAATACTCAGCTGATGCAGAAATAAGAAGAGGGGTCAGACAGGGATGTATTCTGTCTCCACTGTTGTTCAATATCTACTCTGAGTCAATCTTCAATGAGGCAGTGGAGAACATTGATGCTGGCATCAAAGTAAACAGTGTTTGGATCAACAACTTAAGATATACTGACGATACAGTTCTGCTTGCCAGTAAGCATGAAGACCTTCAGCTCCTCATCAACAGAATCACAGAAATATCTGAAAAATATGGCCTGAAGCTTAACACCTCAAAAACCAAGATCATGGTCGTCAGCAAACCACTTGTTAATTTACCACCAATCAATTCAGAAGGAATACCACTAGAAAAAGTTGAAAGGATCACATACCTCGGTTCCAATTTACATGAAAGCTGGGACATGACCATTGAAGTAAAGACAAGGATAGAAAAAGCTTGAACAGCATTCTTCAAAATGAAAAAAGTCTTCTGCAGTCATGACATAAGCCTAAGACTGAAAATCAGGCTTGTCAGATGCTGTATTTTTTCTATCCTGCTCTATGGAGTAGAGAGTTGGTCTCTGACAGAAGGCCACCTGAAAAGACTAGAAGCATTTGAAATGTGGATTTACAGGCGGCTGTTACGTATAATCTCGGTTAATAAGATCAGAAATGAGGTGATAAGCCACCTGGGAAAGCCAAGGGAAATCATCAAAACAATTAAAAAACAAAAATTAGAATATTTCGGACATGTGATGAGACACCCAGAAAAATATGGGATACTCCATTTAATGCTGCAGGGAAAGATTGAAGGCAAACGAGGTCCAGGCAGAAGAAGAACATCATGGCTTCAAAATCTAAGGGATTGGTTTGGACAAAACTTAGCAGCACTTTTTCGTGCAGCTGCTGATAAAAACAGGATCGCCAACATGATCGCTAATGTCCGATAACGGATATGGCACAAGAAGAAGAAGGTATAGAATTTAAAGAAAGTCTCCAAGCATCAAATTGGAAAGGAGTTCAGTAACTGAATGAATATCAAAGTGAACATCCAGAGCATCTCTGGTTCCATAGTGTCCAGAGGCAGGTAGAGACTTCTGTTTTCTACCTGACAGAGATAAAAGCAAAATAAATGTTGATATGCTGGAGTAGAAATTCGTAGTTATTATCTCAGATGATGATGGTGATGCTGATGGTGTTTCCATCTGGTCCTCTGGAACCCCCTTAACTTCTCTTTGTTCTATTATGGATAAAGAAGGTCCCTTTGTGATTTACAGGGAGAATTGTAAAATATGCATATGTTTTCAGTTTTCCTTGGTGTACCATTCATTATCGTGTCTCTCATTTCAAGGTTGGGTTACCCTCTGATTCATAGTTTAGCAAAACAGCGATATAGGCTTCCCCCTATATCTGGACAACTTTTTAAAAAGTAGTTATTAAGTATATGCAATATGTATTTTAGCAATATCATTTTTCGTGTTTCTTGGATGCTATTTGTAAATTTTAAAAATATTTACTAATTGCCCTTTCCCTACACAAAAAAAATATGGTGCCTTGTGCATATTAATCAGAGCTGAATGAAACCAACCCATTTCTAGAAATTTGGAATATGCTTGCTGGAAAAAGTTTTTAAAAATCGTGCTAAGAAAAAATAATCTTTGATTTTTGCCCTAGCTACTGAGTAAATCTTATCCTCTCTAATGACAGTACATAGTTCATCTAATATACAAAGAATCACTTCAATTAAAATCAGGCAGTTTTTTTAACAACTGCGGGTTGTACTATTCTTGGAAATGCCTGGAATTTTGTGTGTGTGTGTGTGTGTGGAGTGTGTGCGTGTGTTTAGGTTTCCAAAAGTCAAGACAAAGAAGTTACTATGGCCAGAATAAAAACTAAGATTTAATATGCATTTAAATTAAACATTTCCTCTCTTTATTTCATTTTTTCCTTCAGTCATATTAAAATAACAATTTTTAGTGCAGTCACTATTAATGTTATTAAATAGAAAATATTGTATGTGGTGTAGTTTAAGATTGTACAATCATATATTCAATTAGTTTTGGATATCCTGTGGCCTGTAGGATATCCCGGGCATAATTGTGCGGCCCAATGCCTCCACGATCAATACAGTGAAATTTGGTGGCAGATCACTGGTCTTTGTCATTGTGATTTGGAGGAAAGGTGAACGGAGCATCTGCAAAGCTTAGCACAAGCTTATTTTGCATCAAAAGGCATTTCCAAAACTCAAATTAAAATAAATCTGAACTTTGTAATCTTTGATGATGTTGCTTTGTCTCTTGGTCACATTCCACATGCAGAGGGCAGTTCCTGGAGGAAAAAGGTATCTCCACGTCCTCTGATTAAATGGAACCAGCTAAGCAGACTGATTAGACAATGATGTCCTCATTCTAAATTGGATTTCATTGTACTCAGAAATACCAAATACCTGGTATATGATATCATCACGTTCACATATGATATTTAGAAGCATTCCATAAATTCAACAATCACTGGATCCACTAAAATTAATTAGAATTAAAAAGGCATGAAAATAAGGAAAACATAAACCATGGAAAAGGTAAACATTTGATACATTTCTTGTCAAAGCATAGTTTACAAAGTAAAAAAAAATACAAAACTCACGTTCAAGTTTATGAAGACAAAAACATCTGGTATTCGAATCCAAACTAATTTGGCTTCCAGAGTTAGATTTAAGGAACTATCACTCTGGAACATCATAGTGCCTAGCAGTACAGGGGCAAAATTACTTTTGAAAGAAGTATTGGATCCATCAGTTTGACAAGGCAAAGTTATAGATTTAGCCACCCAGTTAGATAGCGAGGGGACTTTCCTTTCAACCTCTTTCCACATAGAGAAGAAAAAGAAAGTTCATTAATTTACTCAGGTTGCTTGTCCAGCCTAAAAGGATATATGATCTTGATGATTCTCCTACTCTAGCTAGTATCATGTGAACATTGTGATGCTGTTTTTAACATGTCATTCCATTTTTTTTCTCCTTTTCAACCTACTGAAGATAGCATGATGGATTTTTCCCGACTGGCCCTTGTGTACTTGCACTCTGGGAATGTGGGTGACTGAAGTCTGAGAATTTCAATTCATATTGGGGAAAGTTGGCAGAACAGGAAGTAAACTTTGTGCAGTGAATGCTAAGAACCTTTCAATTCAATACAAATCTATAAAGAATGGTATTTTTTCAACTCACAATGACATTTGGAAGGAACTCAATGTGCAATTTGATGACACATAAATGCTGCCTGTCTTTAAATCAGAAGACATGTGTTATTAGTAATTGACAGAGTAATTAATGCAACTCAGTTTTACACATTGCAAAAGATGAAAGCAAAGCACTATGATAAACATTCTTGTACACCTGGCAGGAACAATCTTTGCTTGAGATAAGCAAACTGCTGTGTTGCAGGAAAGGTTACATCCCCTAACTTCCCATCTGCTGCCCTTATTATTCAATTACCAGAAGTGATTTTGTAAAATGTTAAAAGCATACACCCAGGAAAGTTATATTGAGGCATACTGTAATGACTGTGTAGAGATAGTGCTGTGTATTCAGACTTCTAAAGTATTTATCTCTTGTTGTTCTTGCTTTCCTCTGAAGGTTTTTCACAGAACTGGAATTGCATTCTCCTTAGACTTTTAACAAAGTTGCTCAGTAATAAGTTAAGCAATTTAAGAAGAGTTTTAAGATAAAGATGCTTCTTTTGTGAAGCATAACTGAAAATTAAGTGAAACACAAAAAGCCAAGAAAATTAATTTTCAACACTCCCTCTTTCTTTGACCACTCATTGTAGCTTTTGGTACCTATAGTGCAAGAGAATGGCAAGACCCTCTCCCCCAATTGGCAACAATATACATATTTCCTATTCTAGCAAGCACTGTTCTGGAGAAAAGGGCTTGCTGTGGATAGACCAGCTACTTGAAAGATAAAATACAACTTTAAAAGTGCAGCAGCTCTTTGCTTGACCCAAAGGTGTAGGAATGGGATCATATATGTGCTAGGGTACAGGTGTATCCATTATTCTGTTTCAAGGCCTGCAGGGAAAAAAAATGGAGAGAGAGATAAATATGTTGTACAGCACCAGATTGCTACATGGTCAGTGAATCTGTAAATGAATTTAGCATTTCTACATTCTCAGACTAGACAAATGGAAAGATGTTCTGATACCTTCCTCGTTGATTTTCTTGGAACCGTATTAGTCACTTCAGTGCATATGACCAATTTTATCCATCAGATAAATTTGTTTGTGGGATCTGATACACTGGAGGAATTTCACTACTTAAAAGTGTTCTGCTTGTTTGATAAAAGATCTTTGGGAATAATTTGGCTTTTCTGTTCCAGACATCTTCTAGAACAGGCATGTCAAACTTGCGACGTCATGTGACATCACGCAATGTATCAGGACTTTTTCCCCATTACCGGCAATGGGGTGGATGTGGTTTCAGTGTGATGCATCCAGCCCCTGGGTCCGCAGTTTGACATGCCTGTTCTAGGACAAGACCAAAGCTTCAAGAGGATTTCTTAAAGAATTTCAAAATGTCTCATGATGATGATGATGATGTTTGCAGGTACTTCACTTTTGGGAAGGTTTCAGACCAACTGCTTGCCTAAACTCATATATGATTATATTTCTGTAAGAATGTAATTATAATTATGATTGATTTGCCCATTCATACAGTATAGTCTCTTAGCCTTGAATACAGTATAGTCTCTTAGCCTTGAGAGCTAGACTTACAATACATATAGATCAGAGGTCCCCAACTTACCGGGCCCTGGCTTCTTAGCCACCGGACTGTGTGTGTCTGGCCAGTGCATGCACATGTGTGCATGTGCTCACCCTCTTTACACAGGTGCTAGCCTCTCCATGAGCTGTGAGTCTCGTGCCAGCTCTAGCAGCCCCATTTTATGGAACCTGCATGCTCATGGTCCCATTCGCACACACACACTTGCGCAGTTACATTTGCGTATGTGCCCATGCATGCATAAAGATGCCTTCCCCTCCCTTTCCCACTGGGCCACCAATCCAGAAAAGTTGGGGACCCCTGATATAGACAGAGGTACATACTTCAGGTCTTCAGAAGTTACCAACAACTTGGAATTTGAAATATGGTAAACTAGGTATATTAGTAACCTCCTAATTACATGTTTGAAGTATAATCGTATTAACAATGTCTCATTTTAATTAAATATAAATAAATTCAAATTTAGCTTATTTTTTCCCTCACCCTCACTAGTAATTTCTGAAGCATGACCTGTGACATACCACTCATAACTTAATTGCTGTAACTAAAACATAAAAATAGAACCATTAAAATTATGGTAAATTGTATAAATCCACATCAACAGCACTTAGCTATTCTGTACAATAAATTACAGTGTTGTAAAAAATTATTGGTAGGAAGCTGAAAGGCAGCATTAATTTCAAGTAAAATTAGTTCAGCATCTCAGTTCCTGATTCTATTTCTGATTTTTCAGCACTGATTTTTTTCTGTGAATTTTTTTTCTTTTCCAGACCAGATAATAAAAGCCTATCCTCAAAATGAAAAGGATTTGTTGTATAAGATCTTTCTATCATGATCTGAAGCATTTAAAGTATATTACCATTTTTAATCCTCTATGGAACTGTACTGATTACCATTGTTGCAGCTTATGCACCAATAAAAGTGAGCAGTGATGAAAAAAAAAGGCCATTTATTTACACCAAATTACAAAACATCATAAATTAAGCCCCCTCACCTCAATAGATGTTCTAAACATACAAATTGGAAAATTGTGATTTGGCTCAGCAGAAGTCACGGGCAAGTTTGGGTCTCAATGAACAATATTAGATTGTGACTGCTTAATTTTACTTTATTAAATTCACTAAAAATTTGCAACAGCTTATTCAGATTCCCATTCATCAATTAACATGGTACTCAGAAGTGCTAAATGCTTCTTCTATGATCAATTATTCCATGATAGGCAAGTATTTTAAGACACTGTTAATGAAGTCAGAATGCTGAGAAGTATAGAAGAAAGGTTTGGCCAACAACTGGTTCAGTGCAGGATCAAATTGAATCTGAAGCCTACATTACAATGCTATTTACCACCTCAATGCCAACTGAATTGCAGTCTCAGAAACACCTTCTCCCAGACATGAAGCTGGCTCTAGCCCTGTTGACCTTTAAAGTATGATTTTGCCAACTGGCTTGGAGAGACCATGAAGGATGAAGCCTAATACAGTAGATGGTTACATGATAGTGAATTGGAATGCACTTTTTGTATGAGTGTTTTTTAAGGATTATTTTAATTCTTTTAATGATTATTTTGGGTGTATTTTAATGGTCTTTATGCATTTGGATTGTTTTATTATGTACACCATCCAGAGCCACTATGTGAGATAGAATTGCACAACAGATTCACTGCAACAAAACAAATATGATGGCAGTGGCAGGAGTAGTCAGTCCATCATCAACATGGACTGCCCTAACAGGGAGAAAAGATGGTGATAACAGATGTCACAGTTTACATGTGAAAAGAGAAAATTGGCTAGCTTTACAAATCCAATGAAGACAAAATATGTGACAAAACAAATTTACAAAAAGCTGAAAAATAGAAAGGAGACATTTTTGGAAGGAATAACTGCAATGGTGTAGGCAGCAGCTTAACACAAGTAACAACGGGCACCTTTTTCAATGTTGAAAACATTGTTAGATGAACACAACCAAGCCAACAGAAGCATCCAGGATGCAACAGGGCAAGGTGCTAAAATGACACTGAAGTACTACAATCCACCTCAACAATACAACAGCATTATTATTTATTCTGAAATTGTTAAACACCAGCAGTATTACACCAGGTACCATATGATCCAGGTTCACCTTCTAATATTGTGTTTGAAGTGAAAGAAAGCTAAACAGAGGTTGGTGAAATGATCATAATGACAGCTGCAGTGCCTGACCAAGTCATTGTGGAGGTGATAAAGTTTGAGGGGCCTGGTGGTTAATTATTTTCACAGTCTATGCTCAATATTATGAAAAGAATGAATCCCAGTTCACTGGAAACATGCTGCAATTGTGCTTTGTTTAAAAAGGGTGATAAAATATAAAAATGATTGAAGAATCACCTGTTAAAAATTAGAAAGGTCCTTGAATAGTTAAAGTGCATGGTGACAAAATAATTCCCTTCCCAGTTATATCAGGAGTGGGACAAGGGTATGGATAAAGTGGACAAGCCTTGGTGGGTGTACAAGAGCTCAGCTTATCTTCACAGATGCAGCATATTATCTTCATAGAGGAATTGGAACTGAAGTCTCAGGAGCTATTTAATGTCATAAGTAATACAGCAGAGAAGCTTGGGCTATACATAAATGTAAAAATAATGGAGGCCAGGCCAACTGATGTCACACAAATTAACCTTGCCCTTAGAGGTGAGCTTATTGAGCCAGGTGTATAAATTCAAAGACCTTGGCTTTTTGATCTCTGTGTTAACAATCACCAGGTCCACTGATGTTGTTGCAGCAATTGTCAGGGCTCAGCAGTTTTTGCCAGCCATAATGGTGCCACTGGAAGAAGAAAAATGTCAACCTAAAAATTAGGGTTCAAGTATTCTTGCCATCATGCCAGCACTCTGCGTATTCCTAAAGTGCACAATAAGTCAGTTAGAGCATTTATTTTGGTCTTTTACCAACATCAAGTGTGAAATTAAACAAAACAAAATTAATCCCAAATGAATTAGTCTATAACAATGGAAAAGAGAGAAATTATAATGCATATTTATATGCAAATTCCCCAATTAGAAAACCTTTGCATTTAACAATGTTGTTTGCTTTCTTGTTTGTAGAGTTTTAGAAATTACTGTATGTTTCATCTCCATCTGCCTTGACCTTACATTCATTTATAAAGCTCATGGGTTTGTTCAGAAGCTTTTATTAAAAAGAAAAAAAAAGTGGCAACCTTCAGCAGACCCTGGCAAAGATTTGATTGACTAAAGATTGATTCTCTAAAGTCTGAATGGTCAAACATGCACTGCATTTGCTGTGCTTCATTGCTATATCCTAAAAAATATTTTCAAGTAGGCTGCCCTAATGAGCCTATTAGTAAGAGACTGAAAGAATCACAGATTGTCTGTCAAGAAAGACTATCAGTCACCACTCACTGTTAGCAGTTCTATTATGATTTAGGCAATACATGTAGAAAAAGAAGAATGGTGCTAAAAATAAATATACAACAAAACCAGAAGTGTTATTGCCTCAGACTTCTGTTAGTGTATCAATATGGAATAAAATGTGGCAGAAAAGATTCTTCTGCAAAGATAAATAAGTTCATGAGGAAGCCATCAAATATTACAAAGAACGCCTCTCTTTCTCTCACCAGGCTAAAGTATATAAGAAATGAGCATCATAACATTACAGATTGTGCAATGAGCATATATAAGAGAATATGTGGCAAGAGGGTGAAATATATTCTTATTATTTAACATATGTCATATCATACATGGGCTAGCAGTATATATTAACATTTAATCTAGATTAATAAAACATAATAAAATATAAATATTGAAAAGATTGACTTTCAAATACCAATATCTAGGCCATCTCACCATTGAAGCACAACATCTTTTATATGAAAAAAAATCAGATACTGAACCTGTATATGCTCTCAGCTTACAGCTGATCACAATGTGATATACAGTTTGATGTAGGATCCAGCAGTCACATGAAAGGAGGATACCATGCCCCATTTATACAATGAGTCCCAGCAGATGCTGTGTGATGAGACAGAAATAAATTAGAATTCATGATAGAAACAGTTTTGTTTGTTTATTTATTTATTTATGAGACTTATATACTGCTTTAAGTGCAAGCACTCTCTAAGCGGTGTACACCAGTAAGCAATGTATATATATTTTACATTGCCCCCAACAATCTGGGTCCTCGTTTTACCTACCTCGGAAGGATGAAGGCTGAGTCAACCTTGAGCCGGTGAGATTTGAACCACTGACCTGCTGAACACAGTCAGCTAAAGTGGCCTGCAGTACTGCACTCTAACTGCTGCGCCACCTCGGCTTCTATTCCAAGCTAAATTATCTGATTATCTATCAATTCTACAGTTTTTCCCATCAATTGAATTGTCTTGAACTAGATCTTCAAGGGATTCAACTCCTGAAATCTAAAGATTAGGTTTTCCATTGATGACCCTGTAGATAGGAATTTTCTTTTTCATTCCTTTTGAACATGGGTATAGACAATTTTACTGCTGGTTATTGTATTTTAGCTTAGGTATCCATATCAACCAGGAAAGTTGAAAATAGGGAGATGAAAAGGGCAACACTCTCTCATTGCCATTCTTCTGTTTTTTTCCCCCAATTCTGATATTCTCACTCTTTTGCTTTTTAAAATAAAAATAATGCAGTGAACCAGGTCAACTGTAGGGGCTTTCAGGGATCAAGAGAAGTCTGTGGGCATGCATAAAGACTTCAGTTTCAATTACATAAAGAAGACAAAATTACACATAAGTATCAGTATACAGTGATCTCTTCAGCAGGACGCTGCATGTTTATAATAGGATACAGTTTCAGTCCATAAGGAGAACTCAAACTTAATGAAGAAACAAAGAGTGGAAAAACTTATGATTTGCTATTAGGAATACAGGCATCTGATTACTTGTAGAATCTGTGCTCACAGATTGAAATAAATATTATAGGTGAATGCTGAAAAGCAAGAGTAGATGAGGCCAGAACAAACCAGTAGCATTAGGACAAGATTTTAAAAGGGTTGAATTTGTTTTGATGTAATTTTAATTGCATTAAATTGATTACATTTATTTAATATCATTACTCCAAATGTAATTAATCAGTTTCTGTTTTTCTCTGGCTAAAACTTATAATTCAGTGGCAGATTGTAGAGAGACGATGAGAAAAGATATGCCAGATTTCAAGGACAGAAGTTGCACAACTGTTAGAAGTGGATTTTTAGGGTGCAAGGTTGTTCTTAACCATCAGCTTTCTAAGAATGAATGTAACTCATGAATCAATATTGCAAGATTTTTCTTTCCAGCAGAAATAACCAGCATTTATCAGAAAGACCTTTGATATAATTGTGTAGGTTTTAAATGCAAGTATGCTTTTCCACTTGGCCTAATTTAATTTCTATTTAATATGCCCAAATTCTGAATATCACACTTCTACATGTTCTAAATGCTATTTTAAATGTGGTGGCACAGTGGTTAGAATGCAGTACTACAGGCTTATTCTGCTGACTGCCAACTGCCAGCAGTTCTGCAGTTCCATTCTCACTGGCTCAAGGTTGACTCAGATTTTCATCCTTCCTAGGTTGGTAAAATAAGGACCCAGATTGTTGGAGGCAATATGCTGACTCTGTAAACTGCTTAGAGAGGGCAGTAAAGCACTGTGAAGTGGTATATAAGTCTACATATTATTGCTATTAAATTAAAGGACAAAAGTATTACTCCTAACCCAGTAAAAGTACTCCTATTAAACTGAGACTCAGCTATTTATTCACCAGATTGTGCCTGCTTGCTAAATTTGTGTGAGAGTCTCTGTGTGTCTTTTTCTCTGTAAAGATAATATAGCAGATCTTTAATTATTTTGCCTCTTGCTTTGTTATGCCCTAAATCAGCGGTTCTCAACCTTTCTAATGCCGTCACCCCATAATACAGTTCCCCATGTTGTGGTGACCCCCAAGTGGGTGTGGCCACCAATAAGAGGGAGTAGGACAGCTAGGGAAAAGGGAAAAAAATGGCGGACAGCGTGGTTTGGCGACCCCCGTGAAATGGTCATTCGACCCCAAATGGGGTCCCGACCCACAGGTTGAGAACCACTGCCCTAAATGATGTAGGAATAATGCCCAAACTTCATAAAAAATGCTAGGACCATTTCTTCTCTTCTCTGAAAGCCAGAGGGATTTGACTACATTTTTGAGAAACAGCAAATTGCATCCCAAGAAAATATGTCAAATGTCCGAGCTTAATCCTGCATTTTAGAGTAGCAGTGTTCTGCCCCATCTGCTATTCTCAGGCATAATAAAGCCCAATGTGAAATTTTGTTGGGAAAATTCTATGCATCTCATTTCAGGTAATTGGAAAATGCCCTCCGAAGGTGACTCAATGAAGTGTATTTCACAAATCCTTTTTGAAATATTGTAGAATACACATTGTAGAATTCTCAATCTTCAAGTCAGAAGAAATAAATACCAATACATCCTACCTTTTCCTCAGAGGATAATGTTTGGAAGAAGAAGCTTTGTATATTTCATTAAATCAGGAGTCTTTAAACTTGGTCTTTTTATGACTTGTGAACTTCAACTCCCATTGCTGGCTGAGGAATTCTGGGAGTTGAAGTCAACAAGTCATAAAAGGACCAAGTTTGAAGATCCCTGCATTAAACCTTATCAAAGAAATACTGTATTTTTAAAAGCCATCCTGTTTCTGTTAATATGAATAAATTAAGCAGCTGAGATTGTATATTTTTAAATTATTTTTAAACTTAGGTTTCAGCTTCAGGTATTTAGCCCATGTCTTTGTGGGGGCATTCTTAACATGGCATCAGTAGATGCCAAGAGGGCTGCAGACACTAATTTATTACTAACTTGTAACCTATAAGGTTAAGAATGTAATCTGAAAAATCCTCCCAAAAAGATAAATATAAGCCTAGATCAGGGGTCTTCAAACTTGGCCCTTTATGACTTGTGGACTTCAAATCCCAGAATTCCTCAGCCAGATAATAACCATAGATAATAGATAATAACCATACAAATGAGACAGCACAGAGTCAGACTTGTCTGATTTCAGACCTGATCAGAAATTGAATGTAAGATCAGCAGAAAATATATCTTAGAAGACAATAAGAAAATTTGGCTGATAAGAAAATTTATGCTTAAGCAAGGAATGGCAGTGAGTCTTCTCTGTAAGTTATTATGATCTCCCTCCAGTGGTGGGATTCAAATATGTGAACAACTGGTTGTCTGTGTGGGTGCCGCTTCCGGAAATCCATTCTGGGCCTGGGCAGGCAACAAAAAATTAGCTACCGGTTCTACAGAACTGGTGCGAACTGGCTAAATCCCACCACTGCCTCCCTCTCAGAGGCAGTCATCTTGCGAATGGGCAAGTACTTCCAGTAACCATTTTATGATGGTATTCACAATTTATCTTCAAAATGTCAGATGTGCCCATCCTTCTGCAAAGTTAGTTGTTCTATTTCTCTTTGTTAAGAAATAGTAAAAAGGAAAATAAAGCAGAACAGGATTTGCTTCTGTAAAATAACTGAGATCAAGAAAAAACTTTTGAGATCCTTTTGTCAATATGTGAGAATTTAGATTAGCCTTTTAGAGCTAGCTTGGCCTGATGAATTGGGGCAAAAATAATAACAGCTCACATCTGGAGTGAATAATTTGCCAAAATGTTATTAGTAGAGAGACAAGAACTGGAACAGTTTTCTTTAACAGCTTTGAAAAATTAGCCTGTGAAAATAGCAGTAGTAACTCAATGACTTGGGATAGGATATTAAAGTAAGATAGATAGAGAGATATATAGAGAGAAAAAGAGAGGAGAGAGAAATAGAGATAGAGAGATGATAGAGATAGAGACACCTTGTTTTATTATCCCAATAGCCCTTGCAGCTTAGAAGACCGTAAAGTGCTCAGCATTTATTCTGTTGTTATGACTCACATTATGCCAAAAAACACACATATGGCACAACTGTATCAATGTGCTGTATGAATTACTCGAAAATAGTTAATATATTATTTACTGCATATATAGCTACTAAGCTGAAACTTCTTAGCCAATCAGTTTTGTTTGTCACAAGCCACAAATTTTATATATTTATTATAATGGAATCTGGGGTGACTATGTACCACTCTTTTACTTCTTTCCACTTCTATTTCTCACATTTCTTTCTGTTTTCATTTATATATACTGTATAAAGCTCCACATGAATTTGTCGATGATCACATGGCACTGTAAAAGGATGGTGTCAGCAATGCTAGAATTTGATATAATGTGTCATCATCTTCACTGGGATTTAATGATGATGTAGGCTAATAAAACTGAGGTGCTTGAGTGCAAAGAAAAAGAAAAATGGTTTCAAAGATAATCAGCAGCCAAGATAATAAAAAATCACTAAAAATCCACGATAAAATGAAAATCTAGTAAGGTGATAATATGCCAAATGTTCTATTTTTAAAGAAGTCAATATTAGAGGATATTTGTTATATAGAATATTTACATAATACCAGTACCACTAAGTATTGTAGTGCTTAAATTATTTGACCAAAATCAACAAAATGAACCTTTATTAGATTTAAAATAAATGTCTTATATTATAGTAACATTATATCTATAGTTACTATATCTGAATCAAGAGTGAAGTGGTTCAAATGTGTGTCATTTAATATGTCATTGTACATTGGCTTAAATATTATTAACATTCCATTTTCTTTTTGATAAATCTAATTGCAATATTGATGTATTAAAATCACTGACACTCAGGTGCAACATATGCATTAGAACAGAGGGTCTCAACTTTTGGGCACCAGGGACTGGTTCCATGGAGAAAGGTTTTTCCGCAGACTGGAGAGTGCCATGCTTTTGTTGCTGCCTGCATCCCACTGATGGGGCTTTGCTTGTTTGTGCGGAATGGTTGCTGGCATGCTGTGGCCTGCTACTGGTACATGGATCGGGGGTTGGAGACCCCTGCTTCAGCTTCAGGCTAAGGAATTCATTGTGACATCAAGGGAAAATAAAGTTGAATTTTCCATTCAAAATTAACGAACAAACATAAACTCAGGTGTTGAAAATAAGATTTTCAAGGATACCCCAAAAGTTCCAGAAAGTTTCCAAAAGCTTGGCCTTTCACCTCAGTTAATAAGCTTCCTTCTTCTTCTTGAAAATAGTGAGATTTTTTATTGAATCATGGTGATGTTATGAAAACACAAACACCCACATTCCTCTCACTTAGGAATTCCTTTGCTTTCTGAAGTGTAATCCCAGGAGAATACATTTGCTCGATTGCCCTTTCTTTAAAGTTTGAGAGAGACTACCAGAAATTGAATGGAGACTCTAATAACATATTCCCTCTTTCAAAATGCTAATGATTCCGTCTCAGGTCAGAGAGCTTGAGTTCTCATATCTGAGAGAGAGAGAGAGAGGGGGGGGGGAGGGAGAGAGAAAGATATTGCTTGTTGGAAACAAAGATGTTTATTTTAGTCCTTCTTACTTTAACATGCTTTATTCCATAATTCTACTTCTCTCTGTGTGTGAAAGAAACCATGATTGATGGTATCAAAGACTACCAAAAGTTATAATAGGGCCAAAAGTGAACCATCTCCTTTAGCTAGGTCAGGATCCCCCGACCTTTCCAGGTTTGCGGACCGGCAGGAGGATGGAGAGGGAATGGTTACATTTGAGCGGTGGGCAAGGTCTTTGGAAGTACAGCAGGCTTTTCAATAGAGGATCCAATAAAAATAATAGGTTGAACTATATTATAAGTTATAACACAGAGTACAATAATCACACAAAACTCCATTTTGTTTTTCTATCTTAAAGTTCAAGCTTTGATTTTAAATCACTATGGCATATGAGTGTCACTTAATAAATCTAACAATATATAATAATAATAATAATAATGTCTGAACCAACTTAAGAAGGATAGAAAGGTATCAGGCTGACATCTAAAATTGTATTTAGATATTGAAAATACCACCCACAGCTAATAAATGGCTTAAAGTTTCAAGAAAATCTTTATCAGGTGTAAGTTTTCTGTTTAGCTGACCTATAAAAGGGGGAAATCTACTGCCTGCTTAAATTACTTTTTTAAAATGTGAAATTATATCTGAATTTAAGTTTAGTCATATTTAGTAGTGCAAAGTCTCAATTACCATCAGTGAAAGAAGGCAGAGTTTTTGTTTCTGTTGTGAATGCCTTGCATTCTATTTGCCTCCGTTCTTTGGAATTTTGTTTGCCTTTTCATGCTGTACAGTTTGTATATTTACTTATTTATTGATACAAGAAGCCATTTGGGAGCAGTGACTCAGCAGTAGATACATTGGAAGGCTTATTCTCCAGTGTGCCTTTTTTGTCTTCTTTCATTTGATTAACGAATGACTGAGCCATGAATGAGCCATTCATTCATATTTGCTAATTCAGTAGTTTTTTTTTCAGAGATTAACTTCTTTCAGCATATTGCATATTTTCTCCCCAAATCACCCATGGTTGTTTCATTTCCACTCATTATTAAAACAGGAACAGCAGCATTTTATAGTACATATTTATTCATAATGAAATCTCCACCATTGCTATCATTTATTCTTTCATTTCAAGTTGAAATCTTCCATATTACCTGCTCCTCACCATTAAGTCCCATACATGTTGGCCACTTTGGGCTACTATAGCCTTGGTTCATCAAAGCTTCCATGTAATATTTTTTGGTAGAAGGAATGATATGATGAAGTATAGCCTTTTCCAGACCTATGTCACATGCAACATTCCCCACTTTATGGTGAAAACAACATGCTTCAGTTGTGACACATTATAACCAGTATGTTTAGCTAGTATGTTACAACTGGAATTAATTTTACCTTTATCCCCATAGAACCTCATGCTATTCTCTCCAGGTTAGAATCTGTAATGTATGGGTTATTTGAGAACCAACATACTTGTTAGCTCTAACCTCTCACAGCTAGGAGATATATGAAATGTACTGACACCTGCAGGACATTTCAGTGTTGGAAATATCTGATATTAGAAGTTGATGGATGTGCATACTACCTGAATGTAATCAGGTAATGGATTTTGCTCTTGGAGGTCAAAGCTGTCTCTCTAGTTTTGAAGGAAAGACATTTGAAAAAAAATACTTTATTTCAGATTTCCTTCCAGAGGCTATGCGACTATAACCTGAGGCACACATTTTGAAAAGTATCCGTAAGTGCTGAGTGTTAGCTTTTCTGTTCCACCTACTTTTACAGAGAAACATTTGTACAGATGATAAAATATCTAGATCATAGCACCAATAGGAAAAAAACAAATAAAAATGACATTCAGCAATTATATAATCAATGCAATTCTGTTCCAACTCATAGAAGTAATAACTCAAAGTGGTTTCAACATTCTTTTACTCAATAACTGTGAATTAAGAACGTAATTTGTAGACAACTAATCAGTGACAATTATCTTTAAGGAAATTCTACACAAACTGACAAAAAGCAAAATGATTCTGTTGAATGTAAAATATTCTAGTAAGTTATAAATTTCATATGATGAGCACACATTTGCTAGATCAAACCTAATTAGCATGTATATTGATCTCTTTTCTGCTCTTAAAGGAGTTTGAAACTTAGTTGCAGAGTTAATAAGCACACTAATAGTGTTAACCAATCACAGTTCACGGATTGTTAAGCATGTTAGATAAATGAAGTAAGATTTTACAAGGACTCCATTAGCAGAAGCTGGAGGTAATATTTACATTAAGAAAAATCTTCTTGTTCAAAGTATTGATTTGGAACTAGTTAAGAAATAAAGGACTATTTGGGGTCTATTTTGTAGATTTTCTAGAAACACAGCAAAATTTGATTTAGGAATAGCAGTTTCTGGGATAACACTGATCAATTATGTGCCATCAAGTCACTACATAAATAGATTATCTCCATGATGATCTACCCTTAACTCTGTTTTTCAGTGATGTGTGATAACATGCTTGCCCTCAGAGGTCTTGCCAAAATATAAATGGAAGTTCTTAGTACTATATTCTAAGATAATGCTCAATTTATCATAGTTAGATCAAGCATGTATTCTCACAAAAACATACATTCACAGAAAACAAAGGTAGCAAAAATACTATGCAACACTTTTGTTCTTCCCAAACTAACCAATTTCTATCTCATTCTACAGGACGCTCAGCCTTTTATCATGGATTTTATTAAGTGAAATTCTAAAAGATCAAGGGACCATATAGACAACCAACTTCTTTGCACTTATGTATAATTAGATAAGGGTAAGGATTCATGATATTATTTTTTTTACTGCGGATGGCAGATTTGAGAACTTTTCTATAGGAAGTGTCACCTTTGCACTGAAGTGAGATAGAGAGTGTTAAAATGCCACATATTATATATAGAGAAAATACTGATGTAATAAATATTAATATGGTCCTTGAGATAGTAAAATGACATAAGATTAACTATAAGATTTCAGGTTAGAAAAAATGACATAGAGAACATTAATAATGTCTAGCATTCATAATAATTTCTAGTATTATATTCATTCTTACTAAGCATTTTACTGAATTCTTTTTTCAATTCTTCTGGAAAATTTCTATATTTACTACCTTTTAAAATACATGTACAATCTACACATGGGATTCCTGTATTTGCCATTTTTTAAAATATATGTTCAATCCACGTATGGGATTCTTTGAGCAGCAACAACTTACTGAATTACAGAGGTCACTTGAAAGCAGATCCATTGAAATGTTCATTCTCTTATCTGCTGTGATAAATTTGAATGTAGATTGGCAGGAACAAACTTCATTTTTTTTATATCAGTCAGAAGAACAGGATATTTGTTCACAAGTAGTCATCATAGCATCTTTTTCTGGATAAAAACTGCCAAGCAAACTAGGCCTTTGATTGAAACACATGCACACGTACATACACACACAGAGAGTACAGTACACTGTTGTGCAGATCAACAAGGACAAGGCAGGTAGGAAGCTTGAATATGTATCCATGAGTATGATGTGTGCATATATACTATTTCTCTTGCTGTCACTGAACTTGGACTGTTCATGGAGATTCTCAGCCATCCAGATCCTGGTTGTCCCAAAGGTGCTTTTTCAAGAGGCAACTGGACTTGCTTTCTTTTTCCTTGAAGACATTTCGCTTCTCATCCAAGAAGCCTTTGAACTGAACTGAAGAAGCTTCTTGAATGAGAAGTGAAATGTCTTCAAAGAAAAACAAAGAAAGTCCAGTTGCCTCTCGAAAAAGCACCTTTGGAACTGAACTTGGATTCTTTTCTGATGATGCAAAAGGGACTAGTTATAATTTGCCAAAAAAACCCATGTCCCCTGTTCCACAGACAAGCAATAATAGATGATAACTGCAGGCCTGCATCACCCTTAACTTTGCTAGAATACTTGAGTAAAATAAGACAAGTTTATAAAAATAAAAATCAGCATATAGGAAAAAAAATATACACTGTTAAGGAATGGTGTGATTAGAAACAAATATATATTTTAGGTGTATTTGCATTCAAAAACAGGTATACAGGGGCAGTTAAGTTAGTCACACAAGATATTAATGTATTGCAATTAAACTTTTTCTTTCTGTCTTGCAAACAAATATATACACAGCTTGAGAGGATGTTTCTCTGCTTTCTTCTCTCAGGCTGACAATTTTCCCTAATGATTTATGATAGTTCTGAGAAATGGACAGCTGTGAACTAGAGATTTGACCTCAACAAATTGCACTATTATGCATATATTCAGCCTTTTTTCAAGTTATTTTCATGTTATTTCCTCTGTCTAGACCTTTATCCTAACAGAGGATCATCCCATAAAGCAATTAGGTCAAATACTAAAAATTACCATCTGCCATGGGGCTTTTAACTCTTAAAATCTCCTAGCAATACCACTAAAAGAATATGTCAGTCAAAGACTGCACTTTATGGGTTATAATGCTTATCAAGATGAAAATATCATATTTTTCTGGATTTGCTGGCCAAACAGTTTAGCCAGCAAATCCAGAAGTTCAGCCAGCTGATGATCTTGCCCCCTCCCCCTTCCATTAGCAGCAAGCCCACAGGGGCTTGACACCTGCACCAGGAGGCATGGCAACCTACACAGGCATGTCCTGGGCTGCGGAGGTTACCATTATTTTTCCATGCATAAGATGTTGAACTTGTAGAAGACGCACCTGATTTTTGAACAGGGTGTTTGCAGGAAAAAATAGCATCTTATACATGAAAAAAATACGGTATTTTAGGCTTTGTCACTGTTTCCTGAATATTTCAGTGGCAATTGAAAAATGTATGTTCTTCTTTCAGTTACAAAGTTTTTGCTTTTTCCAACCTTTGGTAATGTGTGCCAGGTTAGAGAAGGCTGAATTACTCAAATAACAATTTTTCTTCCTTTAAATTGATTTGTTAAATTACACCAGTACACAATACAATTAAACTGCTGCTGTTTAATTAGGTCATTAGGTTATTAGGTCATTATTTCCATCACCATATGATCTCTAATTGGCTGGGATAATCAATATAACTGCTTCAGGAAGCCCTGTCCTCCTACCCATTTGTCATGTGTAGACTACAGTCATATAAACAAACGTAATTGATTACATTATTATTCTGTCAGATTCATTCTGTGCATTTGGTGAACTACAGTAGCTGTTTTCAGTTTTGCTCCCCACAAGGCAGCTGCCAGAATTCAGCTGCCAGAATTTAACAACCAGCATCTCTATTGCTAAGAA
The DNA here is from genome assembly GCF_016545835.1 of Crotalus tigris. Lineage (NCBI taxonomy): Eukaryota > Metazoa > Chordata > Lepidosauria > Squamata > Viperidae > Crotalus > Crotalus tigris. Next base: position 4,012,982 of record NW_024096599.1, read on the forward strand.
TTCTGGGATTTTAAACCCTTATATCCAGATATTTTGAAGATTCTATACCAGGAGTGTCAAACAGGCAGGTATAAGAGAACACTAATAGCAGAACTGGTATGTTGTTGTTGTTGTTAATTGCAAAGTCGTGTCCGACCCATCGCGACCCCATGGACAACGTTCCTCCAGGTCTTCCTGTCCTCTACCATCTTCTGGAGTCCATTTAAATTCACACCTACTGCTTCAGTGACTCCATCCAGCCATCTCATTCTTTGTCGTCCCCTTCTTCTATTGCCCTCAATCTTTCCCAGCATTAGGCTCTTCTCCAGTGAATCCTTCCTTCTCATTAGGTGGCCAAAGTACTTGAGTTTCAACTTCAGGATCTGGCCTTCTAAAGAGCAGTCGGGGTTGATCTCTTCTAGGACTGACCGGTTTGAACGCCTTGCAGTCCAAGGGACTCGCAGGAGTCTTCTCCAGCACCATAGTTCAAAGGCCTCAATTCTTTGCGCTCAGCCTTTCTTATGGTCCAACTTTCACAGCCATACATTGCAACTGGGAAAACCATGGCCTGGACTATACGCACTTTTGTTGGCAGGGTGATGTCTCTGCTTTTTAGTATGCTGTCTAGATTTGCCATAGCTTTCCTCCCCAGGAGCAAGCGTCTTTTAATTTCTTGGCTGCAGTCCCCATCTGAGGTGATCTTTGAGCCCAGAAAAATAAAATCTGTCACTACCTCCATTTCTTCCCCATCTATTTGCCAGGAATTGATGCCATGATTTTGGTTTTCTTAATGTTGAGTTTCAAGCCAACTTTTGCACTCTCCTTCTTCACCCGCATCAAGAGGCTCTTTAGTTCCTCTTCACTTTCTGCCATTAGAGTGGTATCATCTGCATATCTTAGGTTGTTGATATTTCTCCCGGCAATCTTAATTCCAACTTTTGATTCATCTAGCCCTGCCTTTCTCATGATGTGCTCTGCATATAAGTTAAATAGGCAGGGCGACAGTATACAGCCTTGCCGGACTCCTTTTCCAATTTTGAACCAATCAGTGGTTCCGTGTTCGGTTCTCACTGTTGCTTCTTGACCCACATATAGGTTTCTAAAGAGACAAATGAGATGGTCTGGTACTCCCATCTCTTTAAGGACTTGCCACAATTTGTTGTGATCCACACAATCAAAGGCTTTTGCATAGTCAATGAAGCAGAAGTAGATGTTTTTCTGGAACTCCTAGCTTTCTCCATGATCCAGCGTATGTTGGCAATTTGATCTCTAGTTCCTCTGCCTCTTCGAAATCCTGCCTGTACTTCTGGTAGTTCTCGATCCACATACTGCTGGAGTCTAGCTTGTAGGATTTTAAGCATAACTTTACTAGCATGTGAAATGAGTGCAATGGTGCGATAGTTTGAACATTCTTTGGCATTGCCTTTCTTTGGAATTGGAATGTAAACTGACCTTTTCCAATCCTGTGGCCACTGTTGAGTTTTCCAAATTTGCTGGCAAATTGAGTGTAGCACTTTTACTGCATCGTCTTTTTAAGCTTTTGAATACCACTAGCTTTGTTGTTGCTCAGATTTTCTAAGGCCCATTTCACTTCACATTCTAGGATGTCTGGTTCGAGGTCAATGACCATCTCATTGTGGTTATCTGGGATGTTAAGCTCATTCTTGTATAGTTCTTCTGTATAGTTTTGCCATCTCTTCTTAATCTCTTCTGCCTCTGTTAGGTCTCTGCCATTTTGGTCCTTTATCATGCCCATCTTTGCATGAAACGTTCCCTTCATATCTCCAATTTTCTTGAAGAGATCTCTGGTCCTCCCTATTCTGTTGTTTTCTTCTATTTCTTTGCACTGTTCATTTAAGAAGGCATTCTTATCTCTTCTAGCTACTCTCTGGAATTCTGCATTCAATTGGGTGTATCTTTCTCTTTCTCCTTTGCCTTTCGCTTCCCTTCTTTCCTCAGCTATTTGCAAAGCTTCCTCAGACAGCCATTTTGCTTTCTTGCATTTCTTTTTCTTTGGGATGGTTTTAGTTGCTACCTCTTGTACAATGTTGCGAACTTCCATCCATAGTTCTTCAGGCACTCTGTCTATCAGATCTAATTCCTTAAATCTATTTGTCACCTCTACTGTATATTCATCAGGAATATGATTTAGTTCATACCTGAGTGGCCTAGTGCTTTTCCCTACTTTTTTCAATTTAAGCCTAAATTTTGCAACGAGAAGCTCATGATCTGAGCCACAGTCAGCTCCTGGTCTTGTTTTTACTGACTGTATAGAGCTTCTCCATCTTTGGCTGCAGAGCACATAGTCAATCTGATTTCTATGTTGACCGTCTGGTGATGTCCATGTGTAGAGCTGTCTCTTGGGTTGTTGGAAAAGAGTGTTTGTTATGACCATCGTATTCTCTTGACAAAATTCTATTAGCCTGTGCCCTGCTTCATTTTGTACTCCAAGTCCAAACTTGCCTGTTATTCCGGTTATCTTTTGGCTTCCTACCTTAGCATTCCAATCCCCCATGATGATAAGGACATCATTTTTTGGTGTTAATTCTATAAGGTGCTGTAGGGCTTCATAGAACCGGTCAATTTCATCCTCTTCAGCACCAGTGGTTGGGGCATAGATTTGGACTACTGTGATATTGAATGGTTTGCCTTGGATTCGAATTGAGATCATTCTGTCATTTTGAGGATTGTATCCCAGTATTGCTTTTCCTATTTTTTTATTGACTATGAAGGCTACTCCATTTCTTCTGAGGGATTCTTGCCCACAGTAGTATACCTGATGGTCATCTGAGTTAAATTCACCCATTCCTGTCCATTTTAGTTCGCTGATTCCTAAGATGTCGATGTTCAGTCTTGTCATCTCTTTTTTGACTACGTCTAGCTTGCCTTGATTCATGGATCTTACATTCCAGGTTCCTATGGAGAAAAAATCTTTACAGCATCGGACTTTCCTTTCACCACCAGATATATCCACAGCTGAGCGTCCTTTCGGCTTTGGCCCAGTCGCTTCATTCTTTCTGGCGCTACTAGTACTAGCCCTCTGCTCTTCCCCAGTAGCATATTGGACACTTTCCGACCTGAGGGGCTCATCTTCCAGCGTCATATCTTTTTTCCTTTTAGTACTGCCCATGGGGTTTTCATGGCAAAGATACTGGAGTGGTTTGCCATTTCCTTCTCCAGTGGATCACATTTTGTCAGAACTCTCTGCTATAACCTGTCCATCTTGGGTGGCCCTGCACGGCATAGCTTATAGCTTCATTGAGTTATGCAAGCCCCTTCGCCACGACAAGGCAGTAATCCATAAAGGGGAGAACTGGTATATATATGTGGTAAAGGAGAAGTCGAAGATATCTCACATGTTTTATTGTACTGTGAGTTATACCAAGTTTATAGGACAGTGTATATTCTTCCTTTATTAGAGAGATTGCCAGGGAGGGCAGACAATTTTTATGTAGGTTTTCTCTTCCAAGACTCAAACCCTTCTATCACGCATGCAGTGGCAAAATACTGTGTTGCGGCAATGTCCACAAGAAAAAAATTGGTTACAGATTTATAGTCAACTTCTGCCAATTTTTGGGAGATATCTCTAATAATGTTTGGAACATTATATTTACTCACTCATTAATCGGCTATCCACTCATGTAAATTAGGGAGTGACCCTAACATTTTGAGAACATGTATTTTCTTAACAGGGATGTTATTATTTACTATTAATGTTGGTACTATTTTTTTTAATTATTATTATTTAATATATTGTAAAAAGTGATAGCTATTGCTGGTCTACGACCGTAATAAAGTTTATTATTATTATTATTATTATTATTATTATTATTATTATTATTATTATTATTATTATACCAGGAGTGTCAAACTCGCAACTTCATGTGATGTATCGCAACTTTTTTGCCATTGCCGGCAATGAGGTGGATGCGGTTTCGCTATGATGCATCCAGCCCGCGGGCCGGCAGTTTGACACCCCTGTTCCATATCATTAAGATGTAAAGTAATGCACCATTTTTTACACTAATAATTTTAAATGGCACAAAGCTAGCAATAACAAACTCAGCACAAGGTGGCTACTGTAAGAATTAAGGTCTTATTTGACAATTGAATTTGTCAAGAAGCTCATGATCTGAGCCACAGTCAGCTAATTTATTTCCAAGAAAAAATATTTTGCATATGGTTATTACAAAATACAGGTGACATGCTATAAGAATGGAATAGGTTGAGGCAGGATACAGTTAAAAGCTCAGTTAATATATTTATGTACTGTACTACTCAAACTCTCATTGTTATGACTTTTTCCTAAGAAAAATGATGCAACAATTTTTGAACCAAAGTACCTCAAATGGGCTAACTTAGAGAATGCATCCAAAATTGAGGATCCATGACTCCCATGGGAATGAAATTTGGGATAGTTATGGCTACTACAGTGCTGCTGGCTGCTGCAACAGACAAGCAATCATCATTTTAAACATTCCATGACAATTTTCCAGTCAGTTTTGTGATCCTGCATTCAGTCCCTCAACCAGGAGAAGCCATTAACCTGCCTGCAGGAAAGGAAAGGGAAAGGGAAGAGAACTTTCTAATACTATCTGACAGATTCTTACAAAGAAACTCAATGGGGAAGCCACATCTCTCCTGCTCCCACTGCTTTTTTACCCGCTCATAGTCATGTTTAGATAAAGAAACATCTCTGAAATGCTGACCCAATAGGGTATGGATTATCTAATGAATAAATAATCAGGTTTATTACTACAATATAGTAAAATTTTGTTCCTTCCACAATTCCATTCAGTGAAAAGAGGTACCTTAGTTAGTCAAGAGCATTGGATTTTGTTTATTTGTTTGTTTGTTTGTTTGTTCATTCGTTCACTCACTCACTCACACACTCACTCACTCACTCACTCAACCAACCAACCAATCAATCAATTTATGTACCCTCCCAATCGCCAATACCTGACTCAGGAAAGCATACTTCATCAATACACATCATAAATCAATGTAAAACAATACAGTAAACAATTGATAAAAGCCAAACATGAAGCTGTAAGTACATACAGTTCTGGGAAAAATTCATCCTAGGAATCATATTACTCCTCAGTGCCTGAAAAATGTTGTGAAGATGGATTAATATTCCTGGGGGGATTTGATGGATAGAACTCAACCAAAGAACTCTTGGGGAAAAAAATAATGCCTTTTCTCACCATGGAGGCATCTTGGTTAAACAAATTATTCTTCCCCATTATTAGTTATATCTATTTCTTAGATTAAAATAGATCTCATTGTTTAACAACATCATGTTGTGATGTTGAATGTGAATATATTATCTACAATGTTCTTTTAGAAGGTTTTTGTTTGTTTTATTGTAATCATGATAATGTTAGAGTACAAAAGATAAATCTACTTTGAGTAGATTCCATTCTGTTAAAATCAGCATTGTGTTCATTCTTTTTTAAATCCCCACATATGACACTACAGAGGAGAAACTGAAATGCATGTTCCTAAACTCCTAAGACTCAACAAAACTCATACAAATAAAATAAAATAGTTTGAATCAAAACATTAATTTTGGCTTTTGACTTTCACCATTCCATTTGCAGGATTTGGGGATGACTATTCCAAGTAAAAGAAAAACTATATTTCTTAGAGGAGTTTCCAGTAGCAACACTCTGCATTCTGTTTTTGGTACATAGAGATAGCAGATGTTGGAAGTTTTACATATTTTTTCATTTTTCACACCCTGAGAGAAAAAGAGTGGCTAGAACTGATTCATCAGTATCTTAAAGATATGTTTTTACTGAATCTACTTTTTACATTAAAAAGGGTTTAAAATGAGTGAAGGGAACACCACTCATCTTATTGACAGTGTCAAACAAAGAGTTTCTTGACCTTTGTACGTCTATGTATGAATAACATTGATCAGTGTGTATGTGTATGTGTGTGTGTGTGTGAGAGAGAGAGAGTGAGAGAGAGAGAGAGAGAGAGAGCTTGAGTCAGGTATATGGGTAGGGTGCTTGTGGTCACATCTGAACAAGCATGTGGGTTACATTTAACCAAAATGGAAGTTTGGGACCATATCAATGTGCTAAGGACTGAATCTACTGTATAGTAGCCTATTGTGTAGTGGGCTTCAGTAGGCAAGGAGCAGACCAGCATAGTTACAACGATATTTATTGATTCAAACTAGAATTGAATAACTGCAGGCAATTGCCTATAATTTATACTCTGAGCCCAATCACAATACTTGAAAAATCTGCCCAAATATGAATGTTCAAAGTTTCCCTCCGAAACAGTTGGAATTTACAGTCAGGGTCATCTAAAAGTTAGTTTCATTTTAGCTTCACAAGCATTTGGAGTTAAGTTAGTTTCACTTTAGCAGGGATTTAACACAACTTTATATATATTCAATACAATAACAGTAGCCCATCCTAAAAATCAAAAAGCATGGTTGCAGTACCATTTCAAATTCCAAATTTTGGAACAAAATTATTTCTTTTACTTTGCACCTCAAGCTTACCAGAGCTTTATGCAGAGCTTAAGAAAGATATTTGAGGAATTTATAATTTATCTGTGAAATAAAAGATTTGAAAGCTGGAGACTTACCTTTTTCTCTGATTTTCCTTTTATACATTACTGTGTGTACAGGAGATCAGTCTTCCATTTGATAAAGTTTGGCAGAGGAAAAAAAAAAGTGAAACAAAAGGAGGAGAATATATTATATAATAAGTAAAGGATCAGTGGAAGCCAGCTGAAACTACAGAGGAAATCAAGCAAGTGAGCAGGTTTTGTCTGGCCCTCACTTCCAAGTTAAATTGCCTCAGGTTGGTGATTTTATGGAATAAATTCTTGGCTCATCCCAATAGTTGGCTCCTTTCAGAAGACCACTACTGCCAAGAGGCATTAAACAGTCATGTTTGCAGGTACCAGTGTGTGCTCCTTTGTTGTGATGACAATTTAATTGCACTTGAGAGAAAACATAGAGCAAGGAAGGAACAGGAGCTAGAAATCAGAACTGCTTTTAAAAAAGAAGTGTAGCTGTGGCAAAACAACAGTACACTGTTTCTGCATAAATTGTTGGATACTTGTCTTATATCTATCACTGTTTCTGCATAAATTGTTGGATACTTAAAAATTGGAGCTTGATCATTCAGGCCTCTAGTCAAATTACCTGAAATAATAAAAAACAGATCCAGAAATGAAATAGAAGTGCCTTGAAACATTTTTGTCATTACTTCATCATCTACCATGTTATATTTGAAGTTAGATCTGGTTTCTTTGTCATGTAACTGTGGAATATGACATGATTTTAATTGATGTGGTCATATTAATGCATTTGTTGGCTAAAATTATTTTGAATGTTTTGAAAGAAGCATTAGATTATTATTAAAACTTAAAGGAAGACTTCTTCAATTGCATACTTTTGCCATACCCTGGGAATGCAGTTCTTACATTCCAATCCATGTATGTATGTATGTATGTATGTATGTATGTATGTATGTATGTATGTATTTAATTTATATAGTTGCCCATTTCAACAAAATTCTCCTTGCTAGGAATTTTGAGAATTTTAGATTCAGTATACATACCGTATATGCCAGCGTATTAGGCGACCCGGCGTATAAGACGACCCCCGAGTTCGACGCCGGGTCGCCAGACGATCGACGCCGAGTCGCATATAAGATGACTTTCTAGGCATGCGACTCGGTGTCGATCATCTTATACGCCGGAAATGACGTCATTTCCGGCGTATAAGATGATCGACACCGAGTCGCATTCCTAGAACGTCATCTTATACGCCGGAAATAATAAATAAATAAATAAACGTTATGACTCGGCGTATAAGACGACCCCCGAGTTTGGAGGCTGTTTCATCGCTCTCAAAAGTCGTCTTATACGCCGGAATATACGGTATATCACAACTGACTAGAAATTTGAGCCTATTGCATAATAATTGTTCCTAAGAAAAATAACTTGTAAACACAAATATTTCATTGATTATTAAAAGGAAATACTCATTTTTTTAAAAAAAATCTGAACAAAACTCTAGCTTAAGATCAATTATCAATGTTTGAAAATGCACATTACCTACTAATTAGCCTGATTAAAACTAAGTTTACAATCTTAATGGTTATAATTATCCTAATAAACCAGATAGAGTGTAATATAAATTCTGTGGCTTGAAATAGAAAGTATATCAAGAATTGTTCTTTTAGAAATTAGACTAAATTGTGTTTTATAAGTTTCTGCTGGTGACATTTTTTAAAATATAAAATGCAACTGAAATATGAATAATCACATAATAATAAACATAATAATTCCTGGTTTTTGTTTTCCTTCCTAGCAGACATTTTGGTTTCATCATATTTGTAGTGTTTATTCCATAGGCAATCAATCAAAATAAATCAGTGTAAATAAGTTCCTTCAATGGCAGTAGAATTAAAGACCATGTACTATTCCATCTGTAACTACGGTAAGATATAGAAAAAAGATCAAAATTGACATAAGGTGAATCTTTCTGAATTTCTTGGATTCATGCCTGTGAATGTGTTCAAAGAGAAAACTATTGCAGTTAAAAAGTAAACAAAGGGTAAAAACTTAAGCAATTGTTTTTCTTTAGTAGGCGAATTCAAAATGCTGTCATTAACTGTGTAAAATGGAAACTGTGATATGAATGCACAAACAGTAATCAAGTGGATTGATCTTTGAAGCTACTTAGGAATGAGTTATTCTGGTAAATGACTGTCTTCACACCTCTTCCATCATTACTACATCAAATGCTACAAGATGTGCTTTCCATGAGTACTTCCTCTTTACTTTTTGATTTAGTTCATTTCAGAAACTGCCTTAAGTTTCTAGTAAAAATATCTAATTGCCTATTAATAAGTGCAAAACTGCACTGATAAATTTTTTTAAAACAATTTTATTTATTTATTTTTTTGGGAGGGGGGAATGGCAATTGTAGCATTTACCATGTATTGCATAACCAAACGTTTCTTGATTCAGACGTTTTAACAGAATAACAGAGTTGGAAGGGATCTTGGAGGTCTTCTAGTCCAACTCCCTGGTCAACCAGGAAACCCTATACCATTTTAGACAAATTGTTTTCCAATGTCTTCTTAAAAAGATAAGACTTGGTTATTTCCAAGTATTTAGCCTATACTTGCTCACAACTTGCTAAAAACATTCCAGTGAACATCTAGTAATTTCTCAAGACGTCTAATCTCTTATTTCTTCATTAAGGCAAATGGTAAACAAGTAAACATATAGCAAGGAAAATTCTAGAGGGTGCTTAACTTTACATCACACTTAAAGGACAGGAAAGACATTCCTGTTGGGCTCTTGAATTATTGCTTGATACATTATATTAAAAGGTAATGAATCTTAGCACTTTATTAGTTGTTCTGTACATGGATGGTCACTGGACAGCCCACTTATTTAAACAGGGTATCTTCTCATCACTTTATGTAGCAGCATCAAAGCATTGGCAGATCTATTGGATAACTGCATATTTTAATTGAGCCAAAAACCTATGTTCTATGTTCGCAACTCTCACCATCCCTGGCATTATGTAAAACGATGAGCACCAGTGCACTCATGAAGTTCCAAAATGATAGTCATGACAATATGATCACAATCCGTCTTTTGTGAGTACAGGTGTGCATAAAAAATAGCAATGCTTCAATTGCATGGTTGCAATCACCACCCTGTCTTTTGGGATCCTCTTTTCTCTTTCAGACTGTGCACATATATGCCAACTTGATTTACAATTGATTTACTGATGAGTAATATTGCAATAAGCTACAAAAGGGGAAAAAGCAACTGTTAAAGTTCTGGAAAATACAGGGAAGTGAGTTTTGTCAATTTGGTGGAACAGAAGAGTTGAGAATTAAAGAGAACATGAAGCAACATTACAGAAATCAGATCCAAGGTAGGGAGATGTTCCCAGTAAAAAATAATCTGCTGGTGATTATAATCTGCTCTTAAATAAAATAGATGCAGATTTGATTCAGTTTTGAGTATTGGCACCTTTGTTTCACAAGGAGCTGAACTGATCACCTCTATTTGGCTCTTCGAATTTGCCAAGGAATCCTGGGATTGAGAACTCTGCCAGGATCTGCCCCTTGTCATTCAGCTTTTCACAAATACCCCTGCTGACCTTTTGCTGTGTCAGTCTTAGGTGGCTGACTATCTGCTGAATTTGATAACTTGATGGCTCACAATGTCCTTTGATAAGGGATATAGTTCACTAACATCTAGATTCTACAGGGTAAGAGATGCCCTATCCCTGAAGTTTATGAAAATGGGGAGTAGTAAGTACAAGAAGATAAATCTGTTTTCATAAGAGTGCAAAGGCAGCTGGTGCTTTCTGTCTATGTACATGCTTAAAATCAGTCTGTTTGCCGATGCTTTCAAAGTTGAAAGCCTTTGGCATCATGGCACACATGGCAAAAACTGAAGAAGATAAATCAAGAGACAAGTTTGTGTATGCATATTTCTACATACTGCATATGTGTTGGAGCAGGGGTGTCAAACTCAATTTCATTGAGGGCCGCATCAGCATTGCAGTTGCCGTTGGGGGCTGGGTGGGTGTGGCCAGGGTGGGTGCAGCCTACTGGGTGGGCGTGGATGGAGTGTGTGTGGCCTACTGGGTGGGCATGGCCAGCTCTACATCGTTCACATCAAGAGTGTCTGTGGGAGCCTGGGCAGGAGTGGAACAGATCTGAGGGTCTCTGGCAGAAGGGTGGGACCGGGGCAAGTGCCAAGGCATGGTCCATTTCTTCATTCCTCACAAAGGGACACCTCCCCAGCATGCACCCAGGGGGCGTGGCCGACATGGCAGGGGCTGGTTCCTCGCTATTTCTAGATGACCTTGTGGAGCTAAGACTGAATGCATTTCAGCATAGATGGCCACCACAAATTGTTCATTGGCTCCCGGCCGGCCTGGGCCAAGGCCAAGGCAACGGGGGCTGTTCCCTCACTGTTTCCAGGATGGCTTCGCGGGCCACATGAAACCACTTTGCAGGCATCCGGCCCCCGGGCCGTGTGTTTGACATGTCTGTGTTGGAGGAATGTGTGTATGAGGTCAAGATGTAGAAAATGGCTTGGGGAGGAATCCTGCTACAGATTTTACTGTGGGGTTGAGCTGAAGGGCCATCCATTTATAATGAAGTTGACAGAAAACTACACTGGCACAATATTTTCTATTTCAATTGCTGATCCCAATCCTACCTTTTCTGTCTCTGTTCCAAGTCACTGCGTAGAGCTGACTTACTTTCAAAGTAATATATGACATTGCTTAACAGATTTTATACACTTTGATTTTTAAAATAAAATTTTATTAAACAGAATAAAAACTAACAAGAGCTTATACACACTTTGAGACTGTACACAGTGTTAGAATCAGGGAATGTCCTATCTTAATATTTGTACAGATAAGGACAACTCAAGTCCTTTTCACACCTGAGCTGGAGAGGAGATGAAGGCAATGTCATGGGAGCACAGCAGAAAAAGGATGCAGTTGTGTTCTGGTGATGTGTAAGAGGGGACCCAACCAAATTTTGAGTAGAAAATAACATAATTATTTAATCTGTATCCTACTTTTTATTCAGGAATTCAAGGTAGCATTTAGGAGATCTCTTTATTTTCTTACAACTTTGTAAGGAAAGTTAAACTGAAGAAGACTGAAAGAACCAAAATCACCCAGTGAGTTTCTGTGGCTGATATTGACTGGAACCCTCTTTCCTTTGCTCCTAATTCTATACCATAATCACTAACATACACTGGTACACTGCCCTGACAATGGAAAAAGATTCAATGGTATGTGCTGGCTCAGATAAAGAAGAACTCTAGCTGAAAAAGATAAGAGACTGAAGTTTGAGTTTGGCTAAGTAAGGGTGGTGATAGCCTGAAGATCACCTTAATGTTTCCAGAAAAATAGCTTGTTGAGCTTCTGGAAAACATGATGATTGAGTTTTTACTATGTTGTAGGCATTCTGGAAGGCAAAGATTGTCAAAGAAAAAATATTTGGACAAAAAATAAGAAAAAGAATTAGAGATTAGCTATGCAGGTTTGTTCTATTCCTTATCTGGCTTGATGACTTGAAACACTTTCTTTCATTCATGCTGTTACATGAAACCTAGATACTTTTAATCAATTTTAGGATTCAGTCAGTTGGGAGGTTGCATTTCAGAGAAACGTCCAAAATATAGGACATGTGTTAATACAAAGGAACACAAGATATTGATAGTACCTGACTCTTTTCTTTCTACAGATTGACAGTTATTCCAAAGACAAGTAATTATTATTTCAGTAAGGCATTTGATAAAGTAGATCACAACCTACTACTTGACAAGATAGAAAAATGTGGGGTAGACAGAACCACCACCAGATGGATCCGTAGCTGGCTGACCGGCCGTACTCAGCGAGTGGTCATCAATGGAACTGCATCTATATGGAGGGAAGTGTGTAGTGGGGTGCCCCAGGGCTCTGTTCTGGGCCCAGTACTCTTCAACATCTTCATCAACGATTTGGATGAAGGGATAGATGGGGAACTCATCAAATTTGCAGATGACACCAAGCTGGCAGGAATAGCCAACACTCCAGAAGACAGGCTACAGGTACAGAAGGATCTGGACAGACTTGAACACTGGGCACTAACTAACAAAATGAAATTCAATGGTGAAAAAAGCAAGGTTCTACATTTAGGCAAGAAAAACCAAATGCACAAGTACAGCCTAGGTGGCACCATGCTCAATAGTAGTAACTGTGAGAGGGACCTCGGAGTCCTAGTAGACAATCACCTAAATATGAGCCAGCAGTGTGCTGCAGCTGCCAAAAAGGCCAACACAGTGCTAGGCTGCATTAACAGAGGGATAGAATCAAGATCACGCGAAGTATTAATACCACTCTTCAATGCCTTGGTAAGGCCACACTTGGAATACTGCATCCAGTTTTGGTCACCACGATGTAAAAAAGAGGTTGAGACTCTAGAAAGAGTACAGAGAAGAGCAACAAAGATGATTAGGGGACTGGAGGCTAAAACATATAAGGAATGGTTGCTGGAATTGGGTATGTCTAGTCTAATGAAGAGAAGGATGAGAGGTGACATGATAGCAGTGTTCCCATATCTCAGGGGTTGCCATAAAGAAGAGGGAGTCAAACTATTCTCCAAAGCACCTGAAGGCAGGACAAGAAGCAACGGATGGAAACTAATCAAGGAGAGAAGCAACCTAGAACTAAGGAGAAACTTCCTGACAGTGAGAACAATTAATCAGTGGAACAGCTTGCCTCCAGAAGCAGTAAATGCTCCAACACTGGAAGTTTTTAAGAAGAGACTGGACAGCCATTTGTCCGAAATGGTGTAGGGTTTCCTGCCCGAGCAGGGGGTTGGACTAGATGACCTCCAAGGTCCCTTCCAACTTTACTATTATTATTATTATTATTATTATATCTCAAGAACACATTGATATCTTAATAAACTGGATTTGGCTTGCATGAACAGGAAACACTTAGTCAAGTTTAAAAAAAACACCTAGATTTAAGAGATGTTAGTTGATAAACTAGAGTTTTATTCTCAGAGGTTTTTTTTTACAAGTAACTGTAAATGTACAGCTTGCTATGCTCAGATTGTTAAAAAAGCTCACCTAATGTGTGATAATCAATTAATAAACCAGTTGACATATTGACACATACCTATGGAAAACATTGAAATAAATATTTGAAACTAGGGTTAATCAATCTTGCTTGGTATCTGAGAATTAGACTACATGCTAATTTATATCCATAAAAACACTTTCTTTTCTTTGTAATGTTTTGCTCCAGGTCTTATGCAAAATGAACCCCAATTGAGGTTCATCTTGGAAACAGAAATTTAGGAAGGTGGGTATCAGGAAACATTCGGACCTCAGTACAGGATAATGCAATTGAGATTGGGAGGTCTGATAGATCACATTTAGTTGATGATCTGGAGATTTTAGTTCAGGGGTGTCAAACTGCCAGCTGGACAAACTGCTGGACATATAATGAGGAAACCGTACTTACCCCATTGCCGGTAATGGGGAAAAAGTTCCGATATGTCGTGCGACGTGACATGACGTTGCGAGTTTGACATGTCTGTTAGTTCCTTCAAATATTCCCCCCCCCTCTCTCACACACATATTATTACAAAGATATCTGTCAAGAGTAAAGAAAATTATATTGATAAGAGTTGCTGTAACTATTATATAGCCAAAAGGCCCTGAGATTTTTTTTTTAAAAAGTCCAGAACAATGAGATAACATTTGAAAGTAGTTCAGGCAGACAACCCCCTAAGGGCCTTACAATCACTCACGCCCTTGTCACCTCACGTTTGGACTACTGCAACGCGCTCTACATGGGGCTACCCTTGAAAAGTATTCGGAGACTACAGTTGGTCCAGAATGCAGCCGCGCGAGTGATAGTGGGTGCTCCTCGATACACCCATGTTACACCTATCCTCCGTGAGCTGCACTGGTTGCCTATTGGTCTCCGGGTCCAATTCAAGGTGTTGGTCATTACCTTTAAAGCCCTATATGGCTCAGGGCCAGGCTATTTGCGAGACCGCTTACTACCTCATAGTTCCCTACGTCCGGTTAGATCCCACAGGCTGGGCCTCCTTCAGGCCCCATCGGCCAAGCAGTGCCATTTGGCGGGGCCGCGGAGGAGGGCCTTCTCTGTGATGGCGCCCACGTTTTGGAATCAGCTCCCCCCGGAGATTAGGACCGCTCCCCCCTGTTGGTCTTCCCTAAGCTACTTAAGACCTGGCTTTTCCGGCAGGCCTGGGGTTTATAAAACCTTACCCCTGGATGATTGTTTTTGTATTGTTTTGTTATGTTTTATGTGTTTTTTATTGTTAGCCGCCCAAAGTCCTTCGGGAGTGGGGTGGCTTATAAATTTTAAAAATAAAATAAATAAATAAATAAATAATTTACTGAACTATAAGAAGCTGGAGAAGGTCAGTAGGACAATCAGACTTGCAAGATTGATGGCAACCTCAAACCAGGAAATCAGCTTCACATGAAGGCTAAAGCTACTTTAATAAAGATTGGTTATAATAACAGAATTTTGCAAGTTTGATCGTCCTTCTTACTGTGAATTAGGGAAGCATCCACCTAAGCTACTTTCAAATGTTATGTCATTGCTCTGAATGTAAAAAAATGCTCTAATCTCTTTTTGCCTAATAATTATTGCTGCATGTCTCTGTAAAGTTTATCTTTCTATAACATTTCAACTAGGCAACAACAATTGGACTGACAACTTCTAACATTAAATAATCTAGTGTATATCTATATATATCTGTGTGTGTGTGTGTGTGTGTGTGTGTGTGTGTTAATTTTCTTCCATTGCCAGTTCTGGTATATCATTTCTAGCAATTTATGGCTATACTTACTGATCCAGTAAATGCTATCAACATTCTCTCACTGGAGCAGATTCAGCAAAGTAATACTCTTCAGTAAATGCTTTGGCCTTGTTGACAATTGATATATTCTTGGAGCTCATAAACAAAGATGGGATCCAAAAAACTACTTGAGGTAAGCTGAAATAACAGACCTCACAAATGATTTATGAAATCTCCTACACTTTTAGAAGATAGCCTTATATGTAGCATGAAGACGTGTCACTGAGAAAGTGAAACCCACAACTCTTTTAAGCACACACATTTTTTTTTCAAATATGGTTTGAATGCTTTCCTTGATTTAGAGAACAAGAGGCTTTCCAGTTTTTATTGAACTACATCTCCCAGCAGCCACAGCTAGCATGACCAATACTGAGATATAATCAGAAGGTTAAGTCAGCAACATCAAAAGGATCAGTGTCCCCTGTTCTGACTTAATTTATACTGTTTATACATTTATACATAATATATATTTTTATTTACAGGAAAAAATAGTCCAGCACAGATAGTACTCAATGTACAACTACAAATTTCCATTGCTAAGTGAAGTAGTTGTTAAGGGAATCATGTCTTTTTTGCTGCAGACATTAAGCAAACCATATGGTTGTTAAGTGAATCACAAAGTCATTAGGTGAACATGGCTTCCCCCCTTTACTTGTTGGAACCCTCTGGGAAGGTTGCAAATGGTGATCACACAACCCTTGAACACTGCCACTACCATAAATACATGACGGTTGCCAACTTCTGGAAGCAAGTTGTTCCACTGATTAATTATTCTAACTGTCAGGAAATTTCTCCTTAGTTCTAGGTTGCTTCTCTCCTTGATTAGTTTCCATCCGTTGCTTCTTGTTCTGCCTTCAGGTGCTTTAGAGAAGCTCTTCTTTGTAGCAGTTTTTTAGATATTGGAACACTGCTATCATGTCACCCCTAGTCCTTCTTTTCATTAAACTAGACATACCCAATTCCTGCAACTGTTCTTCGTGTGTTTTAACCTCTAGTACCCTTATCATCTTTGTTGCTTTTTTCAACACTCTTTCTAGAGTCTCAACTTTTTTATATTGTGGTGACCAAAACTGGATACAACATTTCAAGTGTGGTCTTACCAAGGCATTATAAAGGGGTACTAACACTTCATTTGTTCTTGATTCAGTCCTTCTTTTAATTCAGCCTAGGACTGTATTAGCTTTTTCTGGCAGCTGCAGGACAGTGTGAGGCTTGGATAGAAATATAAATTTATATTTATATTTCTGCCAATGGTAATGCAAATTTAAGCTAGGAAAAGTTAAAGTTAAGTTTGCCAGATAACAGAACATGTTAAAAATATTGTTGACCAATTAAATAATCTCAGATAATGATAAGAAAAAAAACTTTCTTAAAATATGACTCGGGTTGTTTTAATATAGTCATCTTAAAGCTATTGTTTTTTAATTGTTATAAAATTGAATAATTATTTACCACTCATATAAAATTTATCATGTAGCTTAATCAAAATATTAGACGTTTGCAGAGCAACCTACATTACAGACTTGCTAACCTACATTTCATGGGAAACGTGCCATGGATGGCTCATGTTTACTCACACTACGATACAAAACCATACAAGCTTAACCTGGCATCAATAATTCTGCTACTTTCAGAGTAGAAACCTGTGTTCCTCCAGTCCCCTCCCCTTCCCCCACCAACCTGGGCCTTCATAATTCAGGGTTCTTGATAATAGAACAGAACAGAACATTCCTTTGGCCAAATGTGATTGGACACACAAGAAATTTGTCTTTGGGGCATAAGATCTTTGTGTGCATACAAGCAACAAAGTGATAAATCATAAATCATAAGAAACAATCATAAATCATAAGATGCAGCCAACAAAATGATAGTCATAGGATATCAGTAGGAGTAAGTAATAGAAAAGATGAGAACAATAATAGTAATACAGCCCTACTAAATGGTTAGGTATCCTTAGGCATAAGACAGAGTGTGGGAATTAAGTGTTTAGCGTGATGGGAGCATGTGGAAAAAACCACCCCTGTCTTTGCATCTAGTTGGTTTTAGCATGCAATGTCCTATAACGGTGTCCTGAGGGGAGAAGTTGAAACAGGATGTGAGGAGAAGTTTATGTCCAGGATGTGAGGGTCTGTAGATATTTTCTCAGCCCTCTTTCTGGCTCATGCAGTATTCAGGTCTTCAGTGGAAGACAGGGTGATTGCAAATTGTATTTTCTGAAGTCCTATCTGTTGAAGTCTGTATCTGTCCAGTTTAGTTGCTATACCAAAACAGACGGTTATAGAAGTACAAATGACAGACTCAATAATACCTTTGTAGAACTGTATCAGCAACTCCCTGGGCAGGCTGAACTTTCTGAGCTGGCACAGTAAGAACATTCTTTGTTGTACTTTTTTAATGATGGTTCTAATATAAGGTGTCCATTTCATCTAACTGCTCCAGTCCCCTCTCTCCCCCTCCAACCATGGCCTTCAGAAATGAGGATTCTCAACAGTTAATAGCGTAATAGGAAAAGGTGGTTATTTTGGTTTGATTTCATTTCATTGTATGGTATTTTTATCCTTTGGAAATTGTAAGTCATTACACTCCAGCATGTAGGCACCATACAAATTACTGTAACCACCATCATCTGTTGGGTATACTCTGTGTGTGTGTGTGTCTCTCTCTCTCTGTGTGTGTGTGTGTGTGTGTATGAAAGACAGATGGTAAGTTTTGAGCAAGCCTTCTTTACCAGACTCCCATTGAAATAAAAAAACCCTAGCTTTTGTTTAGAGTTATTATTGTATCTTTGTAATACAGTCTATATATCTGTGTGGTGGTAGTAAAGCTGTTTTAGTTTATTCATAACCAGAAGTGCATTTAGAGCAGGGGTGTCAAACTTGCAATGTCACGTGACGTGTCGTGACTTTTTTGCCATTGCCGGCAACGGGGAGGGGGCGGTTTCACTATGATGCATCCAGCCCGCGGGCCAGCAGTTTGACACCCCTGATTTAGAGGATTTGCAGAGAAGAGAAGGAAAGAGGGAAATTATCTTTGGATTTCCTCTGCTTATTAGAGATTAAACAGATGGAGAATTCCTCATAGGAACAAGTTCAGAACATTTACATCAACAGTTACATCAACCTGACCATTATGCTTTGGTCATGCTGTAGCTCACACTCTTATTTTGGGCACAAGCTGAATTACCCAGCTGATCTCCCGTGAGCCATATTTAACATAAAGAAAACATCATCATCCTCAAGCTCCTTCCATTTGCAAGTGAGGTCTACTTAATTCATTTCTCTCAAGTTGTCACCACTAAAAGTATTCACTTCTCAATCCCACTATATCCAGCTCTGAGAAGTGGAAACAAAATATAAGGTATATCACTTATATTGCCAAGAAAACTCTACAGAAGTATATATGAAGTAATCATATATCCCCACTTCAGCTTGAGTCTTTACCTTTTGCCCTCCTCATATACACACGCAAATGGTGAGTCCTTTATTTGAAATCAATTCAATTGCTATCATTTTCTTTAAATAGTATCTTTAAATTGGCACAGCAGCTGTTATAACACATTAACATATTTTCCTTTCAATATAATAGGCTTCATTTTTTCAAGGTCATTCCATTATCCATTCTGTTGAAACTCTTAACATGAATTAAGATTTACACTGTCCACTTATTCATTGTCAGTGAAGGAAAAAATGGGGTTTTGCTTTCTGCACAAAGGATATTTTCATGTAGAGTCTTCCATGTGAGCTGCTGACTACAAAAAAGCCTTCCTAAAGTTAGAATGTAGCCTTAATTTGATCTAAAAATGCTTCTCCTTTGCTTCATATTCCATAATAAGAACTATTGTATTATTCTAGACTAAAATAATTTTTAACTTCATTGATAATAAAATGGCCCAACAGTCTTGAGATCTAAATTATTTTATAAAGTTTCAACTGAAAGTAGGAAAAAAAAAGGATTTTATGTGCCATGTACTTATGTGCACTAAGTAAAAGCATTTCTAAGATACTTACTTGGTAGCTTAATTTTTATTTGGCTTCTATGTTTTGCATTTTATACTTCCCATTTTTTCTCCTTTTAAACACATGTGAAAAATATAAAAATTGGGTGTTTTAAGGCTTGCCATTCAAGGAGGAGATTACTATCATTCCTAGATATGCCTTCCATAAGGGTTGCAAATATTTCAGTGCGATCAAAGCATGTTCAGCTCTGGAAAGATTTAATGCATTTGGTGAAGTGCTTCATTTTGTAAATGGCTGAAACAACACATTTAGAATAAAGCACCAATCTAATTCTCACGTTACATTTTTTTATGTTGGCAATATTAAGTGAATATTATTGCCATTCAGATGCTCCAGTCAGAACTAGTAAAGCAGTCTGCAGTTCAATATCTGTTAATAAAATGGGAGGAAAAAAGAGGAAAGGATAGGGATGACAGCCCCCATATGCCACCACCAGAAGGGCAAGCATGAATCAAATATTTCAATGAACCATTTATGTCACAAGTAAGTTTCTTCTGAGTGCAAGTAACTTAAAAAAAATAGGGAAGCTATCACAGCTTTATAACCATAAATAACAATTATTCTTTTGGCATGAATCACAATCTGAGCTGCCTTGAAATGCTTGGCAAATGCTGTAACTTCTGAGGTAAAGCAAATAAAATGTAAAAAATATGCTGGCATCACATTTCTAGAAGAAGCTATCACATGGTCATGATGATATGTTTAGATATATTTACCATCCCATGCTATCAGGATTGGCAGTGGTGTTCTTTTATATTAAGTTAATAATATAAAATATATCAAGTGGGCAATTTTGTGTGTCAGGCACCTTCCAGTTAACTGCTTCTGCTGATGGAAAACTCTCATCAACAGAATCAGGAGGCGTGATCCATCTTCTTCCAAAGCTATTGTAACTTATCAAATCTGATCTGAAAGATTGAGAGATAGTCTGAAGCAAAGTTGAAAAGAGGGAAGGAATTCAATTTTATAACAGAAATCAAAACATGCACATTCCATTATATTGCAACCTCATAAGGTAGACCAGACTAAAAATACATGTTGGCCTAAAACTACTTTGATTAAGATTGGCTATTGTAACAGAATCCTGCAATCTGAATGTGCTTCCCTTTTTCCCTTTTTAATATATAATTTGAATAAGAAGGGAGGGTTCAAACATTTTCATAACTTTCCTTCCTCACCTATGTTTCTACCCATGTGAGGGTAGAAGAGCAATAGATCTTCCCTCTCTCTATCAAGATAATATTCTTTCTCTGTACACTATACTATATTGTATTTGTGCAGTTAGTACCGTGCTGTTACCATTCTATAGAGATCAAAGAAGCTTATAATGTTCTTGTTACTTTTTATATCCTTCCAACAAATGTGAGCTGAGGCTAGCCGATGCTGGTCAGTGATAGGTGTACAGTAGTTTATTGAATAAATCACAAATGGATGTGTTTAAACAATGCATGGAGGCATAACATTATAACAGAGATTATAACAATAATAACCAGGGTCACATAACATGTTAGGCTAAAACCAAACAAATGACTTTATGACTTAATATAAACAGTCTGAATCAACTTAGCAAGGTCAGCAACTGAATGGAAATTTGAACATGATTTCAAATCCAGAACTCTTACTTATATTGCTATGTATGATTTACAGTTAAAACAGCAGGTTTGATCTGCTGAGATCCAGATCATAACCCAGGTCTACCTTACTTGGAATGCAAGAATGCAAACGACTGTTAGAGTTTAGGTTTCTTTTGTTGGAGTTTTAACTCAAATCTAGCAAGTCTAAACTAAATGCCACAAGTATGTAAGTTACCAAATGCCCCAAGTTTCAGAGTTGTTCCTTATGATAATGGTGATAATCCTATGATAGTATCATTGCACAAAAGTGATTTGTAAAAGACTACAGTATCTTTTACTAGTTTTTACAAGTTCCCAAATTCCATTAAAAAGATGCATATTTTTCCCTTTTTCCTGGAAGCCTGGGAATTTATTTCTGATAAAGAGGGTCATTCCTCAACATTCAGAAAGATGAATTTTTGGCAGCAAACATATGTACAGTATGTAGTTTTTCTTCTGGTTATTAACAAAACCATCTGGTATTTTGCTGAACACAGAGCAGAATCTATGACTAGTCTTAATAGCTTATTTTTGCATAGCAAAGCTGAATTGGAAAGAACTTTTAGTCTGAGATACTTTTCATATTTATTAAAATATTACCATAACATTTTACAAAGGGGCAACTTTTGTTGTATGAGATCAGATTTTATTTGAAAAATTTAGTGTGGAGGAAAAATATAGCAAAGTTGCATTCTATATTAAGACTCATTAGGATTACATGTTGGGCCAATACACTCCAATAGAGAAACAATTGCACAATTGCTGCCGTTCTCCTTGTCCCAAAGGTGCTTTTTTTTAAAAAAAATATTGTATTAATTTTCTAATTTTACAATCATAAGTACTTAATAAGCAACATGTTGTCTGGGTCTATTAGTAATTCAGTGGTACATATTACCTTTCTCAGTCTAGTCCAATACTAGACCATCCAGTGCTTCCTTGGTCCTCTCTTCTTCTGGTGGCATGAATTTTTCCATACTGGGCAAATACAATTCTTGTTACTGTTAATACATATACAATTAAATATAGACATCTACATATAGACATTTTTCTGGTATTATACATAATATCGATAGTATCAATTTATAATATCTTTTCTAGCCAAAATATATCTCAATTATATTTGCACTTAAAATCTATTTATTTAATCAATATCCTGTTTTTTCTGATTTTTTAAAAAATAATTTCCCATGAATGTTCAAAATATCTCTATTGCTTATAATTTTCTCATAATAAATTATATTTGGGTAACCGAAAGCTTCCCTTATTCAAACTCTTTTAGAATTTTCATATTTCCCATCTCATAACAAAGTATAATATTCTAGTTACAAATCCTATCCTTCTAATTATAATAATACTTTTATTTTTAACCGTTCTGTATTTTGCTTAGCCATATTCAAACATCTGTTTAATAGTATAATATCCCATCTAATAGGTCAGAACCTCAAAGGTGCTTTTTCAAGAAGCAACTGGACTTTCTTGTTTTTCTTTGAAGACGTTTCACTTCTCATCCAAGAAGCTTCTTCAGCTCTGACTGGATGGTGGGGAATGGAAGGGTTTATACTCCTTGCAGACAGCTGATTGTTGCATTCTTTTAGAGAATTGTTGAGGTCACTTTGAGGTTTGTCTGCATTCTCAAGGTCACTTGCAATTGGGCGTGGAGCCTTCTTGGAAATGCTGAAAGGACTGTGTTGTGGAGCTGTGTTTTCTGCGGGATGTTTTCCGGCCTGTGTCCCTTCACTGTTGAACATAGGAGCAGCCTTTTCGGGATGAGTCTGTGTTGTCTCCATCTCAAACTGAAGAATGAATGGTTTCTGTAGTCTGCAATTTTTTGGGAAATCCGTTCATACCCCTGCATCATTTGAAGGTGTTCATACCAAAGTGCACAGCTATTCCATTCCATTCCCCACGATCCAATCAGAGCTGAAGAAGCTTCTTAGATGAGAAGCAGATCATTTTCAAAGAAAAACAAGAAAGTTGAGTTGCCTCTTGAAAAAACACCTTTGGGACAGCCATGACCTGGAACACTGAGAATCTTCGTAGACATCCCATTTCTCCTTGTTGCTGACATCCAAATATATGTCCTTATATATAAACATGGTATATGTAGCTAGCAAAATAAATACCCAAAATGTGTGAAGTTAATCACTGAACTTATAAGTTATGAATTGTTCAATTTGCCACCTCGATCTGATGCATTTCAATCTGTTAGGATTCAACTCTTTTCAGCAACAAATCTCATATGTTTGAGTGGCTCTCAGCCTACCCTGATCATTAATCCAATCAAATGAAATAAATGGAATCACAGAACACAGAGAACATTTTCTTTAAAATACTATATAACGTATATTACACAGCTACCATATATAATCCAAATGGTGCATTAAATGTAGTCTTCTGCATTTATTCACATGACATTTTGGCAACCATGCAATATACATGAAAACTCAGTTCTTTGACCCTCTCAACAACCATTCAATGAAAATTAAGGATGCAATAAATCCAGGATAATTAAGAATGCATAAATAGCCTCCAGAAGTTGTGGGTGCTCTATCACTAGAGGTTTTTTGTTTTTTTTAATATTTTTTTATTTTTCCAAACTCTCCCCCATACATATACCATGATATTTATCAGATATTAACATACATTCTTTTTACATTCATATATAAGATACTTTTAATAAAATGATATAAATACATACACATGACTTTTGGTGTTGCTCGCCCATTTCCCCTTTCACTGTATCCATACTCCTTCTCTACCTTCTTTCTCCCTTTCTTCTCGTCCCTACTTCCCTCTTCTTCCTCTCCTCCTCTCTTTCCTTCACCACTCTCCTCCCCTTTTTCCCCACTTCTCCTCCTCTCCTCCAACCTTCCTACTTCCTTCTCTCCTCCTTTACTCTTTTCTCTCTCCTCTCCTTTCTTCCCTCTCATCCCTCTTCAGATACAATTCAGGGGTAATGTCCGAGCAACTCCTCTCTCCAAATTTCCCTATCTGTATTATATACAATAAGATTAATTTTCTCTTACATTAATACTTCTATTTATCTAAACTTCTTGGTATATACTTCTATAAATATTTATACAACCTCCAGTTATTTAATACTGCATCACTAGAGGTTTTTAAGAAGAGATTGGACATTTGTCTGAAATGGTATAGGGCAGGGGCCTCAACCTATAGGGCCGGGGCCTCTTGGGCAGTGGGACGCAGAAATGGCTGGCTGGCACACGCACGTGTATGCGCACACTCTCCCCACTCACACTAGCACCCGCAGCCCCGTTTGCACATGCACGCATGTGCAAACAGGGGTGCTAGTGCCACACACCAATTTGGAAGCTGCTCTCCTTTCTTCCAGGCTGTGAGCCCAGAAAGGTTGGAGACCTCTAGTATAGGGTTTCTACCTGAGTGGAGAGTTGGACTAGAAGATCTCCAAGGTCCCTTCCGATTCTGATATTCAGGTGACCATGTGATGGCAACCAAGAGTTTGAGGTTTTGGTTTCTGTTTGCTGCATTCTAGTGGCAACCTACACCTGGTAACTAACATAAATTCTCTAGTAAACTGTATATTTTTGTATAAAATATAACAGTTGTCATATAATTGCATACTCTAATTGTTCCATTTGGGGAAAAAATTATACATATGAACAGTGAGTCAATATTTAATATTTTCAGATTTTCATATTGTTTTGAACTATTCCAACTATTTGTAGAACCTGAAATATGGACTAAAAGACTCTTTTCTGGGTTATTTATAATTAAGGGACTTATTAGGAAAATAAACATATGGCCCCAACTATTCAAACAACAATTGCAGAGTAAATGTTATTAGAAATTTACAAATGAATCACTTAGTGCAGAGGTCCCCAAGCTTTTGGGCATCAGGGACCAATTTTGTGGAGAGATGTTTTTCCACAGACTGGAGAGTGTGTGGTTTTGTGTGCTGCCTGCGTCCCATAGATGGGGCTTTGCTTGTTTGTGTGGACCAGTTGCTGGCATGCTGTGGCCTGGTACCGGTCCATGGACTGGGGATTGGGGACCCCTTACTTAGTGATCTACCGTATATTTCAGCGTATAAGGCGACCCGGTGTATAAGACGACCCCTGTCTTCGGCACTGAGTCGCATGCCTAGAAAGTCATCTTATACGCCGGAAACCACCGTTATTTCCAGCGTATAAGACGACTCAGTGTATAAGACGACCCCCGACTTCGGCGCCAATTTTAATGCTTGCGAAAGTCGTCTTATATGCCGGAAAGTATGGTAGATGAGCTATGGATGATTATAATGAAATATGGCTTCTATATACTGAAAAGTTTATATAGAACTTTATATACATGTATACATACCCTGCATGTTTTGGTCAGGCTTGGAAGTAAGTCCCATTAATCTCCATAGGCCTTATTTTACAAATATAGATACTTACACTTCACTTATTGTCCATAAATAACATGCACCTTGTGATTTGTTCACAAGCTGCTGTAAAGACCATTGAGGTGACTGGTATCCTGCTGTGTAAATGTTTTTGCCACCAGACCTTCATAGTATGTGGGAAGAATTCTCATATGCTGCTTAGAGATGCAGAAATAATCCATCACAGATTTCTTTTTGGAGGACATGGTATGATCTGCCAAAAAAGGAATATACTGCATCACAAACAGGCACATAATCATAACGTCTGCTAGCATTAATCTTGAAGTTTCTTGGCGCTCTCTCTCTCCCTCTCCCTCTCCCTCTCTTTCTCTCTCTCTGGAAACTATATATAAAAACAACCACACACTCTGAAAAGTTACATGCAAAAAGTATATTCTCACAGACAGCTTATAAAATGTACTAATTAGAGAATGAGGTGTACAAAAAGTTTATGTTAAATAAAATTATGGGTAACAATGATTGCCAATTATTTTAGTTGCCTTTTTTTCTAGAAAAAATACACTGAACACATAGATTGTACACACTAATCATTAAAGCTGTACTGATTCAGGCCAGATTTACACAGCTCCCATAATTCAATTCAATAAGTTGGAGTCCAAGCTACAAATATTTGTCAACACCATACAATTGTTGAGGAGCAATTGTAACACCAGCTCTGTAAGGAAACCATTTTTGTGTGTGGGGGGGAAGACTATTTTGTGCAAAGGAGGATGGAACCTATTTATGCTACCCATGGTTTTTCCATTATTGTAGACCAAGATAAGTTATACTCTAGTCTATCATGTTGTGGCTTGAACAGACCCTCTAGTGCAGGCATGTCAAACTCATGATGTCACATGACGTCACGCAACGTATCGGGCTGGTTTTGCCATTGCTGGCAATGGGGTGGTGCTGCTTCCAGGTGATGCGTCCAGCCTGCAGGCTGGCAGTTTGACACCCCTGCTCTAATATTTCTGATTAGAACTGACTGGTGGAATTAGAGTTACACTTTTTGAAGTTGATGACTTATAATGTAAATCCTGTGAACTTCTACATGCTGCTCTACAGTACAGCTTCCAACTATTTTGGTAGTCTTCCCAAAAAGTTAAATAGATTCATACTAAGCTGCAGGAACTTTGCATATGAGCACTTAAAATCATCTATTCATCTCTCTCAGTCTACTCTGCTACATTTCAGACTGAAGTCTATTTGTTTGAAGTCCTGTTTAGTTTAGTAAGAAAGTCCTATATGCTGGGACCGTTTGGTGCTGTGGCTAAGGTATCAGGCTACAAACTAGGACACCATGAGTTTGGTACAAAACCAGCTGGGTAACCTAGGGCCAGTGGTGGGATTCAGCCAGTTTGTACCAGTCAATGCATTTGAATCATCAAATAATTTTTCCTCTGCTTTTGTGTATATTGTTTGGAATAAGAAAGACCATTTGGTTAAAGTATTTTTGGAAGAACGAACCCATTAATATTCATTAAACAGCCTCCCTCCTTCTCCAATTCCCTCAGTTCTTCTAACAGCTCTATCTTCCATTAAATCAGTTCTTCCTTTTCCTCAAATGTGTTTTGAATTCTTGATTGGTAAGATTTCCGATATTATTGCTCCGTCTTCTACTTCTTCAATTGTCTTAATCTGTCGGTTAGTTCCTTCCTTTAGGTCCTCCATCTTTGGATCTGCTTACTCAAGTTTTCTTCTATTTTCTGAATTGCTAATTCCTTCTTTGTAGTCATGTTCTGGGTTTGTAAATTTAGATTAGAAAATTGTTCTTTTATCGCCTTTGTGTTATTTCTTGTCTCATCATGAGCTAAATCAATAGTCTCTTATATTGATTTCGACATGGAGAGAATTACTTTCTGATCTTCATCCATATTTTCTTGGTGGTATATCAAACTTAAGACTTTGGGGACAGGTGTTAGAGATGGTTTTTTACCATTTAAAGCTGAGTATGAGACTTCCATTTCAATTTTTGTAGGTGGTCTTCCGGTTTGATGTCACGGGTGCAGGAAGATGGGGCTCCGACTTTCTTGTTCAATTTTGCCCCGCTGGGGACCCTGGAAAAGGTCGAAAGTTGCCCCATAGAGGTGACAAGCAAGGAGGGGATCCTCATTGATCACGGGAGAGCGGCGTCCCTTTGGTTTGATCTGAGGAAGCCCTCCAAACTGGCGGGGAAAGACTGGCTACATTTGTGTAGCCAGTCAGAAGCTGCTGACAATGGAAGATATAAGCACTAACACGCAACCTTTCAGCAACGTGGATGAAACTGGGTGAGACTCTATCCTCTCTATATGACTTTAAGACTTCTTCCTGAAAAAATTGCCCAAAGCACTCTCCCCGATTAGAGAGGGAAGGGAAATTTCCATCCCATTCCCCTACGAAAAGAAAAGCAGCGAACTAATTACTTGGGGGAAACAGAAAATTACAAGATTAATCTGGAATTAATACACATATATGGCTTTGAAATTTGGGACTAAAAGTGCCTTTAAGACTTTTTTTAAACAAGAGATTTGAAAAGCTTGTAATGTAAGTTTGGATTTAAAAAGGCAAACCACTTCTGAAAAACCTTGCCAAGAAAACTGCATGTATTTAATCAGGCAGTCTTCAAGAATATCTACAATTGAGCACGAGAGATAGAGACAGAGGGAAAAAAATCTTATATGCTAGATGTTGATGGATGCATCATCCTTGTCTGTCAAGTTGTTTCCTACCTAGAGAAGAATAGAGCAGGATCACCGTTGTCCTGCATTCCATTTCTATTCTTTTATTACTATGTACATGAGAGATTGAATAAATAACCAAAGACTATTCGCTTTGGGGCTCTGTGTAAATTACCCACAATATAGTTTTCAGTGATTCTGGAAAATTCTGTGCTTTTTGATTTATAGATAGATAATATAGATTGTTTTTATTAAATCCTTTACCCTCTTGCTTGTGGTTTATCTTTCTCTCTCTCTCTCCCCTTTTAATAAATGCCACCCTATAGTTTTTTATTGGCCTGGGAACTTGCTTTGGTCTGAATGTAGAGATTGACTTGCAGTGTGAGGGGCCCAAACTGAACTGGAAATTACACGCAAGATTTGTACAACTCTAATATGTTTTCATAGAATTAAGCCCTGATGAGTTCAATGAAGCTCCCCTCTCAGGTAAATGCACATTGGATTTAAGATGGGATAGACAAAGCTCCATGTCTCTTTCTCAGGAAATCCTTTAACTGGATCAAAAGAAGTGAGGTTAGGGTGTTGGCAAACTTATAAAGAAGTTATAATCGTAGCCTGTTTGACGTTCCCCAGTCTTCTGGCTCATGCAAACTCTTCCTGGTGAGTGAACTGTTTCTTCCTGTTCCTCTTGGATCTTTATTTAGTACTATGCTGGAGCTGCTTTGGAGAGTGAAGAAGGAAGCAAAAGATGGCATTAGGGAAGATTTGCTTAATGCTTCCTGGGTGCCTATAAGCCTGATTGTACCCCTCTGGCTGTTTAAATATTTATCTCTTTTACCCCGACCTGGAGCCCCAAACCTTAACAATTGAAGCAGCAACAGTCTCCCAACCAACTTTGAAGGATCCAGGAACTTTTAGAAAATAGGTGTTCTGTGTTTGACAGGATCTCTGGGAAATGAATTACTGCATGTAGGGTGAGTTAATTGCCTATGATAGCTGGAGGGGAACAACTCTTCTAGACTCCTGGGCAAATGAGACCGTTCCTAATCCCCACCTCTTGTCACCCTTAATTTAGTTGTCCTTATGAAAGATTGATTTAAAGCATTTTCTGCAAAGACATTTCCCTGAAAGGTCTGAGGTTTATTCTAAGTAAATGCAATTGAAGATCAAAGAACAGATCATCTCAATTTAATTGTGGCTCTGCTTGACCTATCGCAAGTACATTGATGTCAGTGCTTTGGATTTCAATGACTTAGCCCACTCCTGATGGTGGGGCTTGGGGACCAAATTTGGGTATCTGTATTTAGCAGTGGTCTTTGCAGAGCAGGCTGAACTTTTCTCTCTCTTCTGCACATACTGTTTTGAAAATAAATGAATAGAGAAGAGCACATTTTAATTGAGGTAACCTTTAAAAGAAATCTCTATGGGCAAGAGCAGAGCTTTGAATATGGCAACGTACTTATTGCTTGCACCCCACACAGGGAACCTGAAATCATTGTGAATCTGTCTGTTGGGATTCTTTGTCATTTCCCCATCATGTGTTGGAGCTGAAGTGAAATAATGATGGGAATTACAAATACATTATGCCTTGTTTGGATTGATTAGGGGGCTAAAAGCACTTTTCAACTTTCTCTAGGAAAAAGTATATTGCCTCGTTTTCTGTAGACTACTATTCATCAAAACTAGTGAGGCAAATAAAAGTCAAATAAATATTAAGCATGCCTTTCCCAATGCTTGTAATAGAGTTATTAAAAAAGAAACCATCAGGACAATTATATTAAGCAAAAGGCATCTGAAAGCAAGGAGTTTGTTAGCTTTAGTGCCATACAAACCAGTCTGGTAAACTTTATGAATATTGGAAAGGAAACTTGTAACAGTTAAGGAAAAAGAAGCCCTTTCTAGAGTTTGAAGGGGCTGTTTTCTGATAAGAAGTTCAAGGATTGTGGCTGTAATTACTTTGATGTGTGACTATGTATTTTGAGTGAGATGGATCTCTGTTTAATGGGGAGAAAAGCCACAATCAAAAAGAGATTAATTAAGCACAAAAACATATAGGAACATAAAATAATCAATGTTCCTGTATATAGTTCTAAAAGAGATCTTGAAAATAACAAAATAACAGAATAATAAGAGAGTTGGAAGGGACATTGGAGGTCTTCTAGTCCAACCTCCTGCTCAAGTAGGAAACCCCATAACATTTCAGACAAATGGTTGTCAAATCTCTTCTTAAAAGCCTCCAGTGTTGGAGTAGACACAACTTCTGGAGGCAAATCATTCCACTGATTAATTGTTCTCACTCTCAGGGAATTTCTCCTTAGTTCTAGGTTGCTTCTCTCTTTGTTAGTTTCCATCCATTGCTTCCTTTCCTGCCTTCAGGTGCTTTGGAGAATAGATTGACCCCCTCTTCCTTGGGGCAACCCCTTAGATATTGGAACACTGCTATTATGTCACCTCTAGTCTTCCTTTTCATTTTAAAACTTCTATATTGTTATTTAATGTCCTTCTTGTCTTCTATTTCTACAGTGGCCTACCAAATGCCTATAATAAGCATACAAATAGGACATTACTACAATTGCACAGTCTCATTCATATTCTCTAGGACCTAGCGTCAAAACCACTATTAATGTTGATAGTACTATCTTCTTGTTCAATATAGTAGTCATCATTGTATCTTGTGGTGGCAATTTTTTTAGTTTAATTATGCCTTGCAGCAAGAAATGACCATTTGTATTCCTCACTAAGTGCAAATGCCCCTGTATCAATGCATATTTTTAAAAATTGCTATTCTGCCCAGCAGCTAGCTCAACAATCTCCCAGGTATATTCCTGCAAAATCAGAGCAAGGAGCAGCAAACATAGCTGTTGATGTTTTTGGAGGACTAATGTTAATTCCAATTTCAAA
Source organism: Crotalus tigris (assembly GCF_016545835.1). Lineage (NCBI taxonomy): Eukaryota > Metazoa > Chordata > Lepidosauria > Squamata > Viperidae > Crotalus > Crotalus tigris. The sequence goes on from NW_024096599.1 coordinate 4,043,978, forward strand.
GCAAAATTCAGCTGAAGAGGAAAAGTTTAAGTTCCATCTTGTTTATACTAAAATTTTGGTAGCCTTCCCAAATGATGCTCAGTTCAGTTTCATAAGTCAGCACATTAAATAACAATATAGAAGATGTTTTAAAATGGAGGAAATATTTAACTTTCTAAAATAATCAAGCAACTAGGAAGCTTGGGCAGGGAAGAATGTTCTATGGCTCAAAACATATCTCTGAAAGAAAAGCATTCCAGCTTAACTGAGTGACAGATGAATTAAATATACTAGTTGCTATTTTTCATATATTGGGAATACCAAAGGGTTTTATAAGAAGCACATATATGTACATCCATATCACTTATTCATATTGAAATGCCTTTCTGTCAGATTTTATACAAATTGGTAAAATTGTCACTAATGTCAAAAATCATATTAGAAGTCCCATTTATCTGAGGGTTTTTTAAAGGACAGTGTTCATATTCCTATTCAGCCATGAAATTCACTAGGTGACTTTAGACTGTTTGTTTATTGGAGGATAAATGAAAGGAGCATGTAGGTGCTTTCAAGGCTTAAAGGAAAGATAAAAATTTAATAAATGGCTGACATATTTGTCCAAATCTGCAACCTTACTAAGCTGGATTCTTGGATTTGATAGCAAAGTGGAAAAACAGCAGCTTGAAGCAGAAGCTTCACTTTCCTAATCCACAGATTCGACCAATTACCAGTCAGTATACTGCTCTGTAAAAAAATACTGACTCTGATGGATATCAATAAGTGATGATGGCAAGGTTCATGAATAATTTCTTAATCCTGTGTCATCTACAGAAAGCATATTGAAAGGACTCTTGTAAGTAGCTGCTTTTATGGAGTGCAAAAAGTCTTTTGATTGAGCAAAATCGTGTATTGGTTTGGGAGAAAAACTGGTATGTCTTTTCTAAAGTTTACTGTTGCTTTAACATTCAATGATGATGTCAACTATAACTTTCTGATGAGAAAAAAATCTTCACTTTTGCTAGTGTAACTTGAAGATTATGCCCCTTAGAAATCATCTCCTATCTTCTATCACAGAGGTCCCCAACCCCGGGTCCATGGACCAGTATTGGTCCATGGCCCGTTGGTAACAGAGCTACACAAGCAGTAAGCAAGCACATGAAGCTCATTTGTGCAAGCAGTGGGCATGCACACAAAACCATCCTATCTCCCCTGCTGCCACTGCTCCTGCCTCTACCATCACTGTCAGTCCATGGAGCTGGAAAGGGTGGGGACCACTGTTCTTTCTTTCATGGTAACGGATATTTGATGAGGCACTCTCATTTTTTTAAAGGCTGTTAGAAACAGACTTTCAACATTTCATGGACTGCCTGTACAATAGATATTGTGCAACCATAAACAAGTAAGTTATAAAGTTTTTGCCTGATTTCATAATTTACCTCAGAAATGATGGAGTGGTCAATCTGAGGTTTTGAAAAAGTGTGTTTCACAATCTAAACAGCCCTCCTGTCAATCAAAACTCCTCTAGTTAGTCTTTTCAAAGATTAAGACTTACGTTTCTGCCCCGCCATATATTTAGTGTATGCTGTAAGGCAACTAGGAGGAATCAGTAATTGGGTCATTCGGGAGATGTCAGGAGGGGAAAACAAATGTTTTACTAACATATTCTCTATTCAGTCTTTAAAGAAGAAAATTGCCACTCAATTCTGCTCATAAGGTCAAAGTATTGCCTAAACAAAGTTATGGTTCTCATGACTAGTACATATTCCAAAAATATAGGTAAGGAACAATAGCACATTGTAATGATATGTGGGAATGTCTTTAGGAGATAGGATAAAGAGATGCTGCCTAGGGAAGACTCAAATCAGAGACAGCATAACTGAATATCTATGGAGATTCTCAATCATTGCAGTGCTTTTCCAAAGGCAACTGGACTTTGTTAGTTATTTCCTTGAAAATGTCTTACTTCTCATACAAGAAGCTTCTTCAGTTCAGAACCAAGACAGTCCAGTTACTTTTTGGAAAAAGCATCTTTGGGACTACAACTGAATAATGGGCAAAACAACAAGCTCAGAAGGGACCCTCTCTAGTTTGTCAGGCTACAAATTACAGGAAATTTGTACCTTCAGGCTTGCAAGATTGTGATAATGTAGCCTTACAATAAAGTAGAATTAGCTCATCTGGTCATGTTTCTTGTCTGGTCTGCCTGGTAAGGCTGACACCCCTTAAATAATTTATGTTGCTGTGGATTTTCATTTTGGAAATTAGCTTTCATTTATACAGATTAATCTCACAAATACAATACACTTTAAAAGTATTATTTTGCTTATGACTGAGCACGGTCAATTGTGTTTGATTTGTAAAGGGGCATAAATGGCAAACTTTAGAGGCTAACAGAAGTCAGGAGAGGAACAATTATGCCATGCAATGGCATTCTCCTGGGTTTTATAGCAAAACAAAAATGATAGAGTGATTGATGGTGCAATAGAAATTGTGTCATTTTCTATCCGAAATGATGATGTCATTGGGAGGTTACCTTCTGAGACATACACTTTGTCTGTGTACTGACCCTGGGGAGAACATTTGAAACCATGACTGGCCATGAGGAATACACTTTTGATCTGTCCCTATTTTAATTTTTCAATACATAAACATAAATGATTCAATACATAGATGATTCTTTCTTTTTTAAAGTCATATGTGTTTTTATAAGGCTGTAAACTAAATGAAAGACTTGGGCTGTATGTTTTCTTCTCCTGTGAAGCTTTGGGAAAATAAATATTAACCAATGAAGTTTGTAGCATCCATTCAACCAGCCACTTTGCAAAGTTAAAATTGACCATCTAATCATATTCTAAAGATGTAGTTCTGTTTAATTTATTAACATGGTGCATTTTTATTATAATCTGTTTGCTAGTCAGACTGATCACTTGTCTGGTAGTAAAAGTCCTAATTGACAATCTATGAATATCATTTGCCAATCTATGAATATCATTTTTTATTTGTTGCTTTTAAAATAATAACAGAAGAGAGCAGAAAAAACAAAAGGAACAAAGTACAAAAATACATACTTTATAAAAAAAGAGTACACAATAAGGGCTTAAAAATAAGTGAAAAAATACATCAGAAAAAGAAAATAATTTTTTTAAAAAAAATAAAATATAGATTATATTGGTGTTACAACAGTAAGCAGTTACAATTCTACATATAATTATCTAATACAAAGATTATGCATGTGTATAATTTATTTATTTATAAATGATATAATTATAATGCCTTTTCTGCTTGCAGATAGCAAGTGGAATCATATCTTGAGTCTATTGTGTAAAATGAGCTATTATATTTGTCTTTCCAATATTTCATTATCTTTTTTTGCTATAGTAAGGACACTGCGAATCCATTTACAGTACATTCTCCAGTTGTCAAATTCCATGTATTAGATATATAATTCAAGAGAACATTATCTACTGAAAATTTTAGCTTTTAGCATAATCACACTTTCTCCCCAAACTTAATAAATATATGACATTGGAAAAATATGCATTTTAAAGAAGTATTGTCCTTATTACCTCTCCAACAAAATTATCTCCTTTTTCTATATGAATGTAATGGTGTTCAATAAATTTTAAATATTATTTTTGTTCCATAAGTTGTAATTTGAGGTCCATTGACACTCTTTTTGTCTGGCACACAAAAATGGAAGAAAGAGCTTAACAATATCTGCTATAATAAAACTTGACAAAGAGCAACACTGCACACTTCAAAACACTTGCTACTGAATATGTTGCACTGGGCAGATTATTATTATTTTTTTTAAAAAATCCAAACTTGGAAATATTTAACGTTTTTTTTAAGTGGTGCATAAGAAAAGGCAAATTTCCCCATTTGTGCTGATTATTGGCAGATATGTAGATGCAGCTGTATGTGATAATATTCTTTGCAAGGACATTGCTTAGTGTATAGTACTAAAATATATGAGTGGCATGGCCCTGCCTTATAAATAAGTTTTGGATGAGAAAAGAGAACAATGAAAGCCTACAACATATACATTGAAAAATCAAGTCCAGTAGGAGTTGTGAGAGAAAAATGTTTAATACAGATGTCCATACCCCTTCTGTAATTACTTGAGTCCTATTAAACTGTTGGAAATTTTATTTAATACAACATGCAAATCTTTATCTTTGAGCTGGACTAGAACCTGTGACTTTCTTATTTTCTTGATTTGCTGGATTTCTGAATATATTTTAACAATATGTAATTAACAAGAGAATATATTTTTTCATTATAATTTTGGCGTAATTATAGTTACTTTAATCATTGGAAATATAATAGAGCAATTCTAATTGCATTTTCAGATAAGTTAATACTATGAAAGATTAGTTAAGAAATAAGATAGAATCACAATATTATAAATGTAATGAATATCTTAATACTATATTTGTATTGTACTGTAGAGTAATTTATGATCATTATAAAGCTAAGAGATATGTCAGTCATGCTGCTTTAAATTGCTGAAGTTTTGGATACAATATAGAATTAGAGAAATGGCAAAATCTTTGGGAAAGAAATATAAATTGACAATGGCAATTTCATATAAAGAAAACTTATATAAAATGTTTTATAGATGGCATCTTCCACCTGTCAGATTAACAAAAATGTTTAAAAATATGTCTAGTAAATGTTGGAAATATAATCAAAATCCTGGTACATATTATCACTTGTGGTGGACGTGTGTTAAAGCAAAATAAAATTTGGACATATTTGGTTAGAAAAGATGTTAGGGAAATACATAGACTTTAAACCTGAACTTTTTTTTAACAAAATTTTATTAAATTTATATAGCTAAGGAAAAATAGGAAGAATATGGTAAAGGGAAGGGTAAAAGGAAAGGGGGAGGGGAAGGAAATAAGGAATTAGGGTAAAATAAGGATAGGTACAATCACATATTTCAACAAACAAGCAACCGTCCGGTTCATAATAATGAGTAAGTATCATATTCAACCATTTTTAACAAAGCTTAAACTGTAACATATTAAAAATAATTAGTAAACAAATACGTTGATCTATTAAGTAAACACTACTAATAAAATCATAAAAAAATAAATAAAAAAATTCTAACAATCAAAAGTAACAAATGAAAATCAGTAAATCAGGAAAAGTAATCATATCATCAAAATGTTAGTTAGAACTCGATTAAAGATCAATCATCTATTCTAAAATATTAAATCCTTCAAGTTCTAATGTGTCTCTAACCATTGATAAAATTTTTCCCAAGTTCTAAAATAAATTGAATCATCCTTTTCTTTCATTTCTAATGTTAGTCTATCCATTTCTGCACACTCTAGAATTTTGGTAATAATAATCTGGTCAGATGGTAGATTCTCATTTTTCCAAAATTGGGCAAATACTATCCTTGCAGCAGTTAAAACATGCAATATCAAGTAGTCATTCTCTTTACCATAATTAGGTCTTAATATTCCTAACAAAAACAATTCTGGTTTAAATTCTATTTGTAGTTTCATCATCTTTTCCAACCATCTATGAATCTTAGACCAATATTTCTTAGCGATAGGGCATGTCCACCAGGCATGGTAATAAGTGCCTGGCTGTTGTTTACATTTCCAGCAAATATCCGAACCATTTTTAAACATTTTCGCTAAGCGAACTGGTGTCATATGCCATCTATAGAACATCTTATATAAGTTTTCTTTATATGCTATCGCTTTTGTAAGCTTAATGTTTTTATCCCAAAGTTTTTGCCAGTCTTCCAAATCTATAGAATATCCAAAGTTATTTGCCCATACTATCATTGTTTCTTTCACTTGTTCTTCTTCCATCTTCCAGTTTAGAAGAAATTTATAGAGTTTTCTAATCAAATTCTCATCTGTTTTTAACAAAATTTTATCCAATGGGGTCTGTTCTTTGTAAAAACCTGTCGATTTTATATCTTTTTCGTATCTTGTTTGAATTTGCAAGTAGGACTACCATGTCAAATTAATACCTTGTAGTTGTAAAGTTTGCCTGTCCTTAAATTTTCCCTCTTTATCTAAAATGAACTAACCAGTTTGTCATAAACCTGAACTTTTTTATTAGGTGTAATTCCAGAAAAAAACGATAAACAAAGTGTATATTTAACATTACATGTATTATCAGCAGCAAGGATTTTATTTGCTCAGCACTGAAAAAATGAAAAAAAAAACACCATTGGATGAAGAGATAATCAAGAAAATACTGGACTGTGCTTAAATGGATAGACTTACATTGAGAGTCAAAGAAAAATAAGATACAGAATATTTTCAAACATGGAACTTATTTTATCAATGGCTGGAAAAATGGGATAGAGAGTAAGAACCTAACTTGTATTACTAAGCAAAATAAATCAATCCAGACAACACATTGTTCACTAAGCACTAATGAATTGTAATAATAGAAAATTAATAAAATACTATAACAAAATAAATTGCTGAAAAGAGTTCTTTCTAGAACATGGTTCAAAATTGATTGCACTTGGAAATTCAAACAGGAAACTGCACAATCCTGCCCACACACCCGAAGCAAAATGTAACACACAGAAGAACTGTACATGAAAAGTGGGTAGACATTGAGTTGATGTTGACTTTTTGACATTGCCTATGGAGGCATCTTATCTTTTTAACTGTTTGGAAAAATCCCTTATTTCTCATAGTATGCTGCAAATTCCAGCAAAGGAAAAGTTGCAATTTAAGTAGTATTGGAGAAAGAGAGATATATAATTATCATGGGAATGATTGTTTACTGGTGTAGAGGCACATATTGTGAATTATCCAACCCAACCCCAAATAAATCAAAGGTAATTTCCCAAGCTACACATGAAGTATCTGTATGCTGCACATAGGATGTTTTATTATTATTTTTTTAAAAAAGCATTAGTGTTTCTTTCATGATAATCACCTTTTAAATTGTGTGAAATACTGTTGGCTTTTCCCTAGAGCTGATATTCTTAGCAAGAGAAGAGAAGAGAAAGCAATCCACACATCTAATTTATGTAATCCTGTTTTTTTTAAAGATTTAGTTTCCAATTTCAATTCATTATTAACAGTAATGTTTAATAGCCATTTAGCAGTTTCCTGCCCAGTGTTTAGGACCGTGTTTCCCAAAATAAGACACTATTTTATTTTATTTTATTTGCCTTTTTTGTCTTATTTTTTGCAGGTATCTTTTCCACTCACCTTTCCACTGTGGCACCGACAGCCCCACCTAGCTGGTCCACTTCTGCGGCCTAAGGAGCAGCTTCATTCTGCAGCTCAGAGACTTTTCTGGAAGGCCTGTGCAGCTGAGAACTGAGCTATGGATTGAATCCATAGCTCGGTTCTTGGCTACACAGGCCTTCTGGAAAGGCCTCTGACTGTAAAATGCAGTCAGAGCTCCATTCTCAGCTGCAGAAAGAAGCTGCTCCTTATGCCACAGAAGAAGTGGGCCAGCAAGGAAAGTGTCGATCCATGGGAGGCCTGGCTGCAATGGTAAGTTTCACGCCCCCAGCTTGATTTTTAGGCATGCGCCTCACCCCAAAACTAGGGCTTATTTTTGGGGTAGGGCTTATATTAGGCCCACCCCAAAAATCAAACAAGGACTTATTTTAGGGGTAGGTTTTACTTTTGGGGAAACATGGGAATAGAAAAATAACTGTTCCTTTTCTTGTAAATCTTGACAAATTGACTAAGTTTGCTACCCTAAGTTCACTTATCTTAGAGAGGAAGCCAGATAAATTCATTGGGACTGATTTTTGGGTCAAAGAAATGCAATGCCAGAATGTAATTCTTTATGTGCTTACTGCACTTAAAAGCGAGAGTCCGTTAAGTGTAATTGAGAGCAAGCTTGATTGCACTTAATAGGACTTTCTGCCATGTAAAAGCCATAGAATGTCATGGCAATTTGGGAATAGTATTTCAAAGGAGAAGCTCAAAGAAAATGGAACAATTGTAGTACAACTTAAAATGAGTTGTAGTTTGTTTTAAAGAACAGAGGCCTGAGGTTTCCTTTTTAAAAAATATTTTATTAGAATTTTACAGTACCATAGAAATACAAAAATGAAAAGAAAAAAGGGTATTAGAAAAAAGAAATGAAAAAAAAGAGAAAATATCAAATTTTGACTTAGGTCATTCTTTCTATTGAATAATTGCCATCTTACTTTTTTCCTGCCCTCTATTAATTCCCATATCCATAAATCATTAGTTCTGACTTTTCTTTTTTCATATATACTGCACATAAGGCTTCTGATATATTTTTTTTAAAAAAGTCTTATTGGGTTTTTCCCTGACCAAACTGATCAGCTTTGCCATTTCCCCAAGCTCTATCAATTTGATAATCAATCTACTGTGGGTATTTCAATCAATCTACTGTGGGTAGTTACCATATATGTGGTAGTTACCATATATTTGTGGTTACCATATATCTTTTTGTCAATCTTGTCAAAACTGACTCAAAGGGGCAAAATAAATAAACAAATAAAAATAATTACATAGAAAAAGTAGGCATTTTGTTTGCTTTTTAACTGGCAGTACTTTTTAATGACTGATTGATACATTTGTATTTTGGAGACAATCTACATTTGTTAATTTATTTCATTTGTCTTATACCAACATAAAAACAAACAATATCTTCTTAATTTCCCACAAGATATGTAACATTAAATTATTAGATTGGTACTGAACTGTCTTTGTCAATTAGAGCATAGATAATAACTAATTCATGGCCTATTTTTTGTGTTTAAAACAAATTCTTGCAATAAATTAGCTGAAGGAATTTTTATTCAAGTTGTCTTATATTCTTGATACTTGCGGTTCTTATTCTCTTTTAAGTGTGCTATTTGCAAGGCGTATTATTTATATTTTAATTTCCTAATTTGGTGTCCTTAAATGTGTTGGATTTTGTAGCTGAAAACCATAGGAGGTGGGGCCTATGGAAGCTGAATTTAATACACTTAAGGCCATCAAAATGGAAAAGTCTGTCTGAAAAGATTTGTATCTGAGTAATATGCTGTGAGATTCTTTTATTAAAGTTTAAGGTAAATATATTTCAGAATTCCTAATCAGGATAGCTGTTGGAAATATTGACTGACTATTTTGCGAGTTATCTATCTAAGTGGTTGCATAATCAAACAAATTCAGAGGGACACAGGTTAAGCAATAACCTACCCAGAGACCTTTTAGTGTGAAAGTTACAAACTCAGACATTGTTGCTTTCATATTGAACAAGCTGTATTCAATTTTATAAAGGGAAATCAGTCTCTTTCTGCAAAATGTAATTACCATAGAGCTATCTTCAAAAAAAAGGGTAGATTCTTCTTTGAGATGCTTTCACTATTGCGTTGAAATTCCTCTATGAAAACAGTCTGATAGAACATCACCCCTGACTGCAGCATTTTAAGTTAAAAGAAAGCAAGCGAGTAGATTTTAATTTTGTTCTCAAGTAATTTAGTTTGATTGACAGACCCCCTGGTTGGAAGGAAGAAGAGGGATTAGTTGCTTGCATATGTCAGTGTCTGTGTATGCAATTCTCAAGGCCAACTCACTTCTGCCTTAGAAGGTATCCTAAATTTTTGAAGACTGTTGGCATATATAACAATGATTGGGAATGGACAAATTTTGACTGAACAAATTTTGTCCTTCCAATGTTCAGCTCCATGGCAACATATTTTCAATTATCTAGCTGTAACTTCAAGGTTATGACTCTTCCAACTACCATCTTTCCATGTCCTTCCAAATGTCTCTATAGGAAAACCTAAATATTGATTTAGGAGTGAGAAGCTATGTCAGTGGTGGCGAACCTTTTAGAGACTGAGTGCCCAAACTGCAACCAAAAACCCACTTATGTATCGTCGGGTGCCGATTGGGTGTGGCCCATTGGGTGGGTGTTGCCAATTGGGTGGGCATGGCCCAAATGGTGGGCATGGCTGTGGTGGTAATGGCAGACTGGATGGGACTAAAAAGTTCAATCAATCAATTCCAACTTTGCGAGATCTTTTTTTTCCCGCAAGAAGTTAAAATTGATTGATTGATTTAACCTTTTTTTTACACATGGTGGTGAAGGCCTAAAGCAAAAAGGTTTTATAAAACCCAGCTGAAGGCCTAGGACTGGGGCGACAGCGCGCGTGCCCACAAAGAGGGCTCTGCATGCCACCTGTGGCATTCGTGCCATAGGTTCGCCACCACGGAGCTATGTTATACCCAGTTCAACTTGCTGGCTAATAAAGGTAATTGGAAGAGGGAGAAATGTTAATTGGAAATATATGCATGCAGGTCCCACTAAGCATAATAGAAGCTAAACTTAAGAGAAAGTTTTTTTTCACAAATAAACTTTTATCTAAAGTTAAGCCTTTTGATTCCATGATTTTATTGAATCTTTCCATGGTCCTCAGAAAGCTCTAAGTGCTTTGAAAAGAAGCTTCTAATGTGTCAAAGGGGAACTGATACTGCCTTTTGCTCCTGTCAAGAAGTAAAGAACAAGTAGATAATAATAATTAGCTTTAAATTGCTCAGGGTTTGCATTCTGGACTTACTTCTCTTCTTAAAAAAACAGTTTTGGTGATTTAAACTTGAAATTAATGAGTATAATAATATATCAGAGTACAGAGATATAATCACTTTTGCACTGAAATTTAACTTACATTATTGTAAAATTATACTTTAATTTGCTTATTCTAAAATAGTGTCTTCCTGGAATTATTGAGAATATATCTTAACAAAACTGAAAAATGCGGAGGACTTTGGAGGATTATGTAATCTAACCAAACCCCAATAGTCATATGTCTGGCATCCAAGGGCAGAATTAAAAAAAAAAATCAATATGGTAACTGTAGTCACTTAATTAAATCTCCACCCGTTTTTCCATGCAACATTCCCTATTTATGCAGATTTTTGGCGTATGGTAAAGGGCTCAATCATATGCTGATATATGCATGTAGACTTGCTCCTTGTACATTCAGTCACAACATATCAACAAGAATAAGGCTTGCCTGTATAGTTTTCTTATTTGTCCTACATAATACAACATATGTTGTATCAGCAATTGGTATCAGCAATGTAATCATCAATGCCTTTTTTGTACCATTTTCAGCTTTCTAAAGAAGAAGATTGTGTAATATTGAGCTGACAATGTGTTTTCAGCCCTGTGGGAATCTTCAGGATATTGCTGAATTACAATTTCCAAGATCCCTCAGCATTCAAAATCTTGATTCTCCCCCCCCCCACCTCTGATATTAACAAGCAATCCAAGTGGCAAATATCCAGATTTATTAGTCCTTGGATATCAAAATTGAAATGCTAAAAAAAGAAGCAGGTGTTCTTTCAAGTAAAACAAAAAAGATACTCCATCTTAGTTTTCTTAATATTTGTTCCTTAATAGAAGGAAATAGCCAGGCAAAGAAAAAAGATGTCTCTGTCTCTCGCTCTCTTGCTCTCTAAAATAGATGGCTATGAAGAATCCAGATTGGATTTACTAATCAGGTATCTGAACAATCTTGCCCTCAAGCAAAGAAATACAATTTGAACTAAACACTCAGGTGCTGATCAATTAATTACATTCATGGAAGATCTAGTGATACTTCACATCACATAAGGCTGCCTGACAGGAATTAGAACATGTCTTTAAAGCACTTAATATGACACTCAGAGTGATGAGCAAGAGCACCTGGATGAAAAATATGGCACAGGATAAAAACTTTTGTCTAATGTCAGTGAACTAATCACTTTGACATGCCTGCTCTGAAATCTCCTTTGGTAATGAAGATGTAGATAACTTTCCCATCTCCCTTTTTGCCTTTTTTATAAAGAGATGGAAATGGCATTTCAGTTCTGGTTTGTATTCATGAAATTAATTATTACAAATGACAATGGAATATTTTCTGTAAAGCACCATCTTGCTGAGGGATATGTGGATTGTGTTCTGGATGGGATGGATCAACCAAAGTATTTTGCAAACCTTGAAAATGGAAATTCAAAATGATTTAAAAGCTATATGTTAAAATTGATTTCACACTGAAATTGTAAGATCTTAAAGGAACAGTATAGTGGTTACACTAAAAGTCAATAGAAAATTAATTCCAAAGTTACTCTGTCAATTGGCTGCAAGCAGATTTGGAGGTAAAATAGAATGTAAGAATTGCAATAGTAGAAAAGGGGACACAGGCTGACTAGTGAAAATGTGACATCCAAGTCTAAGTCACCTTAAGAAGGAAGAGAGGGAATAATTCATTCTGAGGGTTTGGTGTTAGGGAGATTTTAAATAATTTTCAACCACAGGAGGTCATAGAATGCCTTATAGTTGGAGACAGGTTCCAGCACACCTAGCTAGTTCTTTAAAAAAACCTGAGAAGAATCTGTAATTTCAATTGAAAAAAAGAGGTGGTTGTTCCTGTATCTTGGCAGTATTATTCCAGGGAATTATATTACAGGAACAAAAGATATATGTCCTACTTAAGTATTTAGGTGTGCCATATATGAGTTGCATAGTTCCAGATAACTACTAGATTGGAGGAAAGAGATACAGGAACAGGATACAGGAATTCTTAAGCCCAGTGGTGGGATTCAGCCAGTTTGCACCACTTCAGTAGAACTGGTAGCTATTTTTTGTTGTCCAGGTCCATAATGGACTTACAGAAGCAGCATCCACACAGAGAACCAGTTATTCACATATTTGAATCCCACTACTGGTTAAGCCCCCCCCCCAATCTAGACATTTTTTTAGTGATCCAGCCGAGATGTGGAGGGAAAAAAATAGGTTATTAATAAGTATTGATGTTTGGCTCCCATAGAAAATATATCAGATGGAGCTCCAATAGCAGAACATTTGGTTTCAGAACCTTCTTCCATGTCACCCTTCTGTGACAAATTATAATAGGGAAGAAAAAGAGTAGAGGAAGATCACATGTTTTTCTATTACCATTACAGTGTAAGAGTCCTGTGGGTATCTCCCCTCACCTTCTCAGTATTCCAAAATATTCCTTCTTCCTCCTGCTCAGTCATTCCCCCCAAACTCACAACCCTTCCCTCAGAAGACCTATCTCTAACTTGGTTGTCTGAAAAACCTTGTCTTAGGAAAAACTGGAATATAATTGGGCTGGGAAAAAAACAGTCTGATTAACAGATCGGAACAAAAAAGATTTCTATTTGTTTGTTTGTTTTTGCGTGCATCTAGTGGTCTTATGTTTTCTTGCAGTCCTAATATCAAATGCCCATTATTTCTCCCCTCATTCATTCCATGAAAGAGAAGAGCCAGAAGATGAAGGCATCAGCCAGCAATGAGTCAGCGTTCCATCTTCTACCCATGCTGCTGTCGCCAATGCCATAGCTCGCTCAGAAGCAAGAGGGGAATGAGGCAATCATCTCACTTATTCCTTCCTTCTTTCTGGGCCAGTCTTCTAGTATAATCATGTGCTGTTGGGCCCCGCTATTTGGGCTATCATGTCTGGGCTGCAAAAGTCTGACTGACAGGGTAGCAAAAAGATACAGAAAGTTATAATTCTTTCCTCTTGTCTTTCCTCTTTACTTTTTTTTCAGGCCAGATATGATTGCCCTACTACATGTGATCAGACAAGAAGTGGACAGCAAGAGAAAACCCTATACCTGTGGCCCCAAAGACAGTTGCTTCCTCTGCATTTGCTATGTTTGTGTCCATTGGTTTAAATAGTAACAATTAGATAGTAACAATTTGATTTTGGAGAAGAAATAAATGTCAAATTACACTGGGCATATCCTCAGGGCCAGGTTGCCCCCTTGCAAATACAGGTCACCAAGCATTTCTAGAAAGCAGGAAGAAATAATGCCATCATCTGTATGGGAACCCACTATGAAAGTGACCTCTGCCTACATTCCTGCCCTTCATTTAAAACAATGTCCTCCATATTTTGGCAGCTTTAGCATCTGTCCAACTGTCTGTTGAGGTTTAATTTCTTTCTAAACAAAACTCTGCAATTCAATTGGCTACTGGCCACCATGATAGGAATGCCTCTCTTGCATTTCCCCAGATCTGGGTCTCTGAATTCTGCCACTGAATGAATATTTCAATAGTACAGCGGTTGTATCATTTTCCTACCTTGTAGCAGCTCACCAATTCAATATCTGGCAAAAAAAGTGTTAACCTTTTTCTTTCCTTAAAATAACCACTCCTGGCTTTTTTTTTAAATTTAAAAATCACCTGTATACTAATGCTGGAGCTTTTTCTATTTCTATTTTTGGTTTTGGTTTGCTTTTTTCCCAACTCAAAAATAGCCCAAATGATTAACTACCATGAAGCCCTTGGGAACTGAAGTAAAACCCTTCTGCCTCTGAAGTGACAGCGAAAACAATGAAACAATGAATCAGTGGCTGTTAAAAATAAATGAACAGTGAAGTTGTAGCCCAGGGAAAGGGAAAAATAGTAAATACGTTTAAAAGTGAAACTGGTTTCAAATCAGTGACCCTTTGCATGTTAAGCAAATGTTTAACTACTATACCATTTGAAGAGTACTGAAATAGTAGTTTCAGTATAAATTAAGGAATCAAACCTGGGAAAATCCATAAAGGAATTTAAGGTGGATTGGAAGATGTTTTGAGCCAACAACCCAATGATATTGTCATGGTTCCAATATATGAGACCAAGCAAATCAGAACTCTGAAACTAGACGTTTCCTCAAAGAACATGTTTATTGGCTAAATAGTATCGGCACAGTCAAAAGTGAAACCAAGTCTGAAATTCCTTCTCAAGAGACACACTATTAAAAAGTAGAACTTTCCATCCATTGCTATGCAATCGACTAAGTTCTCCAATAGAATAGTTTGGCGGGCTTTCTAACCAAAAGGCTCGTGCTCCCTTTATCTAACTGACAGAAATTACCTTGGTTCCCATGGGACAATAAAATGTTTAGACTAGTAGAAATCATCCGCACCCCTCCCATTCTTGTGGCAACGTAGAACGAGCAAAATGACTGCAGCCAGGTTCGTTGTAGAGTTGACACATATCTCCAGTTCAAAATTAAAAAAAAAAAAGATAGTCCACGTAACCTGAATAGCTCCTGAGAAATAGACTGAGGTCAATTCATTTTAAGCTTGTAGAAATCACCTGAAAGTCACCAATTACAACCAAGAGTAAACAGCAAACAATGCGCTAGAAGAGTAAGTTAGCTAGCAACAGCTGGTGCTGAATATGGTATTGCTTGAACACTGTGAGTGCTGACAGTATTTCAATGTATAGTTTACTTTTCTGATGTGCAAGGTTTGTTTTTAACTTTTTGTCATAATTATTCTTTTTCTTGGACTCAAAAACAGTTCAAATTTTTTGCAGCTGTCCTGTCAATTCTTTTCTTCCTTTAGTCTTCAGATATTTTCACTGCATTTTCTTTAGATCCCTCTAGATCATAGCTGAGACTGCAATGTTTAATAATCATCATTTATTCTATATATTGCTGAGAATCTGTTTGAAAACTGTCTGTAGATTATTTCACAAGCAATAGGGAAATGCTACAGAATAAGCTCATTTTAATTCATCTGTAATCACTCTTTAAGTTTAGATGTTAGCTTCAAATAATGATATCTCTCCTGAATTTTGTGCACATTTGGTTTAAGTGTAACATCCACTCAATCTGTTTATACAGTTTTTTTAATGTGGCATCATAATTTCAATAATTTCATTCAACATATAAGTGAATAAGTAGTTATGAGAACTTTAAAAAAATGCAAACCAATATAAACTTTGTCTTGCGTGAGACGGTGTGTTATTTTGTAAGCAATAGTCTTATATACTGTATAAGACACATACACAAATACACACACACACACACACACACACACACACACACATTGTACTACACCATTTTGACTCAACTGTTCCAAATAGGAATAGATTTTTCTCCCAAACATGTTTCTGTGTAGGAATAATAATTTAACAATAATTAATAGATGCTACAATATTTGTTGTTGTTCCCTTCATTCTTTCTATTAAATGCTAAAGAAAAATGGAAAACATGAAACATAGAAGCGAATTTTCAGAGATATAACTAAATATTCTAACATTGACAAAGAACACATATCAATAATGTGTTGCAGCCATCCAGATATACATTTATTTATATTATATAATAATTCATTTAAGTTGGTCCAATTAATATTGATAGATTTCATATGCTAAAGTTTTGATGTATATATTTCTAGCTGGTCTTCTCCAACCGCCTTCCCTTCCAATGCACAAAAACTGTATATGAGTGCTGTCGTATATGACATATGCCTAAGAAATAGCACTATCAAAAAAATTCCAGCCACAAGAGCTGGAGTAAAAAGTCATAAACACACAAAAGATTAATTCACATTGTCATTTACCTTTCATCAGAAGTATAGTTGGGTCAAAGATGGTCAAAATTATTACCGTCTTTATGAACTTTATTAATGAAATATTCTAATATTCTAATATGTGTATCATCACAGAAATGGATACAATCATTTTTCGACTAGAGATTGACAAAAATATTTTATAGTTCATTCCTATGAATTTCTACAAAGAGATAGGTCCAATGAGTCCAATAGATTGCATTTCTAGATAAATGAATGTGAGATTTCTCTCATAATTAAAAATAATACAAAGAAATACATCATTGGCTATGATTTGCATTTATTTTAGCTGTTTGTTTAGAAAATTTTAATGGCACTCACAGCCTTAATGGTTCTGGATGGTTTATAAGGTACAATAAAAACATTCATAAAAAACACAGTGAAACATCACAGTTATAAACAAAAAAATGCAAAAAAAAATGCAAACAAGAAAACAAATGCCAAAGAGCATAAAATGCCTGTGGAAATAAATATGTTTTGAGCCTGCTTCAATCGTAATAATGGCAGACTTGCTTTACTCTAGTGACAATTCATTCCTTAAGATAGATAAGCCAAATTGATGGCTGGGGTGAAACACATCTTTGATAGGATCAATAAAAAATCCCAAGCTAATAATGTAAGAATATATGCAGTTAATTTATCCTATAAATGTGTGGTTTACAGGGCTAAATGTGATTTTTTAAAATCTATGATCAAAGGACTTTATAGTTGTTGGAAGGTTTTTTTGATCCTCTATAACCAAAAAAATATTCTGAATATTCACACCAAAATAATTATGGATCTACCTTGTCTCAACAGCTATGGTGGTCTGGGGAGCAGAGAGAATTCCATTCCAGCCAAATTTCTATGCTTCAATGCC
This sequence comes from Crotalus tigris, assembly GCF_016545835.1. NCBI lineage: Eukaryota > Metazoa > Chordata > Lepidosauria > Squamata > Viperidae > Crotalus > Crotalus tigris. The sequence goes on from NW_024096599.1 coordinate 4,061,150, forward strand.
AGATTTATTATACAGGTAAGTCCTAAGATGAGTAATTGCTGCAAAAATGTTATGACAATAGTGTCATCTTTTTCCTTGGCAAGCCACAGGGGGGAAGAAAATGAATTCTCATAAAATGTTAATGCTTCTAATTCTAATTCAGACTGTGTGTTGCTGAAGGAAATGTATGAAACTATTGAAAAGTTATCCTGCCTGCTCTTCCATCTTTATATTCCTTTGCCTGAATGCTTTGTCTGATAGTAATAATCTTTACATCTTTAAGATATTAACATTATTCTTTAATTTTTTTCTTTTTACTAAAACAGAATTGTGCCGCGGATCATACTGGGACTATTTATTCTCTTTCGCAGCATCCCTTTTTCTGATAGGGATAGAACTGCAACATAAAGATAGAACTGCAACATAAAGTTTTTAAGAAGTTGCACAAACAATTGATTAAGACAATTTGATTGAGTTGATACATCTAGTTAAATTTTCAGAGAGTTTAATTTAATGGTGTCATTTCTGATTTTATTTTGGGATGACAGTCATGGTCCATTGGTGCCCGCAAAGCAAATTTCATCTGCATTGTTTTCTATTATGGTTGCTTAATTTGATGGGAAATAAATTACTTTTGAAATGTTTTTCAAAGGAGAGTTACATGTTGGTGTATTATACTTAGGAAGTAGCTGTGATGAGGGGATGAATATATTTTATTTGCAATAATCTCTCTTGGTATCCAACCCCATGAGGAAGCAATTGGTGTCATGAACATGGCAAAGTGATAGAAAGATGTGTAATAGGAATGCATAACAACATCAGCTAAAAAAATTTCCTGAAACAAAAACTTACTCCCAAAGTAATTCTAGAAAAGCACCCTGAATAAGACCATAAAACAAAAGTTTGTTTCATGTGGGAAGAACAATGGAAGACAGATTTTGATGTTCCCCAACTGAAATGAAAATAGGAAACATTTGCACAAAGAATCAAAACATTATTAGAAAATTGGGATCTATATTGTCAGGTTGCCTGGAGGAACGTTGTCCATGGGGTCACGATGGGTCGGACACGACTTCGCAACTAACAACAACAACAACAAAAATTGTCAGGTTGCTCCATCTGTTTCCTGCTGAATCTAAACTGACTTTTAGACATTCTGAAATTTTCATTATCCCACATCACAATGGCACATTGGTAGATTCTAAGTTAGTAATATGCAATGCTTCTGATTTGGTTCAAAATAAATGCTTCAGAATATGCAGGCGCACAAATGACACAGGTCTGCAGCACACAGGTTTGCAGTAATAAAGCAGGCATACTTTTTTGAAGGAGTCCATGAATTACACCTGTTTTAACTGCACTTTTATGTTAGTGTAATATTACAATAAAGTAGAATTCTTTCATTTGGGTGTGCTTCCTATATGGATTACCTCATAAGTCTGATAGTCTACACCTGAAAAACTTCCACTGTGGTTGGAAACTGTTTATGTATTATTTATATAATATATTCATGTGCCATTTCATTTGCTGAAGGATCTTGAAGCAGCTTAATTAGAACTGTTCCTTGTCATGTCTTTCTGCACCTCTGATTGGTTCTTGTGACTTCAAGTTGGCTTCTGGACTTGACTGTACCTGTATTTTGAACTCAGTGATTTGAGTTAGATTTTTTCAGATAGAGACCCTGCCTTTGTTTTGTACTCTTTCTTGGCTTTTCCTTTTACAGAAGTAATTTACAACCACTGTTGCTAAGGCGTGAAAATTCCCTAGGGTAGGGCCAGATCTTCTCTTTGTCCATATTCATGACTAAATCATCAGCCACATTTCATTTATTTTTATTTTCAGAATGGTTTAAGAACACCCAATTAAGCCCACTTAAAAATTCCATAGATGGCTTTCAAAAAGTCTTATATTGTACCAGGAAAAGAAGCTGTTGCCTTGGCAAAAAGAAAGCCAGGAGGGCCAAGTTAGAAAATATATGTAAAAAGCTGTGATTATGTTCCAAATTCAGACAATAAATATCTAGGTTTAATATCTTCATACCTCTACTTTCTAAAAGAGAGAGGAAAGCAATGTGAACTTTGCAACAAAACCAGGGGAACAATATTTGAGGATAAACAAAACAAAAAAAGATTCAAGGGTCAGGCATTCTTTACCAATGAAGATAAATTAGTAGACCATAAGATGTGAAGAAGATATTTTTGTTTTGACTAAGGATGACAGGTTTGTTCTGGGTGCTAATTTCACTCTAAGAGCTCTAACCTATATGTACTCATTTACTTGTTATATTTTTAGATGGCCTGATTATTGAAGTTCTGTGGATGATTAGACCAGAGTTAATTAAAAAGTCTAAAATATAAAATAACAATAATTAGCATGAAACTGTGCAAAGTGAAATGAAATTAAATTCAGCAATGAAAAAAATGTTCCATATAATGAAACACAAAGTTTAATGTGGTCATGATATACTATGCAAGAATCTACAAGGGAAAAATATGTAGTCTTTCAAAAATTGTAATGCAGGCATCATATTAATCCCTCGGAAGAAGCTTTTTAGAAGATAGGTCAACACAACTGAAAAATTTTCTTGTTTGAAACACTTAAAGAAGGACTAATAAATATGGAAGAAGATGGCTTTTGCCTCATGCTAGGAAGACTAAATAATATTTTGTTAATCAAGTATTGCACTGAGTGATAGAATCCCAGTTGACTTGATAAGTATGCAATGTGGGCAGAGCTACATAAAGCAGATGACAAGGGAAACTATTTTTTGACCAGTTGGTTAAGCTGTTTATAAACATGGTTGCTCACTCATACAAACCCATGTTTAGAAATGGTCCAACTGATACATGATACATGAGATACATAACAGATATATCCAAATAGCACTAGGAATATTTCCTATTTTTTAGCAATAGCAATGGCAATAACAATGAGACTTATATTCTGATTCACAGAGCTTTGTAGTCCTCTCTAAGCAGTTTATATAGTAGCATATTGCCCCTGAAAATCTGGGTCCTCCTTTTACTGATCCTGGAACGATTGAATACTGAGTCAACCCTGAGCCGGTGGGAATTGAACTGCTGGCAGTCGGCAGAATTAGCCTGCAATACTGTATTCCAACCACTGTGCCACTAATTTTAACCTTAAGCATCCCTCCACATATTGATAATCAGAGAACTTCACAAGCTATGAACCCCACAATTTTGGCATCTGTCTCCTGTCTCCTACCTCATCCCACTCTAGAGATAATTATAGATGTTTGTTTTCCAATCCTGTGGGGTGAAGTGAAACCCTGGATATTCACCAATTTCCTTAACTTGGCCTGCAATAGAATAAGCATTCTTTGCCAGCCTCATTACTGTGGAACAGGGGTAACAAGCACAATTTGTACAACTAGATTTTTCTAGTGGCTGAAAAATTGATGAGATCGTGTTAGCTATGATTGTAAGCAGTAATGGGTGAAGGAAACAATGACAGTAAAGTTCAGGGATACAAAGCAAGAAACTTTCAGAGTGGCATTAAATCCAAGAACTCTAGATTAAAATGTATTTATGTTAAATTTTAAGATGTCATCAAATCCAAATGAAAAACACTGGAGAAAGATATGTCCTGAAATTTGAAAATAATAACTTGCAGTTGAGGAAAGAGAGGGAAAAACAGCAAATCTGCTGCCTTTTGGTAACTATTATAGTTCTGCTTCCACATTTATTTATGTTCTAATACCAAATGCAGGGGGGAGAAACAGCAATACAGTGCAGTTATAAAAAGAAATTTTAATCATGGTGAGAAAATCCTAAAACAGTTAACAGCTAACAATAGCATGAAGGATGAACCAGATGACTTCTAATAGCTGTTGATAAGAATTTTGCAAACTAGAGTACTAGAGTGGTCACCTAGGAGAAGGATTGCCCTCCTGGTTACAATGGCTATTAGAGTTGTTAACATTTGGAAGCATTAAACATAATTGCCATTTACTGTATAATGGACATTTTAATAGCACATAAGAGAGAAGGTAAAGGTTTCCCTTTCCAGTTATGTCTGACTCTAGGCGGCAGTACTTATCTCTGTTTCCTAGCTGAGGGAGCCAGTGTTGTTCAAAGACATTTTCGTGGTTATGTGGCCAGCATGACTATATGTTGAGTTGCACAAAATGCTGTTACCTTCCCACCAAAATGGCACCTATTTATCTACTTGCATTTGCATGTTTTCAAACTGCTAGGTGGGCAGGAGCTGAGGCAAGTAACAGAAGCTTACCCTGTCACATAGCACTCAGGTCTTGAACCTGGGCTGTCAGCATCTCAGCTAACAAGCTCAGTGTCTTTAACCACTGAGAATCACACACTGGATATACTACCAAGAAATCTGACTAAAAATAAGTTCAGCTTCCATATGGCAGACTCATATATCTATCAGTTTTTGCCCTAATAGGTAACACCCAAATAGGGCTAAATAGGTAATCTACATGGAGTATATAAGAAGTTAAAGAAATAAATATGGAAAGTTCTGGAAAGAGGAACAATTGTGCTATAAAAGGGAGAGAAAATGTTGGTTCTGTCTTTTGAATGTTTTAGTTCAGTCATGACTTTATCACTTTCCAGAGCAGATAGTGTTAACATATGAAATATGCCAAATCATCATTAATTTGTCTTTTTAGGGTGGAAGACAACCTATCAGGCAAGATAAGATTGACTAAGGAACTTCCTTACAGATTTGCTTCAACCAGAATCAAAATCAGCAAAGTCTTAATTAGGCCCCAAAGGAAATGCATCTGAATTCCAGCTGTGCCAAAATATTAGAAGTTCAGTAAGGTACTAGTAAGATTTTCAAGGATTTTGATTGAATAGCTTCTAAAATAAGAGAATCCTTATATATACATATAGCATCAAACCTAGAACTTTGTCTTTAAATAGTTTAATAGCTGCTGTCACATAATAATTACCAAACTGACCTGTAAATGCAAGGAATACTTTTGGGGTTTTGTAGAAGCTCTCTTATTTGAATAGACCTGACAGGGAGAGAATTATAAATAGACACCTAGATAATGAAAGAATTTTACTTGATCAATGAGTTGGCCATTTATCATCTATCTAATTAGGACCTTAGTATTTCCTAGAGAATGTTTTTGGTTTAGAGTGGTATATTTTGAGTAGAGAACAGTAAAGCAATGGAGATTTAAGTCATATTCAAATGTGTACTTGAGTTACAGATGGTAGGCTGTGTCATCAGCATAAAGGAAAATAGATACAGAGTGGTGGGCAAGGACCGGAAGCTAGAATTCTGACAGACATCTCAGCAATATTGCTAATGTAAAAGTTAAATAATACTGGGATGAGGATACAGTTTTATTTAACACATTATTTAATACAAAAAGTTAGATCACCAAGGAGATTATCCTTAATTTGAATAGTTATGTCATGGTATAATAGCATTATTAGGCCTAAGAAGACAGTGGTCTTTTGGTCTAATACAGTAGGCTAATTTGTTCCAGAATTATTTTTGGGGATAAAATCAAAGGCTGCCCTCAAATCAATAAAGGTTACACAGAGGACACATTTATGCTGGTTGTGGTGTTTCTCTGCTAGTGATGTAGTATGGTATATTGATCCATAGATAAGTGACCTGGAACTGGCTGCCTCTAGGACAGGATTTCTCAACCTTGGCAACTATAAGATGTCTGAACTTCACTTCCCAGAATTCCTCGACAGCCATGCTTCTAGGAGTTGAAGTCTATGCATCTTAAAGTTGCCAAGTTTGAGACACACTGTCCTAGGGGCAAACATGTTTTCAGAGGACATCCAGTCAAAAAGATTTGTAATATAGAAATCTATCATATAATTTGATGATTACAAGTAGAAGTTTAATTGGGTGGTCATTTGCTGGATCACATGTACCACTTTTCTTCTAAACTGGGATAATATTAGACTTAATCCAAGTTTTAGGGGGATACAAACAATTATTTATGACTGTGAAGAGGGGAGCAAGCCCAGATGCCCAGCATGTAGAATTTAATTTTAAGAATTCTGGTAAAATTAAGTTTTTATCAGGAGCTTTACTATTTTCCAACTAATTAATTTTGGGACTCTGGGATGAAACTGGGGGTCAACCATTATAGAAACAATAATATGTCTGAGAGAAATTATCTCAATACCAATATCTGTCTCTAAATGAATTTTTAAACTTTGCATATACATGTTTTCATTTTAAAATAAATTTTAGTACTGTGAGCATTAAAATAATAGTTAAGGAGCATAACATGACACAGAGCCAATATAAAAAGATCAATTAATTGTTCTAAACTGTGAAGTGAACTTTGAGTTCCTGGATAACAGAGGTCTAGAGTAAGAAAGGTGAAAGAGAAATGTACAGTATCTGAGAAAGGAAACTTTTGCCATTTTTTAAAAATAGCTGAAAACAAAAAGAAATGGGTGAATGTGTGAATGCAAATTCATGAACCAATTTCCTGACTTGGTAAGGGTTATATGTATTATACTATTGTTTATTGATAAATCAGCCTTCAAAACATAACTTTGTACCAAAGGGAAAAAGGTGGTTTAAATAACTACAGAATGCTCTAGGAACACAGCATTCCACAAAGAATAAAAAATGTTTACTTTTATCTGTCAAACTGAGTGATACTGCTGAAGATAATCTTATTACTTCTGGCTCTGTTACTATTATAAGATCATAGAATATTACTGTACATATCCTATGGCTTAGCTGAGGATGGTAGGTTTATCTTTATGTCTGCTGATCTTTGAAATGCTAATTTTACCATTAAATAATTTTCAAAACCAGTTCTACCTTAACCCCTGAACCCCCTCTGGATTTATTTCTAGAGGGGGTGAAAGGAGTGTTCCCTCGGAGCTCTTGCTGATCTCCGCCTCCCAGCTGTTTTTGCTTCCTTGGAAGCAAAAGAAACCGCCGCTTCTATCTCCGTGTTTACAGCATTTTGGTGAGTAATTTTTAAACGGACGGAGCAGTTTAAAGGACTTTTTCTTATATTTTAGGTGTTTATTTTTTTATCTTTTGATTTTTACTATTTTTCCTCCTTTTCTTTGTTATACTAGTGAAAGGACTTAAGATGGCGTTTTGAAAGTGTCGGAGTTTTTTTTTCCTTTCTCTTTTGTTTTACTTTCCCTTTTTAAGGATTGTTTTTTGCTTTTGCTTTTGCTTTTGGCTTAGAATTTTTTTTTTGAATTGTTTGCTCTTTTATTACTTATTCTTGGGATTTATTCTGGACTTTTAATGATTATAGTTTGTCTCTTTTTAAAAATTCTTTTTTTCTTTTTTTCCTCCTCCCTTTTTGGCTGGAGGGGAAAGGGAAGTGACAATTGTGCTTTTTAAAATGGCTTCAAAGAGGCAGCAGCCTTCCTCAGTACCCAAGGTTATTTCTTCTCCTATAACTTCCACTGCACAGCTACAACAACAATCTAAACATGCACCACCGGCTCAGCCACCACCCTCCCCTCCTCTACCTGGACTTTCAGTGCAAGAGGTTAGAGGCATAATGGGAGAGATTGTAGTTCAAATGAGAGAGGAAATGACTCAATTTGTTTCACAGATTAAATCAGAAATTAAATCTGATCTCAAAGAAGAGATAACGGGGATAAAGTCTAAATTGCAAGAAAATAATAATGAATTACGACAAGATATACTGGCAGCTGTTTCAGGTTTGGCTACTGTGGTGGTTAAGCTCGATGCAAGGCTTGAGGAAGTGGAAGACAAAGTTGACTCTTTAGATGACAAAATTCAAGACGTGGAAAGGAAGGTGGACTCCTCACAAGAAGATATTTTGATGTTTCAATACAGACAAATGGAGTATGCTCTGAGGATTAGAGGCCTCAAGGAAGATATGAATCAAGATTTGATGGAGGTGGTTCTTAGTGATCTGGCGCTGGCTTTGGATATGGATAAAGGAGAATTACAGAGAGAAGTAGAAAAAATTTATAGACTCAACTCCTGGATTGCTAAGCAGAAGAATTTGCCCAGAGATGTGGTGATTTACTTTACAAAGAAGTCCCTGCGGAATGAGATTATACAAGCTTTTTATAACAAAAGATTTCAGATTGCCGCCCAAGATGTCATCATTCTAAAGGAAATCCCATCTAAAATTTTAAGAAGTAGGAAAGACTTTGCTTTTTTAACCAATGAGCTTAAAGCTAGATCGATGCCATTCAGATGGGAAATTCCGATGGGTATCGTTTTGAGCCATGCTGGGACACGTTACAGATTGAACACAGTTGACAAAGCTAGAGATTTCTATACTTCGGTCCTGAGTGCAGGCTCAACTTCATCTGGTCGGAAATCTTTGAGTGCTAAGGAACCTGAGCAGCAATCTGAGGCACTAGATTTGGTTTCCGCAGGGATGATAGAAGTGGCAAAGCAACGCCAAACGGAGGCTAAAGAGCAGAGGATGACTCGTGCAGCTTATAAGCGTAAAGAGAAAGAGCAACGTAAAAAAGAGCCCAAAGAGAATTCTCCTGGAAGTGCATCACCGCCGGTGGGAGGAGCAAGACCCAAGAGTTATGCAACACACGCAGCTCTGTCAGAGTTTGATGGTGTCTTCTCCAGGCTGCGTGCCAAGGGAGATGGCAAAGTTTTTGACCTGGAATGTTAATGGATTGAATTCTCCTCAGAAACGGAAAAAAATCTTTTATTATTTGAAACAACATACCAATGATGTTATTTGTTTACAGGAAACTCATATTCTACTTAAAGATCAGAAATATTTAGTTAATGCTCGTTTGGGATCTCATTTTATATCTCCTGCACCTGGGAAGAAAGGGGGAGTTGTTATATATGTCAAACAAAACCTGCCAGCTTGTCTGGTAGAATCAGATCCCCAGGGGAGATATGTGATGATTGAACTTGGTATTTATGGTAAGAAAGTACTTATAGTTGGACTTTATGCTCCAAATCAACAACAGGAACAATTTTATAAACAGTTACACCAAAAAATAACTTTGCTTGATTATAGATCGGTGGTATTAATGGGTGATTGGAATGGTGTCTTAGATACACAAAGGGATAAGAAAGGTTCCTCTCCTTTTCTTAAACAAGCAAGGCTACCTAAAGCCTTTTTTGATATGAAAGAAGACTGGGAATTAAGGGACTATTGGCGGGAACGTAATCAAGAGGAGAGAGACTTTACTTTTTTTTCTGACAGACACCAATCTTTTTCAAGAATTGACTTTTTCTTGATTACCACGGATTTGTATAATAAAGTAAAGAATGTAAAGATTTTTCCTAGATCACTGACGGATCATAGTCCAGTTTGGATGGAGTTGATTCAAGAGAAAGAGGAAAGAAGATCCTGGAGAGTTAATGAAAATTTGTTTAGACAAGAGAAGAATGTTCAAAAACTAAAGGAGTGTTTAAAGGACTATTTTGCTTTGAATATGTATAAGGGGACTTCAATGTCAATGGTATGGGATGCAGGTAAAGCATTTATGCGCGGTGTTTTGATAAAAATGAATAATTTTTATAAGCGAAATCAGACTCAGAAACGTAGAGAACTTGAAGATGAAATTAAACTAAAAGAAAGGGCTTTGATTCTAAATCCTTCTGATGAAAGTACTAAAGAATCTGTAAAGTTATTAAGGTCACAATTTAATATGTTGATAGCAGATCAAGCTGCAACCAATTTATTATTTATGAAACAAAATACATTTTGTAATGCTAATAAGCCGGGGAGATGGTTGGCTTATCAATTAAGAAAGAAACAGAGACTGAGAATAATAGAGAAAATAAATTATAAGGGTAAACTAGTTTCTCAGAAGGAATTAATTAAAAAATCTTTTTTGGATTATTATCAAAACCTATACAAATCTACTAATGTACAACTGTTAGATATAAATAAATATTTAGCTGAGGCAAGTTTTCCTAAACTGACTGAGGATCAGAAATATGAAATTAATGGTTTAATTACTAAGGAGGAAATCGCCTCAGCAATTCAACAATTGAAATTAGGGAAAGCACCGGGTACGGATGGGTTAACAGCTGTTTATTATAAAGCTTTAATGGAGGAGATGATTCAACCATTAAATGATCTTTTTAATGGTATCTTACAGGGTTTAGAGATTCCTCCTTCATGGCGTAGTGCTTTTATATCATTGATTCCAAAGGAGGATCAAGATCTTACTTTACCAAAAAACTATAGGCCTATATCTCTTTTAAACGTGGATTATAAGATATTTGTAAAAATTTTGGTAAATAGGCTTATGAGGGTGGTGCATCATCTTGTGCATAAAGATCAATCAGGGTTTATAACAGGAAGGTATATGAAAAACAATGTTAGACAAATTATTAACTTATTAGAATACTTAGATAAGAACAACCAAGTTCCTGCAGGGCTCATATTTTTAGATGCTGAAAAAGCATTTGACCAACTGAATTGGCATTTTATGCTAAGAGTAATGGAAGAAATGAATTTTGGTGAAAACATATTACAAGCCCTTAAGGTAATATATCAAAAACAAACAGCACAACTTATTGTTAATGGAGGTTTGTTGGAGGTTTTCACAATAGAGAAAGGTACTAGACAGGGGTGTCCTTTATCGCCATTGTTGTTTGTTTTAACATTGGAAATATTATTGATTAAAATTCGAGAGTCTCAGGAAATTAAAGGAATATATGTTAATAAAAAAGAATATAAGTTGAGAGCTTTTGCGGATGACTTGGTTGTTACTTTGTCGCAACCTGATTATTCTGTAGTAAACTTATTACAGTTGATTCACCATTATGGTTTGGTCTCGGGTTTTAAGATTAATGTAAATAAGACTAAAATTTTACCTAAAAATTTGTTGAGTCAGGAGAAGCAGATTTTGGTTAACTCGACGGGTTTTGAGATTGTTAATAAGGTAAAATATCTGGGGGTGATGCTGTCTGTTTCTAATGCAAAACTATTTAAAAATAATTATGAAAGGTTGTGGGTCGGGGTACAGAAAGACTTGAAGAATTGGGAAAAGCTGCAATTATCCCTCATGGGAAGAATTGCAGTGATAAAAATGAATATTCTACCCAAGTTTCTTTTTTTGTTTCAAATGTTACCAATTTTGAAAAATGAGATTAATTTAAATGAGTGGCAGAAGGGTCTCAATAAATTTATTTGGGCAGGGAAAAAACCAAGGGTTAAGTTCAAAATTATGCAAGACTTCCGTGAGAGGGGTGGACTCAAGGTACCAAATTTGAAATTATATTATGATGCGGTGGTTTTAACATTAATTAGTGACTGGGTAAATTTGACAAATTCTGAGATACTTTATCTAGAGGGATGGGATTTACTTTATGGGTGGCATGCCTATTTAATATTTAATAAAAAAATAGATTGGGCTTTTAAATCTCATATTTTAAGAATTTCTTTACTTAGGATTTGGAGAAAATATTATAAAAGTGATTTTAAAGTACCATTATGGGCTATACCTTGGCATGCGATAGAAGGAATAAAAAGAGGGGTTAAAATGGATATGGTGTCTTACAGACAGTTACTTAAATGGGATGGACAAAAATGGCAATTAAAATCACGGGAAGAATTAGCACAAGAAAATTTTACTTATTCTTGGTTCCAATATAGGCAACTACTAGATAGATGGAAGATGGATTGTAAGGTGGGTTTTCTTAGAGAAGATGAAAATCTTATTAAGCAACTGAAGGATCAAAGACAAACCCACATTAAGAGAATTTATGGGGTTTTAGTTGAATTGGACTCAGAAACGGAACTAATTAAAGATTGTATGATTAGATGGGCGCAGAACTTTGGTGAGCCAGTTTCATTGGACACCTGGGAAACTATTTGGGTGAGAAATGTCAAATTTACTCAAGCACAGAATCTAAGGGAGAATTTTTATAAAATGTTTTATAGATGGCACCTTGATCCACAAAAAATGTCTTACATGTACCCTGACGTGCAACCTAAATGTGGAGATGTGGTTATAAGGAGGCTTCCTATTATCATATTTGGTGGTCATGTAGAGAGATAAAAGCATTTTGGATCAAAATATGGTGGAATATCCAGAGAATTTTTAGAAGGAGGGTAAAATTTACTCCGCAATTATTTTTGTTAGGTATTGTTACAGATTGTGATACAAAGGAGGTTGTATTGATGTTAAACTTGATCACAGCCGCGAGGCTGTTAGTTGGACAATATTGGAAGAAGGAATCTTTGCCTACATTGCAGGAATGGTTTTTTAAAGTAGCTTATCTGGCAGAAATGGCAAAGATTTCGGCTTTCTTAAAGCAACAAACGCAAGAGAAGTTTTTTGCTATCTGGGACAAATGGATAAAATTTATACAATTTAGATTGGGTATACAAAAATATTATATAGCTTTTTCATAAGTTTTATTTTTATATATATTATAGATATCTTTTTTATATATATAAATATAAAGTTTTTAATTTAATTTTTATTTTATTTTTTTTTTTTTATTATTATTATTTCTTAAGCCTATATTCTGCTCTGGGAAGCTCAGGGGGGGGGAAGGGAGGGTTTTTGGGAGGGGTGTGGGGTGGGGGGTTTTTTTTATATGTATTGTTTAATTTTTTTTTCTTTTGTATATGTTGTTTTTTGTTCTGTATTGTTCTTGTTTTTTTTTGTAAAATTTATAAAACTTTTAATAAAAAAAAAAAAACCAGTTCTACCTCAAAACACAAAACAATCTCAGTTATACATTAATTCAAAAGTTGGACTATGTGGGTAACTATTCTATATCTTTTTTTTAAATAAACCTGAGGTTATGGTATATGGATTTATCTCAGACATGGCTCATAACTAGGAAAAGTTCTACCCTCCAAAAAGATTATACCCAAATACTGTAAATCCATTGCAAAAGCTCATAATTTGGTTTCTATGCCATGGGGATTTGGACTGACATCACCAAAACAAACAAGCTTATAAGATGAACATCAGAATCACTTATTGAGAAAATTGTTTACAGAAAACAAAAATTCCACCAACTTTGAAATTGCACTTCTTTCAGAGTTACACTATTTATCTCTTATTTCAACCATGTTACATTCACACATGTGAGTCTTCATTTTATTCTCATGATTAAGGACATGCATATTCAGTGTGTAAAACCTGACATTTATTTGGTTCTGAATAATAAATCAGACTATTTTTTAAACAGACAACATTTTTGACTATGCTGTAACTTTGAGAACTGCAAGTATTCATAAACAGTCGACAATTTGCTAATTATTCTTCACATATGTAATGAATTCTTAATTATATATGGATATAGTTTCCCTTAATACAAATGAAATATTACATTAATCTCATCCAAAAGATGTTGAACCTATATCTGCATATATTGTTCACTCTCACTGATTCTAATTTCATTTTTTTTGCACTTTATAACATATGTGAAGAACTTCATGAGAACTAGTGATTCTGAAATGCCAGATGCTCAGACACTTAAATTCCCACATTGTGCATATTTGTTTAGAAGCAAGTCTGATTACATCAGTGATACTTTGCTGTAATATATCTATGCAGATCTTTAAAGAGGCTGTTTGTTTCTTTAGAATTTTAGATAGAGTGCCCCTCTGAAGCACTTTGATGAAATAGAGCAGTGGTTCTCAGCCTTTTTAATGCCGCGACCCCCAACCGGTCATAAGTCGAGGACTACCCAACCGGTCGTAAGTCAAGGATTACCCAACTGGTCGTAAGTCGAGGACTTTTCCTGCCCGGGAGCACCGTGCATGTGTGGTGCCGCCCCCTGCGCTGGCCAAAGCATAGCTGGCAAGCGGCAGAGATGGCACAGGCCGACCACCGGCTGGGCCATCAGCTGATCCACCCCCAAGGGAGGTAAGGCACCCGCTGGGCCCCACGCATGCCAGCAACCCTCCCTGTGCCCGCTGGCCTCCCACCTCCCACCCCTGGCCCTCTTTTACTTACATTTTTAGTAGTTGCTCAGCAGGGAGGGGTGGAAACTTCCAGACAGCTCGCCTTCTCTGCAGACAACTTGCAGCACCGTTTGCAGAATGGGACTTTTGGCAGGCTCAGCAGGGCAGAGACAGCCTGGACAATTCCTATTGGCTTTTGAAAGCCAATAGAATTAGACTCTATTCAAGAGAGTCTATTCTATTGGCTTTCAAAAGCCAATAGAATAAAAGGGAGTAGCACAGCTAAGGAAAAGGGGAAAAAAATGGCGGACTGCGTTGTTTGGCGACCCCCGTGAAATGGTCATTCGACCCCAAATGGGGTACCGACCCACAAGTTGAGAACCACTGCAATAGACTCAACCATTTTCTTCCAAGGTGATAGAAAAAGGCGACTGTTTTACTCAGCAACAGAACATGTTGTTTGTGAAACAATTTTACTAATTGGGACTTTTTGTAGATATAGAATAATGTATTATCATAAAAAACATTACCATATTAGGTACATAAACCTCCAGAACACCTTAGAACACTGAAGATTTTTAATTTCAATGTTTTTCCATTCTGGCAAAATATTATAAAGAAAACATTTGGGGTTTTATTGTTGTTTACTTCAAGTGCATATAGTAAAGGCAACAATCAGTTTTGTCATTCATAAATGAAATGTTTTATTCTGGATTTAAAATGGATTTAAAATAACTGGTACAAAATTCAGCTGTGGCTTTAAAAGAATTTCAAATTAAAATATATCATTTTTTGCCAATGGTTACACGTGCATGTTACATGTCAGCTATATGGGTGAAAATAAGAACTTACCAACTTTCTCACCTGCCAACCATAGTTAAGTACATGGAAAAAAATTGAAATTAAAAAAATGATTCAAATTCCAGCCAGAGAATAAACTCATTTAGGTCATTAAAATCTATCTTGGAAAAATCAGTCTTCCAATATATTTCTTGTGCTGAATTAGAACCCCTGGAATCCTTCCTTCTGTTTCGTAGTGACAAGCACATAGGTGCAATATGGCCTTTTTGAAATGGAAATAATTTAATAGTCATTTCATTAAAATTAATACATTTTAATATATTATTTTGGGATTCCTAAATATCTTAATAAATAAGGTGGAAAGAACACAAAATGAAATGTTAAATAATTATGGGAAGAAAACTTGTGACAGATGTGTCTATACCGAAACAAAAATCAAAAACTTCTGCAACAAAACAAAAACTAAAAACTTCTACACAAACAAAAATTAAAAAATTCTACACGCACACACACATACACACACACACAAACCTGAAGCACCAAAAAAGGAAAAAAAACCCTGCCATCCAAGGTCTGCCATTCTACCCCTCCTCTTTGGAAATAAACTCTCTCTCTCTCTCTCTCTCTCTCTCTCTCTCTCTCTCTCTCTCTCTCTCTCTCTCTCTATCTCTCTATCTCTATCTATCTATCTCTATCTCTATCTCTGTATATATTGAACAGGTATTATAAGCATATTAGTATACAGGTAGTCCTTGACTTATGACTGGTCAGGTAGTGACTATTTGAAATTACAATGAACCTCCCTGGGGATCTGATGATTTCCCCCCTCCTCTCATAGTCATATTACCACAGTTTAGGCATTTAGCAACTGGACCACATTTATAGCTCTTTGCAGTGTCCCATAGTCACGTGACAATGTTTTACAAGGTTTTTGTGAAAACCAGCATTTACTTCCATTTGGTTAAACTGGCCCATAGCAAACAATTGATTTGCTCAATGACCACAGAGTTTGCTTAATGCTCACTACAAAAATAAAATAAAATAAAATCATATCAGTCATGTCAATCATGTGGGTGACCCACTTTATGGCCATCACAATTTATAGTCATAATGAGCAGGCTCCAATCCCTTTATAAGTTAAGGACTACTTATATTCAAGATGCAGACAGAAAACATATCACAAAGCTTCAGATAAGACAGAAAAGTCATTTTCCACCTATTTTATTGTATAGGAATGGCCAATTTTCACAATGATGATTCATAGAGGAATAAGTGGGTTGTGTGATCCACCGTATGCTTTTTTGATATGAAGCTGTCCTTTAAGTCGTTCATCTGTTTTAAGTTATTGTTGAAAAGTCTTCATCAGGGGTCCATCCAAGCCAGGAATAAACAACATGGTGACTGCTTTAGGAAGAAGGTTGTAGTTTATTGAAGAGGAGAGCCAGACAGAAAGATGGCTCTGGAAGAAAAGAGAGAGAGCACATGTAGAGAGTGGGTTTTTATATCCTCTGGGGCTCTTGAGGTTGTTTCCTGTTTCTGTTTGAGGCTTTGTATTTCCTGTGTCATGTACTTTGACCTGAGTCTAAGTGTGCCCCTTTGGCATCTGTGGGTTAATCCTATTATGTCCCATCTTAGAGTTTGGGTGGGGTATGTAGATTTTAGATGTCTTTGTCTTCCTAAGCTTCTAGCTGGAGAGCTCCAACCTTCCTGAATAGCTTATCACATCTGCATTTCTACAGAGCTGGGAGGGAGACTTGGGGCTATTAAGAAAAACTGGGTATGCTTTTCTGCCTCTTTAAGATCCTTTGAGGAAATATAATATTCTGCCCTTTTAATATTCCCTTCTCTGGGGGGGGGGGCTGACTTCCCACACTATTAATCTCAAACCCCCTTTTTGTTTTTCTCCACTTTTTATAAGCTTATTCTTGCTCATTTCATATAAGCAAAATTTCATATAAATTTGCATGTGTGTCTCTTTAGAAAGAATAAAGTCATCTAATTGCTCTTTTCCCACTGTCAGAGGACATTTGCCTATGGAAAAAAGCTGTTTTCTCAGAATGATCTGCCTTGTAGACTTTTGCAGAGGTCTAACAAAATTGATTTCTGTTTCCTTTCAGAGAGCTTATCTGATTATGAAACTGATTTGTTTCTATGAGTAAGTTAATATGTAAAAGCCTTATATTGGGATTTACCTCAATTATCAAATATTAATCTATCTTTAATTATGATTATATAAGTAAACAAGTTGGCAGGAAATCACTTCTGATATATTTTAATACAATTTTAAGATCTGTTTTTTTTAAAAAAAAATCTCTCAAATATCATGACATAAATCTGACACTTTACCAGAGTTAAACTGAGCTGAAACTACTCACACTTAAGAACAATGTCAAAAAGTGCCTTTCCTTTTCGGTGAATTCTGATACTTCCATATTGGCATTTCTCATTTCCCACAGGGAGATATCTTTGTGGCAACACCAGCTTCAGATAAGTCATCCATCCCCTGAAGTGCTTCTTAACAGGCAGCATCATGTGACTGACAAATCAAGGTAAAAGACAGCCAGCCATCAAAGAAAAAAACATGGCTACAGAAAAGACTGAGTGATGGGGAAACAAAAACATTACAAAATCCCAACTGAATATCTATTGGATAGCCTTCTTCTGCAAAGACAAATAAATAAAAAAGAAAAAATGCCAAGTACAATATTCTATAATTCATAACTTTATATAATTAGGTTTGGCAGTTTCTTCTTTAACATGAAAGGGATAGCTTTATTTATCTCTTCCAACAAAATAAAGCAGGAGTATTGCATCTTAAATGATGTAACACATTTATTGCTATTTAAGCTTTCATAAATCTCAGGCCACTCAGTCAGATGTATGGACTAAGATTTCAAGGGAGGAGAGCTGACTGGGGAGAAGGAGATAGAACTGTATAGTATTTCTGCCTATTATTCTTATTTTTTTCTCTCTCAAACCACCTTGAATGCTATCTATATATCTCTATAATCTATAATGTACTATATCTCTTTCTCTCTTGGAACTTGTTCCATTCATCTGTCTCTCACTTGGAACCTACAAAAATGTATATATTTATTTGACTGATTTTATGAGAATTGCATTCTATTCATTTTATTCTTGCTTATATCTAGCTGATGGTCTTGTCATATGTATAGATATACACAAAGCAATAACTTACTTATATACTGCTTCACAGTGCTTTACAGCCTTCTCTAAGGGGTTTACAGAGTCAGCATATTGCCCCCAACAATCTGGATTCTCATTTTACTGATCTCGGAAGGATGGAAAGCTGAGTCAACCAAGATCGAATTCCTGGCAGTGGACAGAGTCAGCTGCAATACAGCATTCTAACCACTGTGCCATCACACGTACACACTCAGATCCTTTCTCTTTTTTGTTTGCATTATTTTAAAAAAATCAATATATAATTTTACTTGAATGGTGCAGAATAAATGGGGTTAAGTTTTATTTTCAATTGTTATCAGTTGTACTTTAAAAAAACCTCTCAATAACCATTACATTAAAATAATTAAAATAAGTTGTAGAATTAAACTGAATTCACACTGGAATAAAGTTAGATTTACTATACCTAGGCTGCCAAAACCCAGATGATTACTAAATAGCAGCAGAATTTAGTGTTTTTTTTCTCTCTCATCTGTTTACTACTGGAATGGAATTGTTTAAATGTCAAACAAATCTAGGATAAGCATGTATATGTTACCTAGAATTTTAGGCTTTGTTATTAGCATTTTAAAAAGGTGATATTAGCATTTCACCATGGCAGTCTTGGACTCTTTCTAACTTTAGAAAACCACTTTTTTTTTTTCCTCTGAGCCAAGCTCATTTCCTTTGATATGCAAAAACTAGCCTTTTCAGTAACTAAACAATAGGGAGCATATTCAGGAACTCCCTGAATACATCTGTAAGTACTAAGAAATAAACAAACCTGACTGGGAAAGGAAATGATGTAATTCGTAAATTTGACACTTGTGGAAAGTTATCTAGAATCAATGTTTTCTATTGTTTAATTTTCATGTCTAATCAATGCCTTTTATTGTTTGATTAGTTGCTCTCTGACTCATCACATATGCAAAATGCATGTATCATTTGTTTCTGGACCATATATATGATATTCCCCCCCCCCTTAATAAATGTTTTTTGCTTTGCCTGAAATACTTCTTGTGTCTATGTGTATGTTTGAAAAAGCCACTTTGTATAGTATTTTTCTTCCAAATTCGGATACAAGATTTCTTTTCAACTACATGCCACTTGGGTGCCTGAGTTTCTAGGCAACTTGTAGCTATTCTGAAAATGGTTAACTAGACTACTTGTATTCTCTTTAAAAGCTTTTCTGTCACACAATTTCATTCACCATTAGGAATAGTACGTAGCAATCTTCCTCTACTTTGAACTTTTCCTGGCTATTTCTGGCTCCTTGGATAATTCAAGGATAATTTGTTGAAGTATTCAGTGTAATCTGAAGTGGGATGATACTTGGCATGTTCACCTCAGTCTTTCTTTTGGATCATATATTTACAAATTGCAAACCTATCTTTCTTAGTTTTGAGATCTACTCTCTTCAGCCATCAATGGTGATCTTCAGAACCTTTCCCAAACCACAACCAATTGCCCCCAAATGACTGAGGTTTTGCTTGATTCTGGTCTGAAGAGCTGATTAATCAAGTGCTTATTCCTATCTGACACGTTCCCTAATGGCCCTCCTTTAATGGCCTTTTCAGACTGACAGTTTGACGGCTTCCATCTCAGTTATTACTATTAACAGAACAGTCACAACCATCTTACAGTGACTGCAAAGTAGCAGCAGTATGCTTCTGACCTGCTTGTTTACATTATAATACTTCTTAGAGGTAACTCTCAGCATATAAAATTATGAAACAGTTTTTCTTTACTGAGGGTAACAAGGATGCTTCCAGACTTTTAAAATGCCTCACCTAGAACACAATATGGTCTTCTCATGATTCCACCTCTTTTGCTATGCAGATCTGAGAGGATTTCATCTCAGACTCTGGCAGCTTGAAGGAGAAGATGTCTCGCCTGATAAAAATGTTTGGGGAGTGTAAACTTGGTGAGGCTGGCTGGGGGATAAAGATAGGGGTGAAGGGGCTAGGTTAATTGCCCAAGCCCTGAGTATTGGCTGCAAGGCAGAAGCCTCAAGGTCTTGAGCTGTGTGTACCTTTCCCACAACCAGTGTGTATGAAATGTGTTTGGCCCTTCTAGTTGTTTTAGAAAGTAGTCACTAAAAAAAAACTAAATTAATGCCATTTTAAAAGGGAAGTTGGTGCTTTGCTATTATACAGAAGCAAGAAAGTCATGTATATAGATTAGAAAGGAATGTAAGAACAAATATTACGCTCATAGCAACAGAGATAAGGTATACCAATTAGTAGGAGAAATTAGGCTATTTCTTAATAGGAAAATAAAATTTGACAGTTCTAGAATTAGACGTGCTCAGACTAGTTGATTACACCTGAATATAAAATGCTTTTGCACCACTCGTAAGAAGCCAGGCATATTCACTGTCAGATGCTTTTTGCCTTGTGTTGCTAAATAAAACTTTTGAACTCTGAATTACAGCATCTGGGATTTCGACCTGAGTAAGGAATAAATTAAAAGGAAGGCATTATTCTAACATACGGCATGGGAAGGTGAAATGTAGGGTGGGAATAGTGTAAGAGAAGAAAGACTGAGTGGCAGCATTGAGATGGTGATGGACATGGGGACACAGAGCAGAAGACAGGGTTTAATATTTAATATTGTCTTATCTCAGCTTTGTGTTTTCAAGTCCAAAGCCTAGTCTTTGGAGCCTCAAAGGCCCTGAACTCTGACTGTTGCTGCTTTGTGCTAAGTCACCTGTAATAAGGCTCACCTTGACCATGATTTGATTGTAGATGAGAGAATTCACCTGATATCACTGAAACTTGGAAGGCAGAAATATGTTGTCTGGGATTTCAAGTGTGGATTTCACTGTGGGACTCTGGGGTAAAACTATGCCCGCTGTCATTTAGAAATCTCTGGTCCCCCAGATATAGCCAGATTCAGAACTGTCTTTGTGAAATTGGACTATAAAGATCAATTTGGCTTGCCCTTTACCTACTTTCCTTCCTAAAATGTAGTGGTGCCCTGCCTGATACGCTTTGATATCATGGATGAATTGGTTGGGTAATTCTACAGACTTCTGGTTCTGGAGAACTTCAATCTACTTCCCTGGGTCCAGGATGGTTTGGGAACTCATGGTAACTATGGCAGCCATGGACCTGATCCAACTTATTAAGGGTCTAATTTACAGTAGGAATCATACCTTCTGATAAGGAAGGGCTAAGAGAACACCTTTAAAATCTCTGTGTAGACTATTCTAAGCATCTGTAGGACAAAGTCATTCAGTTTCATTCTGAGTTGGATTCTACCTGAGCAAGTCCTATGAAGTGATGGAGGCACATCCTAGCTTGGTTATCTGTGAAGAGTTCAAGCTGGTTGAACCTGAGTAAGTAGAGAGGGTCCTTGTTGCTGGGAGATTGACAAGTTTCTTGGCTCCATGGTCCTCCTGCTCTTCTTAAATAGAATGCTTTAGATCTCAGATCTTTCACCATTCCAGTTTAACATCTGCATGAAGCCTCTGGGTGAGATAATTCAGCAGCATGCAGTGCCGTATCATCAGTAGGTGGATGACATCTTCATCCCAGGTAGGACATATGATGCTATTCAGGTGCTTGTCCTGTATACAGTCCTAGATATCTGTGTTTTTCCTGTGCTACACTGCTACTGCATAAATTTATTGGCTTTCATTTCCTTTCTGAATGCCAGTCAGGGTGCTGCTTATTAAAATCCTGAATGTCATGAGTGGCTGCCTCTTTCTGATGGTATCTGGCCATTGCACCAGGTCAGATAGAGAGTGGGCATATTAGGCCCTATTTCTCAAATGTCAATTGCTGGAATCTAGGATGCATGCCCTTTCTGAAGTAGGCTCAACCCTTTAGAACAGCCTTCCCCCAAATCTGGAAGGCCCCTACATGAAGGCCTGACTCTTTCCCCAAGCAGTGGACTAGGATAGGAATGATCTCATCAGTTGTGGAGGTTGATATGGTAATGTGATGGTGCCATAGTGAGAACTTGATATATTATTTAGTATAATGTGGAGATGCTGTTTTATTTATATGGTTTTTTATTTGTTGTTATTGTGAGTTGCCTCAGATTATTGTGTATTAGGTGGGCAACTGTATAGGTTTAATAAATCAGTAAATACATGGAATTATCTGAGCATTTGGCTATTTCATGTAGTACAGCTTTCACACAACGTAAGTAGGAAATTTGGCCCAGAAGCCACTGCCAAGGAAAGTTTTGAATATATGTTAAGTGCAAATATATTCATTGCAATCAGAAGACTTCCCTGAAGGAATATTTAATCTGCCTTAAGGTTTTTGTTTCTAACAAAGCAATACCTACCATTCATGCCTGAGCTCATGTAGAATTTGTATGTCTGTTCCCAAAGGCAATATTATGAAAAAGAGAAGACATTCCAAGAGGTTCAGTTAGGAAAAAAATGTTGATCAATTAAATCTAAATCTGCCAGCCTAGGTAATCTGCAAGGCCCAGAAAAACTCAGAAAACTTTTACTTTGAGCAACCATCTAGGACAGGGATAGGCAACCTTAGCTCTTTTATGACTCATGACTGGCTCAGGAATTTTGGGAATTGAAGTCCACGAGTCATAAAAAGCCAAGGTTGTCTACCCCTGATCTAGGAGAAAGAAACTTTCCCCCTCTCTAACAAAAGAGAAAGGAAGCAGCCCTGGGAACTGGACTTCAATAAACCATTTTCATGTATTCTTTGGAGCATGTGAGACCTGAAGGAAGAGACAGATGACAAGAGGTCTTGATAAAAGAAAGCCATGCTTTACTCCTGCCACTGTTTTAAACATGGCAAATTGTGTGAATTGTTCTGCTGAACTGCTGTTGCACTTTAGAAATGGTGAAAGCAATGTAAAATAATGTGCTACTGGCATACAGTATATGCTTTGATAATGAAATGACAGAATAGGTGCACATGTAAGTATTCCCAACTGATTCCCAAAAATCTTAAAGGAAGGCTGATTAGGAATAGATTTCCTAAGGTTTTGCCAGTAACTATGGCTTGCATCTACAGAAGCATCAGATGCTTAGCAGAATATTTTGTCTCTGAAGATGCCAGCCATATCAAGATATCTGAAGCCCAATACTGCCCAATACCATGAAAGCCTACACCAGTAAACAATGCACTGCTGAACTTAATATGCATTAAAAAAAACAGTAGGGAGAGACATAATAGTTGTCATCATCATCATCATCATAATCATTATCATCATCATCTATTTCAAGCCACTATCCCTCTGCATGTCAGACAACTTATAGTCAGCATTTCTCTACAATATCAATGGTAGTAGAGCATAAAGAAATACTGGATGATTACAGAGTCATTATTGTAGATGAGGTGGTTCCTAGCCAATGTGTAGAGTTTTGTGTAGAGCTTTGCCTTAAAGGATGGACAAGAAGCAAAGGCAAACATTGAGCCAGCACAAACAGGAAAATACTATTTTCTATTTGGAATGACAAAATCTTTGCAATGGGTTGTGAGGTAGTAGAGGACAATGTCCATTTTTGCCTTTCAACAATGATTGGTAGCCCATACTCTTGAAGAGTAGTCTGGTAATGTAGATATGGCCACCAACTAAGAGTAGATTTCTGTAGTTTCAAGTTGAAATTTCTCTAGCACCACTGAGAATAGCTGCCACTTCATAGTGATGGAGTCCCTTCTGCACATAAATATGCTGAGGTCTGGAAAGAGTCCTTGAAGTGACCACCCTGAGCCTTTGAACAGTGAAGATTATGGAAATACTTCACCTAATATACCAAGAGTTCCTCCAAATAGTTTGTACAGACCTGTTAACTGGTATGAATAATCCTCTGTTAAAACTATTTAAGTTGTTGGTCGTCTTATGCTACTGAGTGCCACACTTTAATTGTGTGCTGTATGAAGAACTGTTTCCTTTTGCCTCTTAATGCTCTCCCACCATTCAATTTAATTCTGTTATGTGCTTAGCAGAAAATTGCTTTCTTTTCATTTTTGCTATAGTTTGCATAATATTAGAAAATCCTCTAACTCCCCTCTTGCTTGACTTTTTTTCTACTAAAAAGCATCAAATATTGAAATTGTTCTTTAGATAGCAGCTTCAGTTTCTTTTATTTGCCCTTTCTTTCACCCTTCTCAGCTCTCCTACAGTTTTTTAAAATCCAATAATCAAAGATGCACACAGAATTCCAAGTGTTGCAGCTTTGTCTAGAATACTATAGGGCAACATTTCTTTACGATTACTAATGTAGATACTTTTTTTTCCTCTAATGATCATGCAGTAGTTCAGTCTGTTCACAGAGTTATCCTTGCTGATTCCAAAATCCCTTCCCATTCAATGGCCAGAAACTCACACCCATCAGCTGGGATCTTAAGCTTTAACAGGCTTTACACAGCTTGCCAAAACTACTGAATAAATCTCTATTTGCTTATTCTCCATCAGCTCCTATCTGATTTATAAAATTTGTGTTTGAAACTCCTGCATCTCCTTATATCTTCTCTAGCTCATCAGAGTAACAATACTGAAGTTCTTTTAAGCTAGCTGGGGTTTTAATGCTGTGTCTGAGCATTGCACTTCAGACAACAGACAGAATTGGGATAAAATTACATTTCATTAAATTAAAGTTAAAATTAAGTTAACATGATAAGAATATATTTACATAATACTTCCCTATGTATGAAAGTATTTATTATTTATCTGTTACTTTAAAAACTAAAATGCTGGCTGGGGAATTTTGGGAGTTGAAGTCCAAAAGTCTTAAAGTTGCCAGTTTTGGAAACTCCTGCTTTAGGGGCAACTTTGAAAGTATTTCCTCAAGCTACATTCAAGGCATTGGCTCAAGGCATTGGCTCAAATTCTTCTACTAAATAACTCATCCCATGGTCACCTATCGGTAGCATCTAGGAGTCTAGAAGCTCCACTTCAAATTCTGTGGGTATGTGCATTTTTTCTCTCCACAAAATTTATGCCCACCTTCAAGATCTATGCTTCATATCTTGCCCTAATTCCTTGTTTGGGCAAGCAAAAATTCCATTCCTCTTTTTTTCAGAATGAGATTCATTCTCAGATTTATCTTGAATTACACATCTTTGTTGGGCATGAATTAAAAACTTATCTGCAACCTTTATCTAATCAGGATCAAAAACACACTTATCACCATAGTGGAAGACCAACACAAAAAGTGATCCAGCCTTTTGTACAAGTGCTCTACTCTTTGCAAAAATGTAACACTATCAAAATAAGAAATCATCCAATAGCAATTACCGTATATGCCGGCATATAAGGCGACTTCCGCAAGCGTTAAAATCGGCGCCGAAGTCGGGGGTCGTCTTATATGCCGAGTCACCTTATACGCCGGCATATACGGTGTATATATATGTATGTATATATTTTTTTAGCAACCTAAAAAAAAATGTAAAATGATGTCGCAGTTGGCGACTGCTGCTTGTGGATGGCTCTAGATTGAGCTGATACAGGCAAAAGAAAAAGAAAAAGAAAGAAGATTTCTTTCTCCCATATTTGGGCTGACAGGGTGTACATTCAAGGTAAAAATCTCCTCCCCCTGTCTCTCTTCTGATAGCTAACAGAGTGGGAGAGAGCCTGTGGCTCAGAGGTTATAACAACTGCCTAACATGCAGATAAGCTCAGGTTCGAATCTCAGAAGAGTAAGTCTGGCTGAAGAGAGTTAACAGAACTCGAAATAGCTATACCAGTTCTCTCTTTATTCTTTGTTAGCAACCTAAAAAAAAATGTAAAATGATGTCGCAGTTGGCGACTGCTGCTTGTGGATGGCTCTAGATTGAGCTGATACAGGCAAAAGAAAAAGAAAAAGAAAGATTTCTTTCTCCCATATTTGGGCTGACAGGGTGTACATTCAAGGTAAAAATCTCCTCCCCCTGTCTCTCTTCTGATAGCTAACAGAGTGGGAGAGAGCCTGTGGCTTAGAGGTTATAACAACTGCCTAACATGCAGACAAGCCCAGGTTCGAATCTCAGAAGAGTAAGTCTGGCTGAAGTGAGTTAACAGAACTCAAAATAGCTATACCAGTTCTCTCTTTATTCTTTGTTAGCAACCTAAAAAAAAAATGTAAAATGATGTCGCAGTTGGCGACTGCTGCTTGTGGATGACTCTAGATTGAGCTGATACAGGCAAAAGAAAAAGAAAAAGAAAGAAGATTTCTTTCTCCCATATTTGGGCTGACAGGGTGTACATTCAAGGTAAAAATCTCCTCCCCCTGTCTCTCTCCTGATAGCTAACAGAGTGGGAGAGAGCCTGTGGCTTAGAGGTTATAACAACTGCCTAACATGCAGATAAGCCCAGGTTCGAATCTCAGAAGAGTAAGTCTGGCTGAAGAGAGTTAACGGAACTCGAAATAGCTATACCAGTTCTCTCTTTATTCTTTGTTAGCAACCTAAAAAAAAAAAAATAAAGTTGTATAAGTTGTATTAGTAACACAAATCCAGGAGAGGGAGTGGCAGAACCTGGGACAGACTTAAAAGAGAGATCAGCTTGGAATTCCTACATAGGCACAAATGAAATTAAGTCCAATCCCCCACTCCCTTGAATTCTATGGATCCAGATCTAACTACAGGCAGGTGTTAATTATTAGGTGAGAAGATTTTTGTGTATGGGCATGACTAACAATAAATTAATTTAATTGGACCTTCATGCATGGACCTGATCTTTTGTACCTGACAACAAAGCATATATGTTCTTCTTCTTGACACTATAGTAAGAATCCCTCTTTTCCCCAGGAAATATCACTGACATAACAATTTAAAGTATTCAGATTTGAATATAGTGTGATTTTAGTCTCTGTCTCCCCCTTATATAAACAATTTAGATTCTAAATGTATGTTCATCAGTAAACACTCCTGCCATAGTACCCCTTTCAATCACCTGCTCATTCAACAAATAAAATAAATCTCGGCTAGATTTTTCATATCATTTTGCCTCATAATTAATCTTCATTGAATTTTTTGAATGAGAACATTCTTCTCCTTTGCTTGGTATCATCTGCCAAGATATACAAATGGGCCTTTTGATTCTTGGATCCCTCATTGTCAACATGAGGGACAGTTTCCCTGTTTTATAGTAGGATATCTAACATCTGAGAATGCCTAGCATAGAAATCTCCAGTAGGAACCTTGGGATAATGAAATGCTTAGTGATTTATGATTTCTGGTTGTATCAAAGATGAGAACATGGTGTTTTTAAAGAGTTCTTTGAAATTATCCGATATGTTTAAATAACATGCAGTCTGATTCAGTTCAGGAAAAAGTTTCATTGATATCAACAATGAAAGTACAAAAAAATCATTTATATTTATATTAATTAAGTGGAACTTTCCCCCAGTTCATGTGCTTAGACTGCAGACTGGCTTGCAGTAGTCCATTTCTTTGGTACAAAGATCTGCATGAGTCACTGAAGAACATTTCAGAGTCTGTACGAATCTCCACCTGCTGTGGGAATTGATGGGAGGCAGAGGGGGAAAAGAAAGAAGGGCAAATGACAAAAGTAGATTATGATGCAAATGTGTGTCTATTCACCCCACCTGTAAATTAATTTGTACAAAACTTTATCCCTACTATCCTCTCCCTTCACACACACATACCCACACAGTTGTAAAATTTTGTTTACTGCCTTTGGGTTGGAGCTGCTTACAATCATTCCCCCCTGTGAAAACAATGTTTTCATGATCTTAGTTTCAATAGTAGACAATATTTTTATACAGAAGGATTGCTAAATCAGGCAAGGTTAAAATCCTTATCTCAACAGTGATTCTGCTAGATATAAAATTTCTACTGCCAGTAACAGTAAGTAAACTGCAAACTTGATTGTGGTCACTGAGAAGAGAAATTTTAAACTGTCCCCAAAAGATGTTGTAGAAGGTCACTGTTCCTCTATATCTGTTCTCTATGGCTCAGTGGTAGCTGACCAGATGGATGTAAGAAAAGCACAGATGCTTGACAGAAAATTGCATTTTGCCCTTGTGTATTACATAGTTTCTAGACAATTTGCACATATAGATCTCTAAATTATGGATAATATAATTTGATTTTCTTTGAAGAAAAAAAGTGAAGACGCATTCGGACATCACCTATGATATCTCTGCCTAAAGACTACTTCTGTTAACTTGCCTTAAAAAATGCATCAATAATTACAGAGCCTCAAACTGTCTTTGAGTTCCCAGCCCCAAGCATTCTTAACAACTAATGTAGCTGCTTGAGAAGACTGTATTGTTTGCAAGGAACAAAGAATGATTTGCCTGAAGAGGGGACTCCATGTTATCAAATATTTTTTTTAAAAAAAGTAATGTATAACCAGATTGACAAACAGAAGCAAATCATGTATTGTTCAAGTTTATACCTTAGGCCTGTGCAATGCTGCTGGTTGCCAATGAGTCCTCTGGGGTGTGCAGAGGCATGAACATAGCTTATATGTGCAGCTCTTTAAAGGAGCTAGTATCTTTTCTCCGAATCATATGATAGCTGTATGAACTGAGCAGCTGTATAGTTAAAAGAAGATATAGAAAAATGTATATGACATTTCACTTGAATGCTTGGTATGACTCCACATGTACAGTGCCATTTTCATAGGATTCATTGAATTCTGTATATCCTTTCAATCTAGTCCTTCTGCCAGTCCCATGCTGAAAATGTCACGAGAATGTCACGTTATTTATCTATTATCCACTCTACTTACAAATTAAAAGTAAAGATAAAGGAGTCCCTGCAGATTTTACTTTGCTAGTTGTTGCCAACTACAGGGGGCAGTGCTCACTTCTGTTTCAAGGCCATTGACTTTGCACCATCTGAAGACATTTCTGCTGTCATGTGACCAGCATGACATTATGGAGCACTGTTACCTTCTCACCAAAATGGTATCTATTAATCTACTTGCGTTTGCATGCTTTCAAACTGCTAGGTTGGCAGGAAACGGGGTGAGGACTAGAGCTCACTCCATTGTGTGGCACTTGGGTCTCACACCTGGGCTGTCAGCTTTCCAGGGGTCTTAACCACTGAGCCACTGTGCCACCCACTCTACTTGCAAAGCTAGGTTGAAATGGTCCTTGAGCAGAGCTTGTGAGCAGTAGAGTCGACAGGGCCCTCAACAGCTGGCAGTCATGACATATGACTGAAGTCTCACTCTTTTCATGCATCTGTCAATGTTGCATGCATCTATGAAGGGCACAGTATTGCTTGCATGACCACAATTACCACCTTCCCTTTTTAAGGTCCCCCCTGGAAGACACTGTATCTTTTGACCACACAAAAATGTCCAATTCAAGCTGAAAGCTTCTGTCAAGCTATTTTCAACAGCAAAAATCTGTGCAAAAGAAGTGATCCATTGGGAAGACAGTCTGAGTCATGAACGGTAAGTGGCTGCAACATAAGTGTATTGCTCAAAAGCCTTCACTCGATGCAAGCCCAAGAGATTCTGCATTTCATCTTCCTTCTGGCTGACTTCAAAAATATTGCATTTGTATATGAATTTGTTAGAGCATATGAGTATATAAAACAAAATGCAGACATTCAAGAGTAATATCAAGTGAACTTTTGAAACAGAATTATGTGCATGTACCAAGTAATATTATGTCAGATGGATGACTTTCAGCATAATGGTATGACAGATTTGGATGAAAATTAGTAATTGAATAAACTCACTAGTAAAAATAAATGAATGTTTAAAAAAAACAATCTGGTTTATCTGTAAAGTTTATTTAATAAGAGTTCCTGGTGCTTAGTTCTAATTATTGGAAACACAGAATAGCAGCCAAGGACAACTATTCTGTGGGTTTTTATTGTTCTTACTATTACTACTGAAAAAGGGTAACATTATGACTTTGTCAGTCATGAATCAAGATACAATAACCTGGCTGGGTTAGGAATAACATAATTAACATAGTGACAAGTTAACTTGGCACTCAAGTGCCAGAAGCATCAGCTGCTTCTGCTTTATTGTCATACGAAGGATGGAGAATGGGGGGGGGGGAACAGTATAAAAGAAAAATTGATTTTTGTCTATTATATTTTGGCAAGTAGAACAGTTCTCTTTTTTGCAAGAGAACTACTGATCTGATTTTTTTATATCTTTGTCAAAGCTCCTTCTCTTTCACATGTGTGTGTGTGTGTGTGTGTGTTTTATACAATGAAATTGAAAGTAATAAACACCAAAGTTATACTGAAAATCCAATTTCCAGCATATGGGTACCTGTGAATATCTAAGGCCTTATTCTGAAAAAGACAGATAATAACTTATTATTTATGGCCTCCATCTAAGTTGCTCCTTCTGAAAAATGTCTATAGATGCAGCCATTTTCAAGTAGATTTAAAATATGTGATTGCATTGTGTTTATGATTTATCTGAAAAAAAGAAACACAAAACTTTGCCTTATGCTACTGCTTTTTGACCCATCCTACTTCAATGCTGTGTGTGATCCTTGGTCTAATTTTTAAATTCCTCAAGAAATCAATTCAGATCTTGGGTGAGATCAACTTGCCTTTTTTCTACAGTCTGAGAGTATGTGAGAAAGAAGGGAGAAATGAAAAGGGAATGCAAAGAAAGGGAATGAGGATTAAAAAAGGGGGGGGGAGATGTTTCAAATTGCAGGAGGTGCCCCATGTTAGTCTGGGGTAGCAGAACATTGGAAAGAATCTGATAGGAACTTTTCTAATTTAAGATTTTGTGAATTACAGTTCAATTTATCAGATGGACAGAGTGGTATGACTGATGTAGGGTTGAACTGATTTGAGATGCCATTAGGATGGGAAAGGTGGATGTAAGAAATATTACATGTGAGAAATATTATAATACCTTATCAATTAACAATCATAATGTGTTAAAAACCCATCGTGTTGTTGAAACCTTTTGAGATATCCTAAAACCTTTTGATGAATGTGAATTCAGATCTTAGAAAAAAGAGTTCTCAACCGCATTGAGATTCTTTCACTCCTCTGACAGTTTCTAGATTATTCCTAAGAGAACAACTGCCTGGTTAAAAAGAAAACCAAAACAAAACATTGTCCCCATCTAATCTATGTTGAGAGCTGTGGGTCTCCCAAGTTTTAGTCAATCCTATCAGGATTGTAGTCTAGCAGTAAGATTTGGCCTGAGGCGCATAAAAAATATAATTTAAATTTGCTGGGAGCTGAAGTTGAGAAGGGGGCAGTTGCATGTTGTCGAAGAGGTTTATGAATAGTAAACCAGTTTTTCACCATAATCAGTTTTAAAACACACACAAATGGCTGTCAAACTTTGATTGGTCTCTCTCAACATTTCAGAGAGAAAATGTGTTCTACTAAATTGGTATGTCATGTGTTGCGTCCTTGGCGGGAAAACAGACACGAGAAGCAGCTGGAGTTCTCAGTTTCTTTTATTCAGCGTTCAGCTTACAGGAAGATGGCTTCAGCCTCGCCCAAACGCCTCGCAGCCTCTTATATAGGCAACTCCCGGGTAAATGGGTTACTTTTCCCGCGCCAGCACCCGCGCATGCGCACGGCGCTGGCGACAGCCTGTCTGGTCCCGGGCAGCTTTGCACCTGCCCGGGACTGCCTGCAAACGCCCGAGCCGTTTGCAAAGGCTCGGGACATAACACCCCTTTCCCCCGGGCTAAAACTACTACCAACATACAACATTTTTTTTATATGACATTTTGCTCCCCAGTGCTCCCACTGTTTACTGGCCTTTGCCTTGCCAGCAATGTAATGTAGTCTTCTAGGTACTTAGGAGATTTCTTTGCTCTCTGTGACCTTCTTAGCTGTGGGTTACTGGCATAAGTCCCCTGACTGGAGGGAGGCGTGAGCCTGTTCTCTCTATTGTGCCCTGGTGTCTTCCAAGGACTGTGCCCCGATGCCTGGCCTGCTTGCTTGCCCACCAGGCTCGTCAGGCCAGGGCTTCTGTTGCTTTGTGACCTGGTTGACCTGCCTAGCTGTAGACCCTCGGGCCCCTTGAAGTGAAAGCCACTGCTGGGCGTCTCTGTAGAACCTCCTAGGTCAGTCCAAGACCTGTCAGGAGGCTGTCCATTCCCTGAACCCCATTCTGTGCTCGGGCTCGTGTGGGTTTCTGTACTTTCCCAAAACTCAGGTGTTCCCTGATTTGTGCTAGGGTTGTTGTAGTCGGGACTTGGTTCCTTGACTAGCTCTGTGTATGTTTGACCCCCTGTAGGATTTGGGGTAAGGTCAGGCCAACTTTGGGGATTGTGTGCCAGCTCTCTTGCGGGGAATGATTTGTTGGGATGCCCCCGGGTAGCCTCCGTGACTGGAGTGCTGTGTGACGTGTGTGGAACGTGAGTATGCCCCCGGGGTGACTCCCTGGCTGGAGTAGGCGTGGATGCCTGTTGTGTGGGTAAGCTCCATGACTTCCTTTTCGGAGCAATTGCGGAATCTTGGGACGGGCCGTTTGTGGCTCCCTCAGTGGAGATGGGCAGTAACTCTTGCCCTTCCCTTTGCTCCAAAGGGTCCCCTCCCCCCCTGGAAAAGACCCAGGAGTCTCAGCAGAAAAGTCTCGCCTAGAGCGAAGTTGGTCGATGTGCCGACGTAGGACACGACCGTTGTCCAGGGCAACCTCGTAGGAGAGAGGACCTGTGATCCTGGACACAGAAGCGGGGACCCATGTATGACCAGGCCCGTAATTGCGAGCCCAAACCGGGGCACCCACAAGTAGTCGTCTAGGTGCCCTAGGATGTGAGGTAGATGAAGGCAGTCTGTCCGGATGCAACCGGTCAAGTCTAGTAGTAGTTGGCGCCCCCAACGAAGTTCAGCTGGACTTCTCCCTGTAGAAGTGGACGGTGTGGTGCGATAAGAAAGGAGAAAGTCAGCCAACCTGTGATGCCAGTCCCCGTAGGTGAGTCTCTTCAAGGCGTCCTTTGCGATGCGCACCATGCGTTCAGCCATACCGTTGGTGGACGGGTGAAAAGGCGCAGACGTGGCATGACGAATCAGGTTTGCCTGTAAGAAAGCTTGGAATTCGGAGGAGGTGAATTGAGGGCCGTTGTCGGACACAATGACATCTGGCAGCCCGTGTGCAGCAAAAATCCCCCTCAGTACCTGAATAGTCTTTGCAGTGGTGGTGGATGAGACAGGCACAACCTCAAGCCATTTTGAATGGCTGTCAACAAGGACCAAGAAGAACTGGCCCTGAAAGGGCCCAGCGTAGTCAATGTGCACCCTAGACCATGGGGACTGTGTTTCCTCCCATCTATGCACAGGAGCTTGGGGCATCTCTGGGCGAGATCGTTGGCACAGGTGGCATGCGTGTACCTTAGCCTCAATATCTTTATCTAAACCAGGCCACCACAAGTGGCTTCGTGCAAGAGCCTTCATACGAACAATGCCAGGATGACCCTCGTGGAGGGATTCTAAGACCCTAGTCCTCATTGAGGTGGGAATGACAACTCTGTTTCCCCAAAGCAGACAACCCTGAGAAAGGGACAGTTCGTTTCTTTTGGACCAGAAACTCTGAAACTCAGGACTAGGGCAGTGCTCAGGCCACCCGGACAGGACCCAGGAGCGGACACGTGAAAGTGTGTGATCTGTACCTGTTTCAGCGGTAACATCCCTGGCACTAAGAGGGAGCTCGGGCAAGGCTTGGATTGATAGAATGTTGACAGCTGGCGCGGGGTCAGCTTCTACTACTGGCAGAGGCAACCTACTGAGGCCATCAGCATGGCCCATTTCTTTCCCAGGCTTGTGGAGTAAAGAAAAATCATATGCAGACAAAAAAATAGACCACCTAAGCATTCTAGGGGAAATGATGTGGGGAGTCTGCTTACGTGTGGTAAACAGTCCCAGCAGAGGCTTATGGTCAGTGAAGACCGTGAAATGCCTGCCATATAGAAAATCGTGGAATTTTTTAATTCCAGCAACAACAGCCAGAGCCTCCCTGTCTATCTGAGCGTAGTTGCGCTCGGCAGAAGACAGTGTTCTGGAGTAGTATGCAATAGGAACCTGAGTTCCATCAGACCTGAGGTGACTCAGGACAGCTCCAACCCCGTCGGGGGATGCATCACAAGCGATGCACACAGGAAGAGACTCGTTGAAATGTGCAAGAACACTGTTAGAAGTGAGCAAGGCCTTGACTTCTTTAAAGCAAGCCTCATGTGCTTGTGACCACAGCCACACAGCTTGTTTGTCTATTAGCTAGCTTTATGTGGAAGAAAAGAATTGTAGAAATTCAGGAGGCCTAGGAAGGCCTGAATTTCGGCCTTAGACTTTGGCCTGGGTGCTTGTAAAATAGCAGTTAGTTTGGATTCAGCAGGATGAATCCCAGCAGCATCAATTTTGAATCCCAGAAATTGAGTAGAAGGCACCCCGATCTTGCATTTGTCTTTTCTGAGCTTGAGGCCTGATTCCCTGAATCTTAACAGGACAGCCCTAAGTCTTTCAGCTAGAATGTGTGTGGAGTCTCCTGCAATCAATACATCGTCAAAGTAGGGGCAGACCCCTGGTATACCTCGTAGTGTGTTTTCCATTACGCTTTGGAAAATCCCAGGAACGACATTTACTCCAAACTGTAGCCTTTTTACTTTAAAGGCTCCCCTGTGGGTCACAATGGTCTGAGCTATGGCAGCATCATCATCAACAGGCAGCTGTTGATATGCTTGAGCTAGGTCAAGCTTTGCAAAAACACGCCCCCCCTTGAGAGAGGCCAGGATGTGACTGACCACAGGAACAGGATAGGCATGTTGCTGCAATGCCTTATTGAGGGTGCATTTGTAATCAGCACAAATGCGAAGGTCCCCATTTGCCTTTAGAGGCGTGACAATGGGGGTCTCCCACGGGCTGGAATCAACAGGTTCTAGGATTCCCTGTTGGATTAGTTTGTCTAGTTCAGTGTCAATCTTACTTTTTAAAGCAAAAGGGACCCTTCTTGATTTAATACTAATGGGAGTGACAGTGGGGTCTAGCTTTAAGGACACAGGTGGTCCTTTGAATGTGCCCAACTGGGGGCTGAAAACATCTGCAAATTCTGTGCAGACTTCCTGTAGGTCGAGTGTTTGTAAGCTATTGAGTCCTGTGACGTGTCTCCCCAGGGCCTCAAACCAATCGAGTCCTATGAGACTCGTTCGTTCACCCCCTACTACTACTAAGTCTAGTGGACCTTCAAAACTCTTGTATTGCACGTTAAGGGTGG